>NC_136892.1:22588447-23097362 GCF_949152265.1 Phoxinus phoxinus
CCTAATTGAAGATAGTTAACTCCACATCAGCAACATAAATTCGTCAACTAACCATTCAGAGACGTCCTGTTGCATTCTACATGTTGTCACTTCTTCTTGAGTCTCTCCATCTTTGTCTGACTCCGTTTTAACATTAAAGACAGAACAGTTTCTGTCATTTTAGTGTGTCTGCGTGAGGTAATCGCAGCTGCTAACACACAGGAGCTCTTGAAACCCTGCCCTCTGCAGCAGCTCATTTGCATTTAAAGGGCCAGGCACAAAACGGTGCGTTTTTGCAAACCCTCAAAAAGTGACAACTTTATCATGCTATATATAAATATATGTGGGGTATTTTGTGCTAAAACTTCACACACACTCTTTTGATATCAGAGATTTATTTTACATCTTGTGAAAATGGCATTTTACCACCCCTTTAAGCTTCATTTAAATGAAAAAGGGTAAACACATATTGTGGAAATGTGGTAACATACAGGATATTTTAATTATAAAGCAACTAAATTGATACAATATTATATACATAAAACATATGTTGAGAAGAGGAAGAACATAGTCCAACAGCTCTAAAACCATGTGAGATTTGCCAACTGTGGGAAATAGGCCATTGTGTGCAATCTTTGTTGGTCCGGCAGACACACAATGTGAAAAAGTATAACCCTCCTTGTCAATGATAAAAAAGAAAAGAAAAAGAAATCATGTAGATTAAAACGCTTGTGTGGATGTTATATATATATATCAAAATGAAACAAAGAAAACTAATGGTGTTACAACTCTTCAGTCAATACTGCATCTTTCCCACACAGCGAACACATGTAGCTATGCCTACTGACTAATACTTATTGGGGCCATCAGTAGGCTAATATATGAAATATTAAATTTAGTTAAAACGAATAATATAATAATATAGTGTGATATAATAATGACAACATAGTGTGATAGAATAGTATAATAAATAGTTATTTATTTATTATAATATAAACAAACAACCAACCACCAATGGTTTCCAGAGTGACTATTTTTTTTTTTTTTTTTTTTTTTTTTTCAGAGTGACTATTGTCAATCTGGCAACCCAGCCCATGCCGCGCTCGTGAAATCCCTCCTCCTCCGGCACCGTAACTTCCTGGAGACGGGCTTTATTTTTATACAGAAAAATGGCGGCTTTAGTCTCAGATAGTAACTCTGAGACAGCCGACAACGCGTCTGCTGTCCAGTCGGGACGGGACAATGATTTTTGGGCTGCACAGGGTCCTGTGGTGCTGCGCGATCCAGCGATTAAACTGCTGAGTCCAGTTAGCGGCCTGGAGCCCCTGTCGTGGGCAGAGGATCACAGACTGGCGGCCTCCAGCACTAACAGCGTGTCTCTCGTGGAGCTGGTGTGTGACATACACAGTCTCAGTCAAAATCTGGTGCTGCATCGCACTCACATCCCCGTGCCGGACATCGCTTGTGAGCTCAAGGTAACTAATGTGCGCGCGTTCTCGTTGCTTTATGGTACCAACTCATGTGCACTGTTGCAACCATGTTGCCAAGCCTAAGGTGTGTGCACACTACAAGCGACTTTGTCGCTGCTGGTCGCCAGTGGCTGGCGGTGAGGTCGCTAGTGGGCGTTCCCGCTACTGGTTGCCTTGTAATGTTTGTGAGTGACATTCACAGATGTTTCTCCATGTTGTAGACAACAAATCCGTTTTCTTGCCACTACAAACAAACATTTTGGAAGGACAATTCTAAATATAAATGGAATCAGTACATAACATGCATAATATTAAAGATGAACGAGAAACTGTGAGTGCTTTTTGCCATCGCGGCTATTTAATTGCAACAAACGGGCAAATACCGGTCTATATGGGTCCACGAAACCAGTCCGGCTCTGAGTCAGTACTGTGAATACCACTGTATGTACACGGAGATATATCACAACTTATAGCACAGTTTCTGACTGCTAAAATTAGCTTCTCGTTCAACTTGCCTCTGTCCGAGAGTGACGGATGATCACGCGCGCTCCACTGACTTCACTCCTATTGGTTGTCGCTCCCGACAGTCGCTCTTCATTTGCATAAAGTTAAACACATCTCAACTTTGTCGCGTCGCCAGACACGCCCCATCAGGTCGCCAACGGCCGCGATTGCGCGTGTCGCTGGAAAACGCCCGCGCCCCATTGAAATGAATGGTAACGTGTCGCTTTGTCGCTTGTAGTGTGCACGCACCTTAAGCCATGTTTTGACCTATTTTTTTTACAGTCTATGGTTTTGACGTGACGTGACGTGACATGACATGACATCTCAAAATGTGCAAAATAAACGGTAATCATCTGTGAGGAATAATCCTATTTAATACCTAATTTTCCCAGCACAAACTGCATGCCTTTCTATGTCAAAATATTTTGTGCAACACTGTACTTATAACAACTGGGGAGTTAAACAAAATATTAAAACATTCAGGAGCATAATTTATTTTTTGCCCCAGTCAATTGTGGAGAGTGATAATCCAAGAAAAAAAAAAGCATATTTATTTTTACGCCTAATTTAATTGAATGTAACATTATATTTTTTATATTACATTTAAAACATCACATATTTTATAATGTGAATAAATATATATATTTTTTTTTATAAGCCTCTGTGTTTTCCCACGGGCCACAATTGTGATCACTGACATATTTATGTGGCCTGTGATCATGATCTATGAGACAGAGAGATCTTAATTAATAATAGACTTTTTACATTTTATATGTACTAAAATATGGTAGTGGAATCTGTATTATGACATGTATTTTAAATGCTTCTTTTTATGGAGCTTTGAAACAGACATCATCTTTCAGAGAGGCAAACTGGAATTAAACAACTCTGGTCATGTGACTTTATACCAGACATGTAAAAATGTTCACACAAAGTATATATAACTGTAACTATATGTATATATGTAACTATAACTGAAAATAAGACTTGATTTCATGTGACCATTTTTACTAATCATATGATCAGATTGTAATCCCTCCATGACTTTATATAAATAAAAGACTCGATAAAATGATGTTTTCAAACTTATTTCTATGTGTTGAAATATGTGTTATTCACAATTCCTTTAATGTCTTCTTTATATTTTGTTACAGGTGGGCCCAGAAAAGGAGGTGCAGACTGTTAAAGAAAACTTTGCAAAGAGTAAAGATCCAGTTGTAGGCCAAATGATAATGACAGACCGAGTCATCCATCCTCAATGTGGACGCCTCCATGGCGTGAAGTACACCAGCTGGTCACCATTAGGCTGCGACAAATACGGCCGCTGTCTTCTTGCTTTCTTAACACTGGACAATCGTCTCACAATCCACAGCAGTCATTTGCGTTTGCAGTGGATGCCTCTCATGGACCTGACAGAACTTTATGGGGAAATGTTAAAATCCAGGAACTACTCTGCTCAGAGCGACGGCTCACCTCCGAGCTCCATTAAAGACTTGGAGGAACTGCAACGGCGGTATAGCATGCAGACGCCAATGCGCATGGAGTGGTCTGGTCTGTGCAATATGCAGCAAGTTCAGACCGATAATGCATGTAAAGATGTTAGCACTGTGCTTCTGGCTGTACTTATGGAGAATGGAGATGTGGTGGTGTGGCAGTTCAGCTTGCCCCTGCAGGGAAAGGATTCGGTGGTGTCTTGCAACACCATCAAATCTGGAGTGTCTTCGCCAAGCGTGCTCACCTGGTGGGAATATGAGCATAGCGGGCGGAAAATGAGCGGACTTATCGTTGGCAGCTCAGTTGGACCTGTTAAGATCCTTCCAGTCAACCTCAAGGCGGTGAAGGGTTACTTCACCCTCAGGCAACCTGTGGTTTTGTGGCAGGATAAGGACCAGATACCCGTCCACAACATCAAATGCATTACGCTCTTCCATCCGCACCAGAAATGCAACTGCAGCCTAGTGATTGCTGCACGAGGTCCTTATGTATTCTGGTGCTTGTTGCTGATCTCCAAAGCTGGTCTCAACGTTCACAATTCCCACGTCACAGGTCTGCATTCCACCTCTATCATATCCATGACAGTCAGTCATAACAACGGGACCATTTTCACCTGCTCACTAGATGGTAAGGTAAAGAAGCTCAGGGCTGTTTTCACGGATGTTGCGGTTG
Organism: Phoxinus phoxinus; assembly: GCF_949152265.1. Taxonomy (NCBI): domain Eukaryota; kingdom Metazoa; phylum Chordata; class Actinopteri; order Cypriniformes; family Leuciscidae; genus Phoxinus; species Phoxinus phoxinus. The sequence continues at coordinate 22,592,566 of NC_136892.1, forward strand.
AGTTTAAACAAGAGGAGATTGTTCTGCCAGAGGGAGTTGCAGGTCGACGGATACACGGCATATGCGTCAGTCCAAACGGTGCCTACTTGTCTCTCATCTCGAATGAGGGCATGATCAATGGACTCCACCCCGTCAATCGCACCTACCAGGTGCAGTTTATCACCCTTAAGACTCCAGATGAAGCAGCCGCTGAGCTGCTCGAGTCTCAGATGCACAATCTCTTCAGAAAGGCCGACTTGCTGGACTTGCTTCGATGGCGGATACTGAAGGACAAAAGCATCCCTTCGGTCCTCCAGAACAATCTAGACGAAAAGCTCCAAACCTCAGCGTCCACCTATTTATGGCGTTTGAAGCTGTTCCTCCTCAAAGCGCTCTACAAGTCCATGCAGAAAAGCCCTTCGGAGGCCCTGTGGCGGCCGACCCATAGGGATAGTAAAGTGTTTGTTGTGGATGAGGATGCAGGTGGAGGTGATGAAGGCGAGATGGCGGAGATCTCGGCTTTAGAGGAGCTCAGGCAGGGGGATGCGGAAAGCCAGTCCAGCGAGGAACAAATGAGGGAAATCGGCAGCAGGATCGAAGAGGTGGAGTCCCAACTGATTCGTGAGAACATGAAGAAGGTGCTGGGCGAGGTATACCTGCACACCTGTGTCACTCAGAACACATGTATACCTACCAAAGGTGTGTGTGACTTCCTCACAAATGACCCTGCAAATGAAGACCGTGCGGCTAAGGTACGAATATAGTTTCTTTATGCACTAGCGGTCAAACGTTTTTAAAAGAAGTCTCTTGTGCTTACCAAGGCTGCATTTATTTGATCATAATACAGTAATATTGTGAAATATTATTACAATCTAAAATAACTTTTCAATTTCAATGCATTTTTAAATGTCTTTGCTTCAGTCTTCACTCACTGTATTTTTGTACTGTATAGTATCTCTGTATTTTTGATCAAATAAATTCAGCCCTGGTGAGCATTAGAGACTTCTTTATTTTATTCAAAATTATTCCAAACTTTTGGAAGCTTTTCATATAAGGTTGAAACTCGATGATCGAGGTGTAAAAATTGTGGGCGTTATTGTGCTCGTTTTAATTGGTAAATAAAAATATTCGTGCAATGAATGAACTCTGTGCTTTTTCGAAATACACCATAAAAGTATATTACCCTGTATGTCAAATTTTTTTTTTCCTATTTGATGTGTGACCTTCACAGGTGCTGATAGGTCATATCATGAATAAGATGAACAAACAGACATTTCCAGAGCACTGCAGCCTCTGTAAAGAAGTTCTGCCTTTCACAGACTACAAACGGGCAGAGTGTAAAAATGGGCACAGATGGCTAAGGTATGCAACCATAAATATGTTGTGATATCCATTTCATGTTATTATAAAATCCTAACTTTTTACAGCTGGTTCTATAACACTTAAAAAAATAGTTCACTTAAAAATGTAAATTCTGTCATCATTTACACACCCTCAAGTTGTTTCAAACCTGTATGCATTTTTCTTCTACTGAACACAAAGATATTTTGAAGAATGCTTGTAACCAGACAGTTGATGCATTGGTTTCAACTGTCATTGACTTTCAAAGTCATTGACTTCCAAATTGACTTCAAAAGTAGGAAAAAAATTACTATGGAAGTCAATGGGGTCCATCAACTGTTTGGTTTCCGACATTCTTCAAAATGTAGTTATTTTGTGTTCCGCAGAAGAAAGAAATTCATACAGGTTTAGAACAACTTGAGGGTGAGTAAATAATGACAGAATTTTATTTTTAAGTGAACTATTCCTAAGCTATATTTTGCAGTGCTTGGTAAAGTGACACTCTTCTTGGCTCAAGTCTGACAGATTGCACACTTTGATGAATAGATTCATTTTTGACAATTTGTGTAATTTTAGGTATTATTAATATTCTGCTCTTAATCCTTATGAATACCAGAATGTAAAGCCCAAACAAGAGCCTAGAAGACTACAAATACTTTGTAGGTCTAGATTAACAAGCCACGACCAGAAATAAAACGGGTGAAAATTTCACCAGTGGTATAAAATCACCTTTTCTGAACTACAGTATGTAGTTGTTAAACAGGTTTCGAGTAGATTTGACCCACTTTCAAGCCCCTTGTGTGACATTTCATCCATCGGCATGACTGAAAGGAGATTACTGCCCCTAATGGCCTATCAGGGAAATAGTTGCTTCATTGCTGTCATTCTGATCTCTGCCAAGTACTGATCTAAACCTTCCCCTGCCGTTTCTGTTCATGTGTCTTACTGTCTATTTCCCTCTTTCTTTCTTTCCTTCTTCCTCCCTAAGGTGTGCGCTGTCATATCAGGCCTGTCAGGGTGTGACATACCGCCGCTGTCTATTGCAGGACAGTATTGCCTCAGTAGCAGAGCCCGAGGGTGAGCCATAATGCTGTATCATATCTCCATTCAGAACCACATCGCACCACACACACAAAACAAGAACTCTGCTGCCCCACAGCAGTGCAAGCTTAGGATGTCAAATGTACTGGTACTCCGGTACCGAGTCGATACGAACATGAAATGTTAATAGTATGTCTTCTTTTTTCGCACTTGTACCAACTCTATTCTGACTGGCAGGTGGCCTGTTTCAAACAATCACGTGTACTTTTTGGTCAAAATGCCCATCTTGGTGAGGCATTAATATAAAAAAAAAGTGAATGTAAAAAGTAGTGCTGGGCAACTATAAATCGCATCCAAAATAAAAGTTTGTGTTTACATAATATATGTGTACTGTGTATAATTATTTTGTATATATAAATACACACATATGCATGTACAGTATTTATACATAATTTATATTATATATAAATATTTTATACATAAAAAGCTTAATTTTCTTAAATATATACATGCATATGTGTGTATTTACATATACAAAATAATTATACACCGTACACGCATATATATTATGTAAACACAAACTTTTATTTTGGATGCGATTAATCGTTGCTCGCACTAGTAAAAAGGCTAGACAAAAATGTGTCAAAAAATTGGATTTATGCACTTGGCCTTTTTGTTTAATACTGATCAGATAACAATATTAAGAAAATCTATTACTGTTAATCTATTACTTTATATATATTACTGTCATTTTGCTAGCTTGACAAGTTGACAATCCTGTTGCATTATAACGTTTTCCAAATGCATCATATTGCAGAACATGAGGAATGATAGACAGGCCATTATGTAGACAACCACCTTAATTTGACGTACATGTAAATGATAATGCATAATAACAGAAAACATCTCGCCTTTTCAGATTCAGACTGGATCAAGAAAATACTCCAAGGTCCCTGCATCTTTTGTGACTCTCCTCTCTACTAAAGCAGTGAGGCTAAAGATGAAAAAAAACTAAAAAAACAGCCGAGTACTGGATTCCTTTCGTGGCCTACATCCCACATAAATGACTAAAACGCCTTTTATTACTTGAAAGAGAAAGTCTATACAATAGTCACTAATTATTTTGTAATATAAGACATTTTCCTATTAACAGATCTTTATTTTAAAGCCGAGCTTTAGCTAAAAAGAGAATTTTCATGAAAACTGTGACTATATGTGTTAATAAATTATTCTATTGTATATATTTCCTGCATATTTTTAATTTGTTAATATTATGCTGCATTGACATCCTACTTTGGCATTAAAAATGCATGCTCTTCTTGTGGCTGATTTTAATTGGTTTAAATAAATCCATTTCCTAATTGGCTTTGGGAACATTTCTATGTATCCGCAAACACCAACTCCCCCATCTCCAAATAATGACTTTTCCTTGGCCTGAAGGAAGAGAAGACGACTGTACAAGGAAATGAAAAAACAGGGAGACGGAGAGAAAACTGTTTTAAAACTGATCCAGGCCCTCCAAAGGGCCGAACTCTAATGAGATACAACAGTAATGAGGAATGGATCCCAGCCGCATATGTGATACCCATTTTAATTAAGATAGCGAGCTTGAGTGCATATTGTTAAATAAAGTTAGCCCCTTTTTTTTGTGGGTCGCACTGACGTCCCATGTTGCTAACATATAGGGGTCAATGGCGATCAAAGATGGACTTGGGCTAGTTGCACCGTCAGAATGCTCTCCGCCATGTCCGCTCTTATCAACGGTACGTCTTGTCGCCTTGCCCTGCGATCTCTCTAGTGTCACTGAAGATGATAGCTCGCCTCAGGGCTAGTCGGCAGCCCCGTCTTAGGTTTCGGATGGTATCCCGAGATAAAGATGGCCTGATAATTACACACAATTCCACTCCCCATCTCTCATTCGGTATCACTGAAAGCATTCAGGACTGTCAGAGGCCTTAAAAGTAAAGTAATCAGAGTGTTTATTCAGTTGTTCTAGAGTTTATTATTCATAGAGGGCCTCCTTCATTACGATGCGTTCTGAAATGTTGCCATATAATTACAATTGGTAATGCAACATGTAAGGGGTGTTTGATTATGAGGTAATACCGTGCATTATGTATTAATCAAAGAGCGACTAGAACACAAAGGCAGTGCTCAAAACCTCACATGCCGTCTGCTGCATGTCACGGCAAATTTGTTCACTGACATATTGCGATAAGCATCTAATAACATGAATTTGAAAGCTGTTTTTAAATGATGTACTAGAGGAAATGAAAAGATATTTGGATTTCAATTGTACACATAATATACAGTGCATATTAATAGTCGCAGGTGCTAAATGTCACAGATTAGATTATAACTGCAAAGGTGATTGAAATTCCAACTTCCCCCCCCCTGCCGTGTATTTTCTTTCCTAGATATTAGATTGTCAAATGGATCTTGGCCTTTTGGTTTGAGTGCTAGCTTTGTTGATAGGTGGAGACTTCTCCTGTTGAAGAGGTTAGCTCTGTTTGGCAGAACCTCCTACTTCTTTAATATAACGATCTGTCAAAAAACATTTCGACAATAATTACGGCCCCCTCCTCTTTCCTCTTTGTGTGTGCTCTTTCAAGACTTCAAAAGGAGGTTTCGTTCTTTTCTCGGTATGAAATATTCATAACTTCTGTGTTCGTGGCTTTGTGCTTTAAACAGATAACAGACAGATTTTTATATTATTTAATCTCATTTTCGTTTGTTAGTTAACATATTTTGATATACATCACCTTTCGTTAAACGCCTAATTTGTTGAGCCCAAACAACACGCTAAAAGTCATTCGCTCTTGCACTGAAGCTTTTCTTTTTGTGCTACAGTTTTTCCAGTTTTATTTATGGACCTTTTTGTGCTTGAAGTTATCCTGGTTTTTACAACCAAGAAGTATGTATAAATTTGATTTGTTACAAAAGTCACTCTGTATTTAATGTACAGTATTCCAGAGCTCTTCATGTACATAGTTATAAATAAACTTTTAAAAGTTCAAATTCTTGTTTCTCTTTCATGTGTACATATCTATAAATAAACTTTTGAAATACATTTGAGGTTTTTCTACATTTCTCAGCATATCTGATGATAATTAGATGTTATCTGTTCAACTATAAATAGTGTGAATGTTGCACTGTTTACACTGTACCACAATATAATTGCACTATTTTTTTATAGATCAATTATATTATATTCATTCATTTATTTAGAAAATAATATATTTGCAATTATGCATAAATAACTATTATGATTTATATTTATAAATTTTTTGACATTTGATTTTAGTAACAAATGTGAAAATCACTCAGATTTAGTTAGGAGTTACAAGTGAATAAATGCATGAATTACTTGAAATATTAATTTAAGGAGAAATAATTTCCCCCCCCAAAAAGAACATAATTTATAAAACACGGGGTTAAATATGTTTAAAATAATGTATATAAGTCTGACTATAGGCTCAAAAATTATTTATTGATTTGTATTCCTCTTAGCAATGTTTTCTGACAAGAAGTTTCACAATATAATCTGCATGAAAATATGCATATACATGTATATGTATGTGTGATTATGAGTCATACTGGGGGAAAAGAAAATAGCTTCTAAAGCAGTAGATTTTCTGATGTGGCTTCACCTCCGTAGTGTATATACATCAATTTTCCCATCTGAATATATTTCGTCTCAAGTATGCTTTGTAGAAGTGTTCCCTCAGACTTCAGTAATTCATCAGTAATTAAGTCTGTCTGGGGGCTGTCTAGGGACCCCTGGTTTTTCCTGCAGACTCTGAAATCAGGCTGTTAACACGGCCCTTTAACGGGTACATGGACCCGCTGGGATGGAGTCAGTGACCCGTGACTGGCTGATATGAGCGTATGAGAGAGTGTGAGATGTCAATAGTCAGTCTTTCCGCTTGTTCTGCGGTGTGGAGCGGCTCAGGTGGAACTAATGCAGAACCTCACGAAGGCTGTGACCAGATCTCTGCTTTACTGCAACATTAATTAAAGTCATTCGCTACACACTGAACACACAACCACGGATAAGCGGAAGTGCCAGGGGAGTGTGTGTGTCTATATATTAATGCCCCTATATATTTATGTTCCTGTGTGTAATGTGATGATTAAAAAAATATGGAAGGATGAAAGTTGCCAGATTGTTAAACAGATTTGCAAATACGCAAATCTTCAGAATTTTACATTAGCAACTTTAAAAAAGTGAAATGAAAACTGACAATAACAGCACAGCAATGTTTTAGCATCATGCACCTGCACAGCTCTACACTGAAACTAGTACAATAGTTCAGATCTACATAGGTGATTCTGTTAAAATGATCATTAAAAAACTGATCAAATTATAAATGTCTAATAATAATCATCATCCAGTGGCAAAGCCACATCTGATTCTGTCTGAGTGTGGGTGTTATGTGTCAGACTCAAAAGGCTTACATAAAAAGAGCTCTGTTTTATTGAATAAAAGCCGTGAAAGAACAGCCATTGGGCGTTTGCATTTCACACCATTTCGGCGGCTCACTTCCCCTCTGAAGATTCTCCCACTCTTTCCGAATCCTTTCATGTTGGCTTTCACCACAGAGACACAAGGAAGCCCTCATTTTGAAGACTGCTTAAAAATACTGTACGTCTCCCAAAGATCAGACAATGTCAAGATTAACCTGCCCTGCACAGAAGTCCCAGAAATGGTCGAAATGAGCAATCAAAACGGCAGGAACTCGAGACTTAACGTGACATGACAATGGAAGCGGTTAGCAGTCAGTCATTCATATGTTTTCGTGTGTTAATCTGACAGGAGGTGGAAGCAGCCAGTCCAAATCTACAGCATGAGAGGAGCGGAGACAGATGGGACCCAGTCAGGATACAAACTCACGCGGATGCATTCAACTCCAACTCCAAGCATATGTCATTAGGACAGTTTGCGCATAAATTACCTGAATTTTCAAGCCACCTGCAAGTAGAGGATTAACAGCCCTTTAGATGTGATTTTAGCATCGTAAATATGATAATATGCTAAAAGTTAATAACTATTCTTCAGAATAAAATGCATAACTCAGTGGCGTGTCTCTAAAGAGGCACCGCGGCAGCTCGAAGAAGTAACTTGTGAGTGAACTGTAAATTCATTTGTCTCCACTTCAAGCAATGGTACAAAGCACTCGCTGCGAGGGAGTGAGTGTGTGCGCTTCGGTATATCGGCACTTGTAATTATTTCAGGGAAAGAGTATGAAGAATTTATAATGAGTATTTTTGTTTTTTTTAAAGAAATACCGGTAATAACTACTATGCAAAGCTATTGGAATGAATATTTATGACCTTTGCTATGAAATATTCATAAAGTCAGTGTAAAAAAAGAACACAAAGGGAGAAAATGGGGAAAATGATGCGTGAGTGAGAAAAGTCATGGGAAGGGAGCCACAGCCTGGGATTCACAGGAAGAGCGACCGACAAAACCTTTGGATCGTATATCTGACATTTATTAACAAAAAGCGCCGGCAACATCCTCCTGTTAACCAACCACCCCTTCATACCCGAGGTGATGCGAGTTTCTTTCGTTCATACGATCCTCCCCTCTCTGTCGCTCTGGTTCTCTCACTCATCCCCAACCTCTCTCTCTCTCTTCCTCTCCGTTCCATCTACCCAAATTAAGAAATTAATGAGGGATAGATTCTTTACCGACTGCCCCTGCAATGTTTACCACTGATGAAATTATAATGCTGCCTCAGCTGTATAATTTATAAGCCAATTAGAGGAAGTGTTACTTGATTTGATGGGGAGCCGACACACAAAGTACATTTAACTAATAGAGAGCAAGAGAGTAGCGCGAGGAAAGAGATCCGGAGAGAGGGAGGGAGGACAGCTGAGGCTGACGAGTCCTTGCGCCACTCTAGGATTACGTGGCTAATTGCCCTGCTTTATCTGTCTGTCACGGATAGCCATGCATATTTCAGTGTTCCCAAAGACTTTGATTGTTTGCACTCGTGTTGGGCCTGTAACAAGCAGAGCAGTGGCCAACGTGGAGAGTAGTTAAAGACTGGCACCAGGAAGAGGTGGAAGAGGGAGGAGGGAAGCGAAGGGAAAGGGTTCCTTCCGACCACAACTGACAGATGAATATTAGTGGAGAGTGAACGAGCGAGAGCACCACCAGAAAGATGAATGCAAACAGAAGAACCGTCTGGTGTACTATAATTACAGCAAACTTAGGAGCAGCAGTTTGCTTTGGAGCCAAGACAAGTGCATTTGCTTGAAGTCTCAAAAAAAAAAAAAAAAAGTTTTTGGCTTTCCAGCTAATTTTTTGAAACATCTTTATAACATGATGAATTTACTTGAGGAGCTAAATTGTGTAAGATCAGAGCATGAATCTCAAATTAAGTTTATTTTTAAGCTTTATTGGCTTATTGTTTTCTTTTTAATCCAGAAAAACACAAAAAATGGGATAAGAAATGAACTTTAACTGAACTTAACTTGAACAGATTTTTATTAATATCTAATGCAAACTTGTTTTTATGTTTTAGATAAGTCTATTGGAAAACTAGAATAAAACAAAACAAATTTAATAAGAAAGATAAAAATACTGTCGTTTACCTAGTGCTTAGCCAACCGAGTCACCAACTGTTGATTCAATAAACATGAAGTTCATGGAACTTATTACTTCTAAACAAACATTAAAATACACATTTTCCATAAGAGTTTATATGCCACACATACATCAAAAGCTTAAAAATCATGAGCACTGAACAAGACTGACAGAACAAAAAAATACACAATGAATATGTTATCTATACATGATGAAGATCAGAAAGATCATCCTGCAAATGTTTTCTTAGCCCAGCCACCGTGCCGGAGTGCTTCAGAGAGCCCGCAGAAGGACAGGCGTGCCGTTATCAGCCTCTGAAAACTGATCAGACATTTATGCAAAAGAGAGAAACTGGAGCGAAGGCATCCTCAATTATCTGATGAGGCAAGTTTATCTGAACGGCTCCCTTTTCTTTTCCTTTTTTGCCTGCGCGAGGATCAAATAGCAGCTCTTTACATAACAAAAGAGCTTCCTGCCTGACCTGCTTCGTTCAGCCTACTTTCTGATGCAGCTGGACTTTCCATAAGTAGAAGGACTTTTCTACTGTAAAATGCTGACTTATTCCAAAAAAAGAAACTCGTTCATTTAGATTCAGAGCTAATAGCCCTACTGACATGCACAGATTATGCAAACCATTCCTGTTTGGGCCATTAAAACATAAAATCCATCATCGACCATACATGCTCCTATAAGGAGATAAGAACAGGACACAATTTTCGCCATATTTTAGCAGCTTAACAGTACAGAAAGACTTTGTCATCCAGTGTTACAGGCCTTTTTTTCCCTCTCGGCTGAAGACCAATATGCTGCTTCACCAAACATGTTACTAATTCATCTCTTTTAAAGCCTGTGTAACTGGATAGCTGTTAATTAATATAGCTGTCAGTTAAAGGTCTTCTGCTGGACCAGTGGTAACATTAGCTTGACCTGATAGTCACACTAGGCCTCTATCTGCAGCTCAATTAAGCTAATGCTATGCAAAAAAGGTCTCCAGCCATTAGTTCTCACACCGGGGCCCATTAATAGCATAATTGGGCCATTCCAAAGGGCAATTAATATGGAAGCACGCTATGATCTCTTCCCCATCGGAAGCTTAAAATGCTCCTAATATGCACAACAGCAGATTTGAGGGTCCGCAGGACGACATGGTTCTAGGATGCATCTCCCTCAAGAGCATGGCTTCCCACTGGCCTAGCAAGTTAAAGAACACAAAAACGCAATCCGCGGAAACGACTAAAAACACTCTTACTGGTATGCATGCCAGACAAGTAATTGGCAATGTCACTTTGTAAAGAAAGACTATACGTGCCCACGCACATACGCATTCAAACCCATATGCCTATAGACTAAACATATACCGGTAATACGCATGTGCATACCGCCACCGTTTTCACAGATTCACGTTTTTTTGAAGTTTACATGGTGATGATAACGGTATCGCTTCCAAAACTTGTTTTCAAAAACTTGCACTTTGAAACCTACTTTAAAGTTTGCATTCTCAGGTTGCATTCTCAAACGCTGTTGTCATGTCAATGAACAGCCAGAATGCATTAAAAGTTTTTTGTTTTCAGTTGAAAACGGTGTTGTGCAAGTTAATAACTGATGATTTTTACAACGGAAATAAATCAATTAAAAACTTACTTAACCAAAAAAATTAAATCTTTGTTGCATTAATTTCCTTTTATCATTGTTAAGCTGCTTGGAAACAATCTGTTTTGTAAAAAGCGCTATATAAATTAAGGTGACTAGATTTGACAAATAGGGAACTTAACAAAGTTTCTACAATTTGATGTGTCAGTGCACAAATTTGACTTGCACATTTAAATTAATTAAATTAAATTAATAATTTAAAACTGGTCATTCAGTTGTAATGATAGGCAGATGGTAATACTAATACTAAGTGAAAATAGCATATTTTCTTAGTGATAGATGCTATTAAGAACTAAGTATTTTCTTTGCAATAAATGTAAATATTAGTTAGATGCTATTTATACTTATAAATAGTGGCAGATACTATTTTCACCTCGATGTTGTTGTACATTAAGTGGTATGCAATAATAACAGTGTAAATTATTAAATTGATTAAAATTGTTAAATGGCCACCTTTTTGGACAATAAAGCCCTCCCTACACCTAACCCCAACTGATAAACACGTTATTATTAAACACACGTTAGACACTTTCACTTTTCAAATATTTTCTTAATTTTGAATAAAAATAAATTCCTTTATTTTCATAATGATGGGAAAAGGGAGTGGAGCGAGTTCGGCAAAAGGCGAATTCAAACTAGAGTCGATTTGTGTGAAAACTTTCTACCACGCACCTTACCCCTACACTATTGTATTGCTACTGTTGACAATCCAGCATCTTCCGTAATTTTTCCTTATAGCCAAACAGATGTACAGGGTGGACTATTTACACTAACTGTACATACACACTCCGTTAAGGATATTGTGTTTAATGTAGATTTAAGCTCAAAATGAAATCAAAGTTGATCCTATTTACTTCCTTAATAAACATTAGGTTATTGTACATGATTCATCATAGCATGTTATTCAAAAAATAAGTAAATAAATTAGAGCAACTTTTTACAATCCAATCCATTTTTTTAAAGCATAACATCAACTCCTGCATATAGATCTCTTTAAATTTCCTCTTTTTAAGAAGACTCTAAATAAATAATTTTCTAGTGTGTCTGAAATTCCAAATATAAAAGATATGATAAGCTACACCAATGATCTGAACTGAAACAAACACCTCAGGACATCAACATCAAAATCTCATTGTACTTGAATTTTGAGTGTTTTCTGATTAAACCTATAGATTTATCTGACTTCCTATCTAAGTTTTATTCCAGTGCAAATCAGTCCAAGTATTGACTGACTGCTTTTCATCCCTCTTATGGAAACTGTGTTTGTATGTGTGTATGCGTGTGTGCACGCGTAAAGCTCTGTGGGAATTTTAACAGTCGAGCCCCGCTAAATCTTCCTGTTTCTACAGCAGAACGTCGATAAAATAAATATCCTGCGTTTCTTTTCTCTCCTCCAATGCCCAACCAAACGTCCTCAACCAGTGGGGCAGAGAATCTCACTCACACCTCAGGCAATCTTTAATATAATCCCTGTTTTTTTTGCCAGTAAATGGCCAAGATCTCAGGTGTGGCTTTTAAACAGGCAGAGAAAAACTAATGTTAACATATGCTGTGAGAGCCAATAGCTCAGGCTCCAGCATCGACCAGCACGGTGTGTGATTAGGGTAGTGAAGCTAAGCTGATCCCAGACACCGATCGATCTTGTACACTTTCAATATGGATGCAACCCTGCTCACAGCGGCCACGTCTAGCTGCTTACATTGATTTTTTCCTCAATTATATAATGGTTGCTCTGTCCAGGATTTGAGCTAAATCACACATATTGAAGGGCTGGTATCTCTCAAAATTAAGCTTTTTTTTTCCCTTCTCATATCTAATTGTATTTTATTGCCAATGTTTGTCAGTCTCTCCAGAAATCTCTCTGTGAGCATGTGTGCGTAACCGCACGTTCCTACAATTTTATTAAAAACAAACGTGTGTGGTTGCTCTATTTAAGCCCCTGCCATCTGAAGCATCATGGGCAGATTTATCATGCATGTTTCTTGTGATTTTTTTAAAGACTTATGATATTAATAGACCACAACAGTAACCACTCACTTTTGTAGCAGCTATGGTTTCCGGAAGCATCTTTCCCATTCTTTTTCTCCATAGGGATTTGAAAAGTAGTTTAAATCAACCAGTTCTTAGAGAAATATTACGAATGACAAACATTACAAATTTTGATCTGAAGCAACAAGGTATTTGAAAACTGGAAAAAGATAAATACTTCTCTTAAAAACATCAGTATAAGAATAGAAAGAAACCTACAAACAAATCAGTGATGTTTTGCATTGTTCGAGCATGGTACAATATAAAAATATTGACTATTGTCATTGATTATGTGAAAAACTATAATGTTTATTGCTCTTTTGCTGCATTTTCCATAGCAATGACCTCTCTGACTGGTGGATTTTGGATAGTGTGGTTTTCTAACACACACTTTAAATATATATATATATATATGATATGATACACTGACTTGTAACTTCTACAGAACCATGTATCATTGCCTACTAATATATGAGTAAAAAAAATCTCTGTAGAGAAACTGATTTCTAGTTTTATGTCTAGAACCAAAATGTTGTGTGTAAACAAGGAAGTTGATGGATAGAGAGAAGTGAAATGATGAATACAGGCTGACTTAAACCTGTGTCTTACACACGTGCACTGCTCACTCATTATACTATTAATGCTGTATAACAGCACCGTAGTGTCGCCTTCTACAGTACAGGCACAGAAAAAGAGGGTACCGGAGTCATTTTGGTAATACTAAGCCACGCAACTGTATATGGGCCGGTGTGTATGTACAAATGCACGTGAGCTATACCGCACATGTAAGGTGAGTCCCAGCATACAGTAGCTGAAGGGGGCGTAGTGTTCACGTTTAGCTGATGGTTTGTGCAAAAGCATGGATACAAGTTTCTTCCTATTTCATAAATGCCACAAAAAACACAACTTCTTAACAGTGACCAAAAAAACAATGAGACCAATACCTCTTGCTATCAGACAAACCAGCTTAATTAACAATCCAGCTTGATCCAAAGACCCACAAACCCAGTTCACTGACGCACTGACCAACAAGTCCAGTTCACGCACACAATCTCGACCCCATTTCAGTTCACACAACGCTCTTCAGGTAGAGGAACACGATTATCAGCCCATGCCATCAGACACCCTTGAGCCGAGAGAAGAGGGAGCAGGTCAGGGTGTAATCGGAGTGGAGATGTTAATCTGCCCGTGTGGGTATTGGAAGGATAATTGTTGCAATGCTCAGCTCAGGTGATTGATGCCACTGATCTGGAGAAGTTAAGCCAAGATTTACAATTGTGATGCTCTGCCTTCACTCTCTCTCTCTCTTTCTCTCTTGCTCAATCTTCCTTTGATTCTTTCCACTTCCTGCTTTCAAACTCTCCTTCCTTTTGCCTTTCATCCACTCTCCATGTTTGTGTCAGCCCTTTCAAGCTTCTCTAACTCTCTCTCTCTTTCTCCCCCGGGGTAAGTATGAATATTCTCTGGCACGTCTAAACCAGAGGCAGTGCGGGGCCGGGGGAAGGGTCCGCGGCATAGCTTTAGCTGGAGTAATGAGGACTAATCCCCCGCTGACTGGGTCCTGTTTAAACAGCTCCTGCTTGAGCCACCCAGTAATAGAGTAATTAACCTCTGTGCCCTCTCCTGCCCACCTGCACTGTGCCACTACACTCCACTTTACTTACTACGCCAGACAATCCGTCCTTTCCATTTGGCCCTCCAATTGCCACAAACAAGAAAAGGGAGAGGGAGATGGAGAACAGAAGGTGGGAGAGATAGGAAGTATGACTAGAACAAAACAACACAACATGATCGTCTAAAAGACTAGAAGTTACTAAAATGAGTCAGGAAACAACTCAAACAGGTGTCAAGTTGGCAACGCTATTGGTCCATAAGTATACAACCTGTGATGTGTATGTATGGAAGTCAAAGTTCACCCAAAAATTAAAACCTGTCATCGTTTACTCACCTTCATTTCGCTCCAAACCTGTATGACTGACTTTCTTCATGGAACAGAATGTCATCTATGCCTTTAAATGAAAGTGGAATCTGATTGGTCAATCAATTATTTAATCAATCAATCAATCTATCTATCTATCTATCTATCTATCTATCTATCTATCTATCTATCTATCTATCTATCTATCTATCTATCTATCTGTCTATCTGTCTATCTATCTATCTATCTATCTATCTATCTATCTATCTATCTGCATGTAGGCTATTTGATCTTCAATTCAGTAAAACAGTAATATTGTATGATATAATTAAAAAAAGTGTTTTCTATTTTAACATAATTTTAATATAATGTATTATTGTGGTGGCAAAGCTGAATATTTAGCATCATTACTCCTGTACAGTAATCCTGTAAACATGATCCTTCAGAAATCACTCTAAATGCTGATTTGGTGCTCAATAAAATAAAATAAAATGATCAAAGTTAAGTTGGTCTGCTTAATATTTACGATACTTTTTTCAGGATTCTTTGATGGAAAGAAAGGTCAAAACAGCAGCATTTATTTGAAATAGAAATCTTTTGTTACATTATAAATGTCCTTATTGTCTTTACAATAATAAATAAATGAATAAAATTATTAATAAATATATCAGATTGTCAGCCTATTATAAAAAATACTACATATTTTCTTCTGTACTCTAAATACTCTCTTCTGTTATCATTATTTACTCACCTTCATGTAATTCCAAACCTGTTTAACAACTTAATTTCTTCTGTGGAACACACACAGGAAAATATATTTCAAAAGACTTTCATTGTATGGACATAAAAAGTATTTAACACATCCTTATTTTGTGTTCAAAGTAAGAAAAAGAAAGACTGATTGCAAACTGCACAATAAAAGGAATCATTGATGTCTGTAGCCTGTATGGTTGGATGAGTTACACTTCCCACCATTTGTGTAAAGGCCTATGCCCTATATAGGTATGGGCATATAGGTTATTATTAATAAATTGTAAGCAATGTAAAAGGAATTTTTGTTCATGGACAAAACACTCCTTACAGCTTTTCCCCTTTTATTTCTACTTCTGTTTGGGGGACAAATGAAGTTCGATTGATGAAGGCGTGTTCAGCGCACTGTCTGTCTCTTGTCAGGACAATCCGTTCTGACAGAGCCATCCGTTTACAGTTGCTAGCTATTGATCTGGTTTTCAACACATCACACCAGGCAGTTTCCTGCAGCATGCTAACAAAAACACTCAGGTACGATCAAAAAGCCCCACACGACACGCGAGAGCTCATCGGCACCCAGCGGAAAGCCGCGTCTTCCCACACGCTCGTGCGTACGCTCTTTGGAGACGGCTAGTTTCTGAGAGAGTTAAGGGGCTTTTGCGTCTGAAGAAATCAGCCAGAGCTTGCATTAAGGTAGATGAAATCTTATGATGTGTGGTGGGTGAATGGTTTGTTTGTGTCATTAAGAAGCAGAAAGCAAACAGCGTGAACTTGCCGTGTGTACTGTCTGAGGAAAGTCAAGATTAAGGGATGTTCAGAGACCTTCGTCTGTCAAAACTTCAAAGTTGCCATAGGCTCTCCTTGTTCTGGCGGCGTAGCAACCAAATCGCAAAAACTCAGCAGCCTCTGAGGCTGTCAGAGGCCTCCTGACACCCCCTTTATCAGGTGTACAGAGCTTTAATGCCATCCTAGATAAATAAACCAAAACTGCTGGGAACACTGGCGCCCCCTTTTAGGTTACTGATAGTAGCAACGCTACTAAACTAAAGGGGTCATGACATGGATTTTTTAATTTTTATTTTAAAGTCACCATGAAACGGAAGTTGCTACAGTATTTTCTTCTCTATTGTGACGTATCTCTGCGTAAAACGGATTCTCGAACATTAAAAAAGTTGATTTTGCCCATCAGAATTGATTGGATGGTTGTGGTTTGCTATTGCTGAGATCGCATGTGAGTGACACATTGTCCCGCCCTCGTGCCAGTAAACACATCATCAGAGGGAGGAGAAATTATTTTAATTAAAGATTATGAAGGCACATTATTTTTCAAAAAGATTATAATAATAATAGTGTTCATGGATACATAATTTATAATACTTCTACTTTTTATACTAATAATTTTTCATGTAAGAAATCATATAAAATGTATTTTAAAACTATCAAAACATAATATAATAGACTTTTTTTTTTTTTAATGCTCCAACGTTACCAGTTTTTGTCATGGCTAAAATGTGTTTCATCTAAAATTTTATGGATTGCTTATGAGAAAAATACTTAAAGCATGGATGGGATCAGATGCACACACGCATGCATGCACAGAGTATTTTAATAATTTAATCATGTATTAATAAAGTGTTAGAGACCAGGGACAGGTAATGAATATGTTTTTTATGTTATTTTTTAAAACGGCAGCTCTTGTATGTAATGGTAGCTACTTTAATTTGTAGCTAATTTTTGAAAAGCTTATATCTTAGCTATACAACACAAATAACTTGCAACAAGTACTGAGGCTGCAAGTTTTTATATAGCTACATTTAATCTGTTTAATTAAACTATTCTCATTTTCAGAGACAAACTGAATCAAATCCCCCATTTGAATCACCTGGGGGCTCATTGCATGCATGTCTTGCAGCGCAGGATGAAATGGCCCGGGATGAGCTTGTGCAAACAGTGCTGTCATGTTGCCTTTTCTTCACTGACAGATCAGATGCATAGTGAGAATGGAAGAAAACATCTGGAGGAGACAGATGGAAGCAACGCGAGAGAAAAGAGGCAGATAAATACAACCAGCTCTGTTTGGTGGACCCATTCAGACCACGCTAAGGATTTTGCTGTCTTCCATTCAAAACGCACACATGGGACAGGACAGAGAATACATTCCACAAATGCATCTTTTAAATGAGAAACAAAAGACAAGAGGTAAGACAGCAAAATAATATGCAGCATCATAAGTGAAGTCCCATAAGTCTCCCTCCTCTCTTCACTGTAGGGTGAAAAGAAACGTCTCTGAAATGTGTTTTTGGATTCTGCGTTGATACGTTTTGTTTCATTTCTGATTTGCTCTGTGCAGGCGAAGGGATAAGAAGCTGTTTACATTTGAAGCGGAGATCTGTCTGGCGGATTTTCGCAACGAACGGCAATCTCGCACAACAAAACTCGTCCCTTTCAGAATGCAAAAGTAGCCCAATCCCGTTTTAGAGGCGACGGCACTGAGTTTATATGCTGATGATAGCAGCTATACTTCCTCCTATAGATCTACGAGTGCAAATAAAAAGAAGACAGGGGGGAGGGGTGTGTGTGTGGGGGGGGGGGGGGGGGGACTGTAAAAAGGAAAGGCAAATTAATTTTATTTCCTTTAGAAAAGTGTGGTATACCAAGGGGGTCCCTGTAACTTGTGAAAAATTAAAAGAGACGGATTCAAACTGTCCAATTTCCACATCAAACAAACGTTGGCTCTCTGCTCCTGGAGAAAGTGCTTCATACAGCACACAGCCCTCCCCCCATTCCCCCATCCCAAACCCGCTCAGCTCTCCAACCTGAACCACCAACACATTTTCTGAACACTCGCAGTATTCTCGGTTTCCTTATTAATCCCACTCTCTAATTCCCATAAGCACTGTACTGGTTACACTAGCCACTGTCTCTCCCCTGTCTAATTATACCCTTGTGAGTCTATTAATCAACCTGTGAATTATTTAAGAAGGAGAAATCTTCTGTCTGTAACTGACTTTGACAGAGGGGGGGAAAGCAAGGGAGGGCCAAGGTAGAGGATGGAGAGAAAGAGAGAGCATAGTATGGAGGGGGTAGGAGAAAAGAGAAAGAGAAATACGGAATGAGGGTCTACCGTCCTGGTGCGTCCCTGAGGACTGAAGCTGGTGCAAGTCTCTGGCACTGAAACGAGGCAGATCCTCGTCAAAATACACTTTATGTTTGTTTTTTTACCCTCAATCCGCATAAGTTTTCATCACAAACACGAATTCATGAATATATGTAGCAGTACAGAATAAAGAGGGTTGGGAACAGGAGGGAACATAGAGAAGGAGAGAAATGAAGGCAAAGAAGTGAAATTTCTATTACGGGGGAATTTACACTTTCCGGTGTTTGACATCTAGACTCTCTTGTCCCCATTATCCAGGCATTATGGTAATGGTTAGAGTGTTTTTTACCACGTTGCTGTGTGTATACTCATGAGCTGAGAGAAAGAGGGCGAGTTTAATGATTCCCGTTGCCGCTACCGTCCACGCTGAGCCGATCAGGGTCGGAAGAAGCCGCTTTTAAAGTAAGATCACCATTATTTTTCCATGTGAGGTGTTCTCCGTTAGCCCCTGCAAAGTGCCTGCCAATCCCAGAATAGTAATAAATAAGGTATTAGATAAATAAATAAGACGGCCCACACCATTCAGGAATATGAGATGTTAAAGAGTCTGTGTGTCAAAGGTTGTGTGGATACGTTTGTTGGCGTTATGTGCGTCGGGTTAAAGTAAGCTCCTCTCATTAGGACCTGAGCAGCGCTGCTGTCGGTGGCTGAAGCTCACCGCTCTCTGCGGGATGTTTATTAAATTAATAAAAAGTAGCTTGCGGCAAACGGAACACAGGAAAGCCCCGGGTACAGCTGTGATTGGCACCCTCGGCTGGCCCGCGCTCTCTCAGGAGGCCAACGGCATTTGCTTTAACTAACCGGCCGTGACTGAGGGCGCAAGCTGACATGTCTCTCTCTCTTGCTCTTTGGTTTTCATACTTCTTTCATTGTGAAAGGCCTCAGAATGCACTGGGAAGGCACAGTGACATTCGAGGGAAAGAGAGTGGCCCGTGTTGAGTGAGAGTGTATTATAAAAAACAGAAAAAAGTTGAACGAGAGCATTGAGTGTAAATAGAAGATGCTGATTGGTCAAAAACAGAGGAACAACCACATGAACTAGGTTTCTCTAATGTCAACGGAACATTAATTACACCTGAAGTCAGTGTTAAAGGAAGTTCTACAACCTGCATTATGTCTCGGCAGAAATGACTCAATCAATGCAGGGGGCGCATTAAATTGCTGGGAAAAGTGTGATCCCTTTGAATTTGCCAGGATTGTACTTAAAAATTCACAACAACAATAGACACAACAATAGTCACAGTCTACTTAATTCGTTCCAAATCTTTATGCCATTCTTTCTTCAGGGGATCAAGAGGATATTTTGAAAAATTTATAAATTAGTTTTGGACCCCATTGATTGTATGGAAATCATTTAAACATTCTTCAAAATATATTATTTTGTGTTCCACAGACGAAAGAAGGTCAGATTCAACATGAGGGTGAGTAAATATAATGAAAGTATTTTCAGTTTAGGGTCATGCCGAATCATTGGATTGAGATACAGTGCCTTTTTCTGCAACTGCACTTAAAATCCTGCAGGAAAATCAGCATGAAATGGTTTTAATGAAATATAAACACTGACATGCACAGAAGTCCTGATTAGATGAATTGCAATTAGTCACACTATGATATTTACTACTATCCTTTTAGTGCAAAAAGTGTGTACCTTCCTTTCACTGGGGATCCCGTCTTAGGAGCATCTTCAAACAGACTACATTAGCGTAATTCTCCTGAAAGACAAATTATGAAATGTATAATCAACTACTTTAATTGTTTTCAAAATAAACAATAACATAATCCAGACAATGGGCCTACTGCTCTCAAAGGAGAGAAGACAATGGGGGGTCTATTTGCATGTTAACTTTTCACTAAGAATCGTCATAGGCGGTATATAAGACAAAGATTTTCATGCAGCAGATTTTCATGTGCAAATTTCAGCGGCATGTTTGTACCCAGCACATTATTATTTCATCAGCGGCCCTCACGGGACTCCGCGGTACGGTATTCTTGCATCCCCGTGGAAGCGTCAAGTCTCTGGCCTCCTTTAGGACCTATTGAGTGTGTTTACTCTCAGTTGAAGACTGAGCGGGCCACAATTTTGCAAAGAGAGAACTCATTAAATGCTAAGACACCAGTTGTGACCAGTGTTAGCCGTGTTAGCCATGGTAATTGCATGTACACTGTCCAAGTTGACACTTGCTGGCTCTCAAGTCAACATCAGGCATTACAGTCAATTAGCAGGCCTTAGCAAATGCTTTGAGGTGTGGGAACAAGTTCTCATAAACTGGAACAGTCATGAGGAAAAACAGTATCCTGGTTGGCAGCACGATTGGCCATATTTGTATTTGTTTGGGGGGGGGGGGGGAAAGCTATTTCGAGCCTTTTAAACCCTTAACAAACTGAGACAAACAAATCCAAACAGCAGCAAATGCACAGAGCAAAACACACTCATTAATACAGAAAGCGAGAGCAATGAGCCAAACAAAGAGGCCCTGATAAAAGTGAATACATGCATCCAGATTGACTGTACTCTAACTCTGGCAAACATACTTTTTCACAGGCTGAGAATATGAAATCACGCAGTTGCTAATGTGCTCCCAAAATGATTTGATCAGTGGTGCTTTCAAAAAGAGACAAAGATTAGATGTCAGGTATCAATGTTAAGGAAAAAAAAACTTATTTGGAAATAAAAAATTATCATTTTGTCTGTCATGTTGCTTCTTAAGCAGCTAATAGGCACACTATAAATGAATAAAAATGTTACATATAAAAAAAATATTATTGCTAAATTTGAAGGGTTTGTCTATCTGTGAAACTGATCATGTCATAATAACGTTAAGACACTTCTTCTTTTTGTTGGCGTAATGCAAGGACTATTCCACATACACTTCTGTTCAAAAGTTTGCATCAGTAAGATTTTTTGTTTTTTAAAATTATTTTAAAATAGTATTATCTTTTAAAATGACCATTTTCTATTTTACATTTTTTCAAAATGGCTAAGTTTTAAACCCCATTCTCCAAAACCAAATTCAATGGTTTAAACCCATTTGTCGAATAAATCACTTTTTCTGCAAAACCAAAACAAGTTCAGCCTTTTTTGCAAAACTCTAAACACATTCTCACTCTCTAAAACACATTTTTCACTGTGATGTGCTTGCATGAGACAAAAGTTAAGCACAAAACCAACTGTACAAAATATAAGCCAAATCAGACAGACTATTGAATATGACATTCAATACTATGTAATATTAAATCCAATACTTGCAGTATATTCAGTATGCAATTGTTCACCTTACTAAGTTTTGATTACAATACTTTTTTAAGTACAGTAATTGCATAATTTGTTTACTGCATACATTTGTTTCTGTATACATGCTTTGTATGCCTTGTTCTCCATTTTTTGATGTAGTGCCTACACTCGCTGAGTTGTTTTAACCCAATTTTGGGTCAAATAAGGACAAACCCAAACGTTGGATCAAAAATGCAATTTAAAAAATGTAACCCAATGGCTGGGTTTGTCCATATTTGACCCAAAATTGGATTAAAACAACCCAGCATTTTTTAGAGTCAGTGTAATGAATGATCTGTAGTGTTTTAATATTGAATGATGTATGTATGATATGAAAGCAATGTTTGATTTGAGTACAGGTGAAATGGGTTTGAGCCGATTGTTTGCATTTTCCAGAAGAGTCAGGTTTTGTGAAAATAGTTTGATGGTTTGTTTTTGTTTTTATAGTTGTGAGAAAATGGGTCAATGTTTCAAGAAATGTGTCTTAGCAATTGTGAAAAACTGTAATATATTTAAAAATGTGATTTATTCTGGCAAAGCTGAATTTTCAGCATTATTACTCCAGTCTTCAGTGTCACATGACCTGTCAGAATCGTTCTAATATGTTTATTTTATACTCAAGAAACATTTATTGTTATTATCACAGTTGAAAAAAAATGTTTTTCGTAGAAACCATGATGCCTTTTTTAGGATTCGTTGATTATTAGAAAGTTAATATATACATAAAATAATATGTTTTTTAATGGAAATCATTTGTAGTTACAAATGTCTTTACTCTCACTTTTGATCAATCCAATGTCTCCTTGCTGATGTGTTTATTATTAAGTATAAAAAAATTCTTACCCCGTAAATTCGTACATTTATGGTGGTCAAGTGATGAAGTTTAAACTGACATCTACAGTTTCTTTATTTAACCACTTCCAAGCAGAAAGTCCAATAAAATGTAATATGCTTTCATTGTTAATTATTGTTAATTAAGAATTAACTTAGGTTCCAAGCCTTAATATATCTGAACAACTTATTACTTATAAAAAAAAAAACATAATATGTTTTATTCTTCCTAATCATGTCAGTGTTTCACATGTTTACTACAACAATCTTATCGCATTATCCAAGACACAGTGGGTAGTCCTGCCCACAATGAAATCTCATTGGTCCACATTTCCACTACATCACCACATTAAACATAAAATATCTCCTGATTGGCTGTGATTGTGTCATGTTATTCAGCACCATCATCTTGGTGTATCTAAGATCTGTATTTATGATCCAACTTACATCTGTTTCATGACAGACATAGTAAATCTATGATATAAACTGTATGTAAACAACTTGACTTCAAACACTGTTGGATAAATCCACTCTTGTGATAAAGCTTGCTGACTTGTTCACTTATCCAGAGCCGTGAAGAGAGTAGCGACTAATCTCTGTCTGCTAAAGGGCACCGCTCTGGGGAAAAGTTTCCCTTGTTCCACTTTACCATTTTGGACTTTTTACAGCAGCTTCTGCATCTTCTCAGAGACTTTGAAGTTAGTGCACTTATTTAAATTTTTGGTCTTTTGCAACTTTGACTTTTGCAACTTGCACGGCTCCAACTAACACATATTTTATCATTCAATATTAGTTAAACAGTATTGTAGTATCTTAGGAATGATTAAGCAGTTATTAGAGACAGTTTTCCCAAAAATGAAATTTTTTAAAACTTTTCTGATGTTTTGGACCCCACTGACTTTCATTGTATGGACAGTTTAAACATTCTTCCAAAAATGTTGTTTGTGTTCCACAGAAGAAAGTAAGTCACACAGGTTTGGAATGGCATGGAAACGATCCCTTTAAGAATTGATTTAGAGATTGACATTAAGTTTGACAGTAGTGAAATAAGAGTATAAAAATTATGATATCATTTTTACAAATGACAACAAGTTTCTGTTGATATGAAAAATCATGTGCAGTTAGCAACATGAATTATCTATATGATGAATATTACGATGAACTAGGCCTATATGCTTTTCTCCACTGATGTTCTAAGTTGCTGATGCTGATTGTTAAAAGGCCGCTGTCTGACTCTGTGATGGCGAACGGGAACATGGTTTGTGTAACATTAACAACACTTTATTAGCTGTTTGATAACGTGGTCAAGCAAAAGGCTGCTAATCATATTGATTACCGCTATGTGTCCGACGTAGAGAGCGATACATAAAACGCATTACCATTCTGATACATCGACTTGTAGACGAACCTGTATAATTCACTCTTCCACTTCTTCTGAATCAGTTTACCAGTATTTCCACTTGCCATTGTGCAGCGTTTACTACAGTAAAGTTAAGTGAGTGGATCTCTGAGCTGGTGTGAGTGAGTGGAGACGTGGCTAATTTGCATATTTATGGGTCCACATATACTAAATGAAGCAAAGTAACAGGGTTTAGTTTCTCTGAGTGTAAATATTTGATAAAGCTTTGCACAGGCATGGTCGGTAAGCAATTATTTCACACCAGTCTAATGCTAACACGTGTAATCTGCTAAAGTGCTTTGGTTACTTTCAAAACAGTATTATAGTTGCATATTTTATTTATTCGCAGTGCTGCACACTTGCCCGCTAGGCATCCATATTAAGTATTACTGTAAACATGTTATTCATTTGTTTGTTTGTTTGTTTTTGTCAAAATTTTCAGGGTCAATCAACAGTATGTTCCTGTCAATAGATTCTAAATTGTACATGACCTAGAATAATCTGGGAAAAACAACAGAACATTTCTCTTCCATTTTTCTCTGGCTCTCACAACCTTTGAAAATAATTCAACAGTTGCCCTTCTTTAACACAATGTCCTTTGCCTTTGGTGTGCATCTTACTGACCACTAATGAGTGCCTTGTCAAGCTTTCCTCAGCATTTAATAGCCCAAACCGCAAGCAGAGACAACTTTAAGAAGGCGAAAAATTTGAGGAGGTTAAGAGTCTGTCGACTTCCTTATCAAAAAGATTTTTTAATTAGCAATAATCAATATTCAAGGAGATGGCTATTTGCCGTTAATAGTTCTTTCAAGGATCATAAATACTTAACAGTTTTTTTTTAGGTCTTTGCAGATATAGTTAATCCCTTACTGCTAAAATGCAATCAGGCAAATCAGACACTATTAATTATGAATTGAACTATTACTGCAATTCCAGCAACTCTCGAACCTCGCATTAGCAACGTGCATGCACAACACGCTATATACAGAGTTTTGCTCTCTCCTGATATTTCTACTGGGCAAACGATACAGGGGCTTGTTTCATATGCAGTGTCCGTCTCGCTCTCCGGGTTTCATTTATATCAAAAAGACTCAAATAGGCAGAAAGTCAGAGAGCCTCCAGAATACCATATTGTTTCCTCCTCACCTTTCCTTTGTGAATCCGGCCAGCTGAAGAACGTCTCATTAATGTTGATAGTCAAGACTCAGACACAAAGACAGAGGGAAAAAAACAGCAAGAAATGTAGTGGGGTGGATGGTGGTAAAGCGGCAGTCTGGTATACGTGTCTTGCAGTTAACTAAAGGTACCCCATTCCCCCCCTCCTCCCTCATACCTCCCTTAGAAAGCCCAGCAGTCACGGTGCATTAGTGCAGTGAGCGGAAAGCCACATAGTTGAGATTTGCACTCCAAAAATAGTCATTTACCGTTGTGGCGGTGGCACGGGGTGGCATCTGAAAACCTGGATGCCTGAGGACACCCCCAAATAAATCTTCTCTATACCTTCTACAAGCAGACGGTGGGAAGGAGAGAGGGGCGCTGCAATAGGCTATGTGAGGTATGGAGGATCCTGAAGGAGGCCCACAGGAGAGATGCGTCGCCTGTGGTCTTGCCTTGGGCAGGCCATGCACAGCACTCAGGTGGGCTGTCAACACCGGGTTGCGAGGAGGGGCTCCCAAAAGCCTAAACCCTCACATAGAAACTTCACACTCCTAAAGATGCATCCTGGATCTGGTAAACAATCATTAAAGTTTTGAACCTTGAAGACAATGACGTAAGAGGTCAAATACATTAGACTGAAGCAATTATCTCAATAGTCTATAAATAATTATCGGTTAAATGTGTTATGTTGACGACCAGTGCAACTTTGCAATGGTTTAC
This sequence comes from Phoxinus phoxinus, assembly GCF_949152265.1. NCBI lineage: Eukaryota > Metazoa > Chordata > Actinopteri > Cypriniformes > Leuciscidae > Phoxinus > Phoxinus phoxinus. The sequence goes on from NC_136892.1 coordinate 22,618,404, forward strand.
ATACAGAAAATGGGATGCTTTTGATGACAGCTGGGCTGTCAATGTAGATTCAAAAAGACATCTTTGTTTTCAATCTCCTCTTACCAGCCAAGGGCAATCATAGTAGATGAGTTGAGACTTCCTATACTTGACCAGGCTGAAGATGGAAGCCTCTGGCAAGTCTAAAAAATGGGAAAACCATACCATCTGTTCACCCCACAATATTCAAGCATTCAGCATGCATAAGGCCTGTATAAGACTCTTCATAAAACCGACAACAACAGCGTTCCATCTCTCAATAACGTACATATTTACAAGGAGAGTTGCATCTTGCAAACATCAAAGTCTCTGAGCACTGCTCAGCGGGACATCTGGGGAACGCTGCTCCGGATTCAGCAGGGAGGTCATTATCAGCCCACGTTCACAGAGTTGTCTTCATGCGTGAGTCTTTTTAACGTTTGAAAGTTAACGCTGAAACAACAGTTTGACTGTATTGTTTTGAGTGGACTCCGGTCACCGCCAAACTTCTCAGAGAGCCAGATATTACTGGGACGATGCTCAACTACTCAGATGACATGAGGTCACTGTGTGCATGCAAAACTCATAAACCATCACGATTCAACAAGTGGAATTTCTGTTCAACATCAAACTAGAAACGGCTTGAATTTATATGATTTAGTAGTTTGCAGTATTTGTAAACCGGAGTGTGAATTACGGATGGGTTTGAAATGAGTCAACCATTAAAGTAAAACATATATATAACTTAACAGTTTTACTTCATATTAAATAAGGAATATCTCAATAGCATTTACAAATTTAGTAACCACAAAGGTTAGAATAAATAATTTCACCTGGTGCAAAAAAAAAACATGCTTGCGAGCAGAAGTTGTGTTCACCTGAGGAGGTAACCATAGTAACAGTAGGGGCACTTTCCATTAGGAGAAGTATCGACAAACTTTTGGTTAAGTAAGAACTGTCATTGTTTATCACTATATACATATTTATTATAGGTACACTTTATTAGGTATACCTTGCTAGTACTGGGTTGGACCCCTTTTGCCATCCGAACTGCCTTAATTCCTCGTGGCAATGTGCTGGAAACATTCCTCAGAGATTTTGGTCCATATTGACACGATAGCGTCATGCTTCATTCATTATGCGAATCTCCCATTCCACCACATCCCAAAGGTGCTCTATTAGATTGAGATCTGGTGACTGTGGAGGCCATTTGCTTATAGTGAACTCATTGTCATATTCAAGAAACCAGTTTGAGGTGATTTAAGCTTTGTGACATGACGCGTTATCCTGCTGGAAGTAGCCATCAGAAGACGGGTAGAGTGAGGGACATGGTCAGTAACAATACTCAGGTAGGCTTTGGCGTTTTTAAACGATGCTCAATTGGTACTAAGGGGCCCAAAGTGTGCCAAGAAAAAATCTCCCACACCATTACACCAGAAGCAGCCTGAACCATTAATACAAGGCAGAAAAAATCCATGCTTTCATGTTGTTTACACCAAATTCTGACCCTAACTGAATGTAGCAGAAGAAACTGAGACTCATCAGACCAGGCAATGTTTTTCCAATCTTCTATTATCCAATTTTGGTGAGTCGTGTGAATTGTATGCTCAGTTTCCTGCTCCTAGCTGACAGGAGTGGCACCCGCTGTGTCTTCTGCTGCTGTAACCCATCTGCTTCCAGGTTCGACATGTTGTGCGTTCAAAGATGCTCTTCTGTAGACCTCGCTTGTAATGAGTGTTATTTAAGTTACTGTGTCCTTTCTATCAGCTCGAACCAGTCTGGCCAATCTCCTCTGACCCACAGAACTGACCCTCACTGGATATTTTCTCCTTTTCAAACCATTCTCTAGACAAAGGTGTGCATGAAAATCCCAGTAAATCAGCAGGTTAGACCAACAACCAGGCCATGTTCAAAGTCACTTAGATCACATTTCTTCCGCATTCTGATGCTCAGTTTGAACTTCAGCAGATCGTCTTGACCATGTCTATGCATAAATAAATGAAGTTGATGCCATGTGATTGGCTGATGTGTGTGTGTAATCACATACTATAAGCACATTTATAATATATAAATCAAAAGAACGTTGAATTTCTTGGCCTGTAAATTCTCTGACACTTCATTCAATCTCTAGTAACAACAACCAAATATACAAAAAGAGCAAAAAATAGAATGCATAGCATTCATTAGCTACAAATAAAAAAATCTCTCTAATAGTTCCCTAAATCCCACAGCTCCCTGCACTATAGTGCGGTGAAAGAAAGATGCGAAAGAAAGCCGTCTCCCACAAGTGCTTGTTAGGCCCAAATTATTATTGCAATGAATAATTTTAAAAATAAACAAGTAAATAAATAAATAAATAAATAAAGGAAACATTTATAGATCTAAGTATTATCAGAGGACCGAAAAGTTTCTTGCTGAGCTCCAGAGGCTTGTTTGAAATTTGCTTTTGTTTTTCACTTTGATCTTTAACAGTTTACCTCTCCTCCAGCACTTCACCTAACCTCCCCACTAACGCGGCATCCCATATTTCATACTGCAAACCTTAGCAGGTTGGACACTTATACATGACATATCTTTAATAACAATAATAATACATTTCTGTATTCTTAAAGCTTACCATGAGTAGAACACATAAAAATTGTCATATTTTGGCATCTACTTTTGCTTACAAATGAGTGTGTGTGTGTGTGTGTGTGTCACAGTATACATAACAAATTTGTATAGTAATATAAAGTGCTTTTGCAGTGTTCGTAATGAATAATGTTGTAATGGTGATTCTGCACAATTTATTTTTTACTATACAATTGGTTCTTTCTGTAATAGAAAAACAAATAAATACAGTACATTTAATGGTAATTGTTATTTAGTGGTTATCAATGTTACTATTGCTCATACTTTAAGGTTTGAACAAACTTTTGCATCGTTTGTGCAACAAAATCAACTGATATCTCAGGTCGCGTGACTTGTTGAGGAGATACGCCATTACCCAAACCATACTGATTTAAAACCTGGCACTTCTGACCTGGGCTAGTAAGCAACCACCCAGAAAGCCAGCAACTGCTTTGACACTAGAATTAACATGGCCAGTTTGTCAGATGCAAGCATCAATTACATTTTCTTTCTTTTTATCTATAATAATTAATATTTGCAATCTTATCTTCTTTAGTATTATGATTAACTTTTGACAGCTACATCAGCTTCTTTGACTAAAAACTGCTCCAAAACCTTACTCAGCAAAGCAGGGAGCTCAATGCAGGCCTGGACTGTGCAAAAAAAAAAGAAAACAAAAAAAAAGCCCAGAAAAAAAGTAAAAAGTAAAATAAATCTAAAGAAAATGGGGCAGATGACAAGACAGACAATGCGCGCAAAATTGGGAGAGACAGACAGAGAAAGCAACACTCGTAGTCGGCTCCAGACAACTCTCCATCCCGTCCCGTGGGGACGTGCAACAGCAGAGGGGGAACAACTCAACCCTCGGCTCTGGTTCTGAGTGATATTGTAATGAGCCAGTTTCACTGGCCCTTCAACAAACCCCCCCCCCCCCCCCCCAACACACACACCTCAACCAGCTCCCAAGGCCCCCGAGCGGCTCGCTCCATTCTGTTTCATCACACTTCAAACGGGCCTGGCGCGCTCTGCAGGCCTGCACCAGACCAGGGGACTGCAACATCTGCATGAGGTGGGAGGAGGGGAGGCGTGTCTCACGGGGGGACACGCAGCATCTCGGAGCAGATGTCACACGAACCTGAACAGCAGGACGGGGGAGGGATGCCGTGAGGCACATTGCAACAGGTTTAGAGAGAGCGAGACCGTTCTTGCTGCATGGGGACCCTGTGATCCAGACTCTTCCCTGTCGTTGCCCCCTTCTGCCCCCTTTGACAATAAAATTAGGTAATTAGTTACCCTTGCCCTAATAAGCTAATCATGGACCATGTGCTTTTTCTATTATTAAAGTCGTGTCGTCCCGGGGTGCTCCCCGAGGGCTTCCTGTGCAGTGCAGGAGGTGGTTAGGACACCGGGGTGGGTCCGGTTGGGAGAAGACACGCTCCAAACCTTTGTTTCAACAGTCCCTCAGGCACAGAAAGCCAGGCATCACGGACCCGCCACAAAAGATCCCTTAAATAAAATGAATAGACCTCTTATGGGAGAATCAAGCTGTCTGTCACATCACTTAACATTAGCACCCTTTTATCTCACCCTTGTTAGAAAAGCCTGGTACTTTTATTCCGGAGGATAACTTCTATCATCATTTTATATCATAATGTCACCCAGCCCTAAAACTTGCTTTATATGGTAAAACACTAAGGCATTATTGACATTACAGTACGACTTTCTTAATTGCTTTGAAATTAAGTGATATACAAATAAATCTGACTTTATTTTATGACAGGACTAAAGAAATGTTCAAATGTGATGACAAAAAAACAACAACTAACGAGCAAAAACTATATAATAACCTTTAAAAACTTTCATTAATAACCTTTGAATAACCTCAGCCTAAAATTGTGGTCACGTTTACCATTGCTCTGTGAAATTATGTGGGCGAAATCCAGTCACTTCAAAAGTAATCTGCGAGCATGGGAGTTTCCCATGAGGGCAAAAAAGTTTCAGTGAGGGCAAAAAAGTTTCCCAAGCGGATTTCGCTCTTGTTAAAGTTGGTCACATGAATTCATTGGGTTGACTAACAGAAAGATGCTTGAATTGAATGTCACATGTCACACTTTTCTGCCCACAAAATGTGGCTGAAATTTTGTTAATGTGACCACAGCTTAAAGGCCTAGTGCTATGGGAGTACCTTCAATCACTGTGGTAGCAAGATTGTTTTGGTAGCACTTTAGTTTAGGGTCCAATTCTCACTATTAACTAGTTGCTTAATAGCGGGCATATTATTAGGATATTGGCTGTTTATTTGTACTTATAACGCATATATTAATGCCTTATACTGGATGACCATATTCTACATCCCTTAATCCTACCCAATACCGAAACTTAACAACTACTAACTATTAAGGAGTTTATTGAGGCAAAAGTCGCAGTTAATTGTTAGTTAATAGTGAGAATTGGACCCTAATCTAAAGTGTGACCTATATTTTTAATATACATGTCAAAAAATATGACCTTAACAATAAATTGCTTTTATTTTGAACATGTTAAAAGTAAAAACAAAAAACAAAGACGACATTACAAAGAGGAAAATGACTGACAGATCCTCCAAAATTAGAGTGATCCCAATGTGATCCGCGCAGTGTAATCAGGCAGCGCTTGCACTAATTACTGCAGCGGACCAGTTGCACTCCCAATTACCAGCAGATACGCCAAAGCCTGCGTAGAACAATCAAGCACAGCGCACGCTCGACTAAACTGATTCCCCATGCTGTTGTCGGATATCTTCTGCTGCAGTGGGCCTTGATTGGAAACAAATACCTTTCGCTGACCTCCAACGCCGAATGTGGCGGCAAGCGAACAACCGCTGATTCACCCCCAACCCTTTAGCTCTGCGTCCATGTACTCAATCTGCTACTGTGGCTAAATGTAATTAGAGAGCACATTAAACTTTGCCACAGCACTTTCCAACATCGTTTCCGTTCGTTTTGTTGCCTTTATTTGTTTTGCAGAGTGAGGCGTCCCGCAGAGCGTGGAGACAAGCTGCCGTGTTCTTCTCATTACACATTCAGACTGTTTTTGTCACCCAGTCGACTGGTGCCTCCAAACAGCTGTTTTCCCAGGCAGTATAAATAAGCATTTGTTCTGACATGAAGGGGAAAAGAGGGAGAGAGATAGATGGGGTAGAAAAGCCAAGCTCTGAACAGGCAACATCGGGAAAAGGAGAGAGGATACCACGGAGGCTTTGTAGTGGGTAAAATATTCTTATTATAACCTCAATAGCCAAGCAACAGATAACATATTATGCTGTTGACTATTCAGTCAGGATGTTTAGAAGAGATTTGAATACTAACACTGAGCATAAGTGTGGTTTTAGCTATTTTCAGCTGTGATGGGTCCTTCCAACTTATTGCTTGAAGTTGAAGTTGAGCTTGGCAGCTGAAATGTCTCTACGCTTCTTCTTATCCAGAAACATATAAATATATAAATAAATAAATGGAGTAAAGAGCATCACTGAGGGGTAACAGACCTTCACGTCATCAAAGCATTGTGGGTACCAGTGGTATAGGCGTATAAATGCAATAACACTTTTATCACATGTAATGAGGGATAACCACAGTAATGGCAATCCCAGCAACCCCCATACACTAAGTAATGCCTGGTTCAGATTACACGATTTTTTTGTCGGTTACGATAGTCACTGTGTCAGATTACACGATTTTGAATCCTAAAATCTTGTCGTGTCGTGGACAAGAAACATGTCAGACTACACGTTGCTTTCTGACCAGTCATCGCGTGCCGTCGCAGACATTCACTCGCACATATACTATGTCATATACACACGCACTCACTCTCACACGTATACACACACACACACACACTGGGGTGAGGGACAGTCCCGAAGTTTGAAGCTTTGTCCCGCAAGTCATAAGCAGTGTCCCACATTTTAATTTTGTCTGCATCATTTTATTTAATCGTCCTTTAAAATTACAATTATACAAAAAAAAAGTTAATAAGAAAACACTGAACGTGCGCAGCCGTTATTATTGGTTCTAGCCAGAGCGGGAATTCGGGAAAACAAACACTGAGAAAAAAAAAAAAAAATCTGCAATAGAAAAATGGATCTATCCGGAGCTCCCGAGAAGAAAAAACGTCTTTGTTCGTAAGGAATGGGAGAAAAAAAAATATACATGGTTAAAACCAGTTACAGGTGACCCTAAAAAAGGAGATTGCTGTGTAGCCACCGAAGTTTCACCATCACGCATGGAAAAGACACAAATATAGGCTACTGAATCCGGTAAGAACGCATTTAATCTGTAGTCTTTCCTAATGGAATTTGTGTTTATTTGGAAATGTGCTTTTTAGCGATTGGATTATTATTTTCACTTAATTATTTAGATTGAATAGACCCGTGCTGTTAAAATGAGTTTTATATTAGGCTATTAGTGACGTTCACAGCGCCAGTCAGCGCCGTCATAGACTAACATTTTTATAAAGCTAGCAAAGACATCTAACGTTAATATAAAATCAATATTTATTCACCTATAATAATAGTAAGTTATCTCCCTCGTGTCCCGCGAAATCAGGTCTGACCTGCAACAGAGCAATATAGCCAGGTGGTCACCCTAGCACACACACTAGCACACACTCTGTCTCGCTCGCTCACTCACTCACTCTCGTCGTGGAGGACCGAAAAAAAATCAAACATGCTAGTCTTTTTGTCGTGATGTCGTGAAGCATCACAGACGCGACGTAGGTTGTCGCCCACTATGACACACTATACGAGATGAAACGATCAAATCTTGCGTCCCGACGCCCGTTGTCGTTTACGAATCCCCACGACACCCTGCGTCAAACGAATCGTGCCAAAATCGGGCTAAAATCGTGTAATCTGAACCAGGCATAATGCAACTAAAACTTCTTGGTTATTTAAGATTGTCTGCTTTCCAGATTGGCAGAGCTGAAGAGGAGGATGACGGGCAGACGAAGAGGTTCGTAGAGAATCGGCAACAACAGACAAGTAATAAAAGTCCTTTACGTCACTAGATACAGACGAGACCAGACAACAGAGGGTATGTTTACACGACTACGATCACGATGTACTAAAAACGTAAAAGTTTTTTCCTTTTTTGCTATCCCCGTTCAAAAGGATCTGTGAAAACGGCTAAAAACTCTGTATTTGTAAAGAAACATTACGCGCCTATAGACTGAACACGTAATACGCATGCGCATGACGTCACTGTTCTCACAAATCCGCATTTTTGTTGTTTACATGGATACGATAACGGTATCGGTTTCAAAAAGTTGCACTTTGAAACTTGTTTTTAAAAGTTTCCCTTTTCAAGCCCCCACAATGCCGTTGTGTAAATGAATGGCCAAAACACAATTTTTTTTTACGTTTCTTCTTGAAAATGGTGTCATATAAACACATAACATAATTCTAATGTATTAGAACATTGTTCTAAGTGTGGGGAAGTGGTGCTTCAGTGTAGTTCTAGATGGCGTAAACGTGAGGGTGATTAGGAGTTAAGGGATCTTTTGAGCTCGTGACAAATTTAAGAACGGTAGAAGAAAACCAATAACTCTTCTTAAGTGAAGCTGTACTTCAGCTGTGTTCTTTTATTTTCCGGAAACTTGTGTACTCGACTGTCATTGGGTGTGACATTTTTTAAATATCTCTTTTTGTGTTCTACAAAAAATTAAAAATCATACAGATTTAGAACGGCATGAGGGTGAGTAAATGACGAATTATACTTTAGGTGAACTATCTCAGTTAACACAATCCTGAAGTCTAATGAAACAGTGGAGGGGGTGTTCAGAAATATCTTCCACACTGTGATTCAACAGCAAAGTAATAGCTCTCTAATTAAACATCTTCTCCACTCAGTAGCTCTGAAGTGATCTGCCAATCATCCTGCAGGAACGCATCACATCCTGTTATCTGCCAATCACTCGATGCTGAGTTCATGACAGGTGCCTGCAAAACCGCTTTCTTAAAATATGGACCTGCTTTGCTTCAAACCCACAGCTGGAAACGGAACAGAAAGAGCACACATGAACCTCCTGGTGGAGTTCCATGCCGTTTATGTAGATTAACTGCATAATAAATAAGTAAAACTGATAGCTACTTTCAGACATTAGCCTGAGGGGATAAACATCTATTAGCAGATTAAACAAAAATAATAACCGCTAGTCACTCATCTTAAAAAGGAGGAAGTTAAAAGACACCAAGCTAACGGGGGAAAAAGTCATTTCATGTATCCTTTCAAAACAATTGACAGAATTTTTCATGAAAGAGAAAAGAAAATCAACATTTTCATTATTCAGTGGCTGCTATTTTGTTTTGCAAAGAAAGTGACGCTTAAAGGGAGACGCTAACCACCCTTGATAATCTGCAGAGCACCCTTAATTGAGAGTAATTAATTACATATTTATGGCAAGGATAGTCTCAGACAAGAGAACTGTTAAGGAGTCCTAGCAAGCACGACAAACAGGGAGTTTAAGTACGGTGAGCAGATAGAAGCTGAAAGAGACAGCTGATCCTCTGGGAGCCATAACTTCGGAGAGTGAGGGCCATAGAGAATACAGGTGTTCGCACACAACTGGGTTGAAGCATAGCCTACTGCTGGTGAGGAACATATAATGGATTCAGGGTCTGACAGTGCAAGTAGACATAGCATTCACTTCTGCTTTGAAATCTAGACCAGTTGCCATCAAAGAGATGAGTCACACGCCAAGAATGAAACTGGAGATGAGGTGAAGATTTTACTGTGTAGTCATGAGTACAGCAGCTAAGACGATACTCAGAAGCTGATGTCCAACCTGCTTCCATCCAGCAGTCAAAAATATTTGAGTGCAACACATATTACTGTACAAAAGTCAGTACGTTTTCAGTGCTCACTTTTTTTTTTTACACAACAGGTGCTCAAGAAATATTTCTTATTATCAATGTTGTAAGCAGTTGTATTGACCCCAAACTTCTGACTTGTATAGTGTATACACGCATCTAAATCAGCAACACTGTAAACAATACTGTAGTGAAATCTGCTTTAAGTACCAACGCAAGGACAACAAACAGTGTTCTACTTTTTTTGTAATTATTGACAGTCTGAGTCTGGGTTGTCAGAGCTTAAACTCGACTTTCCTGATTCAATTTTACAGTATATGCATTTAAAGGCCAGCTCCCCATGAGCCATAACATCTAGCCAAGCCCCAAACATGGCGTATTGATTTTTCTAATCTGTTTACTCCTCTTCTGCACTTTTGAGTAGACTGCTGGAGAGCCTGGTTTGCCCTGGGGCGTTCAGAGGGGCCCAGCATGTTTCAGCTTTGATCATCGTTCAGCCAGTGGATTAACATATGCAGACACTCTTCCTCCCTTTGTCGTCAAGCCTACTAATAAATCTATGGCTTCCCTCTGATCAACTACAGGCTATGAATCAATCAACCCACCTCACGTCCAAGCCGTCTCAAATGCAATCTCTTTTGTCTGCTAAAAATGAGAAGATATCCAAGATGCTGTATTCATGCAAAAAGTAAGGAAATAATATTAAGTTATGATTGTTCAGGTCTATTCTTGCATGGCTAGACATTTGACATCATAAAGTCTTTTTTCATTGCATTGATTGGCAAGGAACTGCCATTATAACCTATACTGTATCATATTTGATACACAAGATTCTAAGGCTTTTAAATTATTAACGTGATCAAAACATTGCAGAAAAACCTGTTATACACAATCTTCTACATGCTTTCTGATTGACAGTTCATACTTTGTAAGCCAGTTAAAAGGCATAATTCTAAAAACACCCCCCTTATGGTTGTGGTACATGTCTATTTTTGTGAAATCTTTAATGAGTTTTATCAACTAAAGATAAGAATAACTGTTAGAAATATTACTGAGCTGAAGCAGCTTGGGTTTGCTTCATTATCCATACATAATTGTTTTAGGAAAATCATGTTAAAATATGAGTATCACATACAAACCATCAGGTTTTTGATTTGTACATCCCTTAATAATCATTGTATTGCATTGCATTACGTTTTGCTCCCATAATAAAAACTTCAAAGCTTTGATCATAAAACTCGGCATTTAAAGCTGCAGTCTGTAGTTTTTCCTCTTTCTCTGTTCGAAATCTGCAATTGCAGTTATTCGCGGAATTATCAACTTTACGTGTGTTGTGCTTCGGCACGGCACAGCGCGGATGAAACCAATGTTTTGAGGAGAATGTGCGGCTGTCAGTCACCGCGCCGGTGTGGATACTGGCATTCAGAATCACAGATTCTACTTTTTGGAAGTATGACCAACATAATAGTTTTCACCGGAAAATGTAACAAAACCAGAAAATGTAACAAAACCATGCAAGTAACATCCACTTTTGTTCTGACCAACTAAGGGGGGGAAAGCATTGCAGTAAATCGCAATCTAACGACCGCTTATCATATCACGTCAAACCGTGCAAAATATACTTTGTTCTCAAATTGTTCATGTTAACAACATCAGCATTGTGCGACTACATTTAATGCCCTTCCGATATTTATCCTTGTTTTTTGCATTGGCCCGGTTGCAGTCTCTTTTTTTTTCTGTAACCACTCCGAAGTCTTTTATATTTTACAACGGGTGAATCTCCAGTTGTCACTGGTGATTGTCGTTTGAATCTTTCTGGATCCGCCATTAAATTAATAAGTTAAATATCAAGTGTGAGAAAAGGCTATACATCTCCACCTTCAACATCCTCACACGCAATACAGCCTAGCCTAGCCTACTAGTCAGGACACCTTCTTTATGTGTACAGATCCACCATCATTTTCTCACCCTCAAGTTGTTTCAATGAATTTCTATCTTCTGCTGAACACAAAAGAAGATATTTTGAAGAATCTCGGTAACCAAACAGTTGATGGACCCCATTGATTTCCAAAGTATTCTTTTTTCCTACTATGGAAGTCAATAGCGTCCATCAGCTGTTTGGTTATTCTTCAAAATATCGACATTATTCAAAATAGCTTCCTTTGTGTTCAGCAGAAGAAAGGAATTCATACATGTTTGAAATAACTTGAGGTCGAGTAAATTATGACAGAATTTTCATTTTTAAGTGAACGATTCCTTGAACAAAAACACATATGCTAACTTTTTTAGATGTTATATATTTTGTCTATTTCATACAAAATTATATGTCAGGATTTAAAGGGTTAAACAGGAAGAGACTGTTTTACCGCAAAAAGACAAGTCCTTACAGTACAGTGCCTTGGACTAGCTTCATTTGTCTTGAGAATGAAATGGAACAGAACACCATTTTCTGTTACACCAGTGGTCGCTGTGCACTACATCCTTTAAATACAAACACAAGAGTCTATGACCTCCTATATTAGTCTGCGATGGTCAAAAACAGCATTCAGTTTAACAAAAGCAAAAGCTCATAAGGGACTGTAGAGGATGGCCTCATTGGCAGCTGATGGAAGTAGGGCACTAATGTTTCCACTGCGCATTAGCTCTGCTAAATATTTTCTGCCCTCAAAAACCCATAAGCCATTGACTCTGTTTGACTGGTACACCTACTAATGAATTAAGTTGTCTGAATAATTACTAAGCCAATATAAACTAACACTATCATTTAAAGAGAGGTGAAAATCGAAGTAATTTTCCAGGTACAATAATAAATGTTAAGCTTTATTGACAGCATTGGTCGCAGAAAATAATTTCCACCCATCTCTCAGTTTGTTAAAAATAAATAAATAACTTGCATTAGTAACCCATATTCAGAAGCTCATCCACCTAAACAACTATTATGACCTCAAATAATTTAGAAGGATGATTTAGAAAATATGCCATTAATACTTTTGAGTCCTTTGAAACACTGGTATGGTTTACATTCACTGTAAGTGCCTTACTGCAATTGCGATTTATGCTTTTTAAAAACTTTTTTAAACAAAATCGAAAATATTGTCTGGTAATCAGCATTGTGCACAGGTGCTTTTGAAACTGCTCCATTTGAACATGGAATATTCCTTTAAGATGATTAAATATCATGCAGAGTATTTGCTTTAAATTTCTGGTTCAATATTAAAACTACATCATGTGACTGTTAGATGAGACAACAGAGAAACACATCTTCCGTGAGGCTAAATAAGCAGACATGCTACACATTGCACATCTAATGGGCAGAAAACTGCAGTGAACTAAGTCCATAAACAATCCTGTGTGAGCAGCAAGGAGTACAGCGACCTTTGAGTTAGGAGTTGAGGCCCTATTAAAACAGAGCCCAGCTTACTGGCAGGACGCGCATCCCCTAACCGTGGAAAAGCAATCTCGCAGCAACTGCTAGGCAATCAGCGGTGCACTGCGCGGGGTTGAGACAGCGATGACCTGCTGATTCCACAACAGCAGAGGTGAACCAGCCTCAACACACTGATGAGCGCTGCACAAACATCAAACAGGCACAGAGGACCTCCCTACGACCTGCTTCGGCAGCCCCGTCTGACGCCCGTGCCTTTTATTTGGGCTGATAGCGGAGGATGGATTGGCAAATATCGATCACGGCAGTGTTCGTAAAACTCTCCCTTCAGATTTGAGAGGTGATTATGGTTGGACCCAGCTGATGCCGCTGTGTGACTGTCTGGGTGAGTGTGTGTGGTGGTGGGTGATTGTGATCAAACTAAGAATCCAAACATAGCACAATCTCATCATTTGTGAACTGCTCTTACCCTTTAGATCAGCGTTTCCCAGTGTTTTTTGCCTTACGTCCCCTCCACAGCCCCATTAGTAGGGCTCAATACTCCTTCACTCACACAAAACGCTAAAATGTCTATTTTTTAAAAAGGGATATTTTATAATTAAAATTCTGCCATCATTTATTCTTCGCTTCATGTTGTTCCAAACCTGCTTGGCTTGCTTTCTTCAACAGAACACAAATTAATAATACATAGAGTTTTTTTAGCCCATACAACGTAAGTCAATGAGATCCAGTGTTGTTGTATAGACACCATGACATAAAAAACAGAAACATTACTTTCGTTTGGGTTCTGAAATAGAACAAAAGTCATACAGGTTTGAAACATCATGAGAGTGAGTAAATAATAATAAAATTCATGAAAGTTCAAATTCTATGACAATATAGAAAACTCCACCCCACAACTACAACAATAAGGACATAGAGGAACAATTGCATTGGAATCACTTTCAGAACTTTTCCAGATGATGAACAATCAACACTAACAGCCAATTACAATCCATCCTGCTTCAAAGAGCTTGATCATTTAAAGTGACAGATGACAGATGCAATTCCCACTTATTGTATAATAAACAGAATGTTATTATGTGTTGGTGTGAATGTTAGTTATCAGTTATTGTTAACTATAGCTTTATTTTGAGACAGAATTTTGCATTTTTGGGGGGTTTCATTTAATGGAATTTAATTATCAAAAAAGTTTCAAAAGTATGACAGATCACCTAGTGAAATGCACTGCCATTTGAACATGTTTTTAAGACCAAACCCATGAGCTATGCTCAAAACTTTGGAGTCCTTTCGTTCTGTCCACCAACCATCAAACCCTAACAAACAGGATTCTGGGATAGAATAGACAGCAAAGGCATGTTGCAGTTGAATAAGAACATTGGATTCGGACGTGTCTTGATGCCTACCTCTGTTTGCTGCATTTTTCAGCTCTCAAATTGAAAGCACCCCCTTGAACGTTCACAAATGCACGTTCCTCTGCTTGAGTCTCGATGATGGGCATCCTGAGTAAAACAAAGACAAAAAAAGGTGAGAAAAACACTGACATTACAGGGCCACAAATGCAATCAAACACATTCTCTAAATTCCAACAGATATTGGTGTAACAGCTAACATCGCCTCCATTTCCAGCACATCTCTTTGTCGGAATGGAGACTCCAGTAAGGAACAGTGCCAGTGGACTCCAGACGGGCACTCTCTCCCCCCTTGTGTTTGCAATAGGAAAGGAGTGTTATTAATTAAGGATACGAAGCAGATTTTGACAAGGGTTCCCGAGTGGCAAGCGGTGTGGATTCTTGGCGTTGACCTGGCCCAGCGGGGGTAGCAGGCGCGTTTGAGGAAGGGGGTTGGAGGAGGGTTGTGCTGGCTCCATGCTGGCAGCCAGGCCTTCCACGTCTGCGTTGGTGCTTTGAAGTGTCACCTTGAGAGAAGAGCCAGTGGCCGGGTAGTGGAGGGAGCAGGAGCAATGAAAGGAGTGGCACCGCTTGCGTTGCCAGACACGGCGCTTTTAATATTACATGGGCTCCCGTCCATCTCTCTACACATGCTGGATATTGCTTCTACTTGATTTATTCAGAAAGTGGATCATTCTCTGCTCCTTTTCATGCTGTGGTTCAAGTTAACACCTGTGCAGGTTTTAGCCAGGCTTCTGCACTTGAGTATGGTGTGTCAGGTTCTCTGTAACTTTCTATGAAAAGACATTAAGTGTCCGTCACAGCAATGCTTTAACAGCAAATTGAATGGTTCAATTAAGATGGGCTGGCGGTTCTAAGTCAGATCAAGCAGTGACATATCTATATCCTACTTAAAAATGTCAGTGTATGTAAATGTTAATGCGTACTACACAGCTTATCATCAAATACATAAACATATAATAAATATTTTATTGGTTTTCATTTGCTTCATCTTACCTGGATTTCGCAGGACTAAAAAAGTCAGTGACAATGTACAAAACAGTCAGTAGGCTATAGCAACAAAATGAACACTGCTGATATTAATAGCCTATAAGTCCTCTGAATGGATGTTCACTAAAATCGATAACAGACGCAAGATTACGCCGGGAGTGTTTTATAAACCAAGCGAGAACGAGTTGAGTGGGGTGGTGTGAGAGTAGCTCTGGTTGCCGCCATTCCAACGCTGAATGCCGCGATTGACCAATCAGATTCGAGTATTCCAGAAAGCCGCGTAAAGGTGCAGGTCAAAAAAATAAAAATATATATATGTGTGTGTGTGTGTGTGTGTGTGTGTGTGTGTGTGTGTGTGTGTGTGTGTGTGTGTGTGTGTGTGTGTGCTATATATAGCCTACCTACACATCTCTTTAGTGGGTTATATGTTATTTAATGTGTTTAATTGTTTTTCTGAAGAAACACTACACAAATATCTTTCCAAGAAATTTCAGTGGACCAAAAAAAAAAACAGACAATCTAAGCTGTGGAAAATTATAAGTCATCTAGGAGCTTTATACAGCTTTTTACAACGGATGCCATTGAAAACACGGCAAGTCTATCACTCAGCCTCTCTTGAGTAAGGTCTATTGTCAATATAGCCTACATGAAGAACCAAAAAATTCCAAGCAGATGTGTGTGTTGGTTGGTCCGCTTGAGGAAATATTAGGCTACTTGTAGATTCCTATGAAAAAGATAACATACAAAAGACAACAAAATAACATAGCCCATGCTAAGCTAGCCTACTTAAAATATAAAAAGTCAGCTTAGAAAATGTGACATTAAAAACGATAATTGATGTGGACAGTGGGTGCAAAAAGTATAGAACTGCTGGTGTATTTGAAACAGGAGAAAGGTATTTTGAAAGTTTTTTTTTTTGTTTTTTTTGTTTTTTTTTACAGCGGTCCCAGATCATAAATAGCAGTTTTAACTACCCTGATTAGTTCTGACATTCGCAGCCTTTTATCTCTTCCTCCATCTTGCTTTTTAAAATCAGATTAACCCAAATGGGCATCCTTTAATGGCCCCTTTTTTAGAAAAGCCGAAAGAGGATGATAATTAAAATAATTAAACCACTGGGATTGGCTCGCGCATCCCTTGTTCTCTCTCTCTCTCTCTCTCTCTCTCTCTCTCTCTCTCTCTCTCTCTCTCTCTCTCTCTCTCTCTCTCTCTCTCTCTCTCTCTCTCTCTCTCTTTCCCCTTTTGCTCTCTTTTCCTTTCTTCTCTCCTTTTTAAGTTTTGAGTCTACTTGGCTAACAGATTTCAGTGAGAAAAGCACAAACCACCCTCAGTTAATTGAATTTACTCTCATCTCAAAGGTCTAACTAGGCAAGCTTTCACCCCTCCTGTGAAACCGGATGTAGAGGTGTGTGTGTGTGTGTGTGTGTGTGTGTGTCAGCTGAATAAATCTGATTACAGGGGTGGGCTCAGGGATAAACGCTCATATTCATTCTATTTCTGTGCACTTTGCGTTTAGCTAAACATAAAGCAAAAAGTATCCTCTTTAACGATTATTTATTCATGGACTTTTAAGCTATTAATGAGGACAAATTAAGTCGTTTTTAGGAGTGTCAGTATGAAATATGCTTACCAAAATGATCTTGTTTTGCATTTCTGCTTCAGCATGTGTCCATGTGGAGTTTTTTAAATCACACGACGCATCAGTTGCTTGAAAGATGGGGGGGGGGGGGGGGGGGCTTATGTTGTGCTGCAAAAACAATAGCCTAGTTAATCGTGTTAATTGTATTTATGTTTGCCTTTACTGGGATTCTAATTACACCCAAGACCTAGATACAATACTGAAAGTATTTCACAGTTGGATACAGTTATACTTTAATTAGGGTATAACTTTCAAATGCATGAAAAAAATATATAAAGATGAGCCCTTGATACCAGGAATCTACTTCACTTTCAAGAGAAAACGGAGAAATAATGAAATAAAAATAAGACTCTTTATAGCCCAATCATGACTGCATGGCACTGCTTTAACTCCACGGCTTGCCTCCTCCTGTGTCCTGACAATTTCACTGGGTTGCATTTCAAGTTGGCAAAGAGCGAAGAGAAAAATCCCTTTGCTGTGAATACTTAAGATTTATACTTAAATTTTCATACAATCTTTGAAAACATTGAGGAGCAATTTCATATTTGCACTGACATCTAATTTCTCAAGTAGATTCTGAAATCACAAATTGGTATGGATTCCCTCTGCGTCCAATTATTCTGCATCAGTTTCCCTGACCCCTCAGAGTACTGCTAAATTAAACATAAGATTTTTTTTTTGACTCAGTCATGAAATAGTCCTACATATGCACACGTTTGATAAACTAATCTTACTTTCTCAGTTGTAGTAGCTCTCGTCGTGTTTCACTCCGCCACTGAATTTAAACAAGACGCCAGAGAGGGAATAATTGCACCATATGTGCCATAGGCTATGTTTAGGTCACTATAATATAAACTGTTTGAACTACATTTGGTTCACAAATATGCTATTTGGACATCTGGCTTAATAGATGAAAATTGCTGTTTTTGTAAGTAAACAGGCCTGATTTAAATAATAATAATAATAAAATGGTGGGGGGAAACTGGTGGTCTCCCAGCCAGGCCAAAACTGGATTAGTAAACTGGATGTTTATACTCAAACCACTTTAAAATCAGCCAACTGACGAGACGAGGAGGACCAACAAGCTAGTGTAAAGACCAGGACATCTACTGAATCTTACAGAACTGTATGTTTTTCTCAGGGAAGGGCAAAAAGTTGCATGCAATCTATCGTTTGACCTCAAATGAACATGTATTCTATAATCTGCAGATATGCTTGCCTTGAGCCATAACGCTCAATAGGGTTTCGACTTCACCTGTTGATTGATAGTTGATAATCAAGAGCAACAGTGCCCTCTAGTCGTTGATCACGTGAATAACTTCTTTGTGGATGAATATTGCTGATGATTATCTATGTCTAAATATTTAATTAGTCATCGCGTATGGTCATCATAGCACGTAAAAAAAAAAAAAAGGCCTACAATGAATGTCATTTAGGAAAACATTTTTTCAAACACACACAAAAAAAAATCTGTCAGTTTGCCAAACTGTTTTATCAGCGTTTTTGGCAATAATAATACAAAATATATATTTAAAATGTCTTCAATTAGGAGAGACATTTAAAAAAATACTATGATCTAAATATTATTTGGAACTTAAATATAGTTCCATACAGACATAACTCATTCACGTTGTTCAAAAGCATTATGTCTTTCAGCTGTGGGACACAAAAGGAGAAATTTGAATAAAATGTCTATCGATATAAAGTCAAAAGTGACTAAAGATGTCAAACCTAAAGACAGACACAAAAATACACCATAAAAGTAGTTCAACTCCTGTATGGTGTTCCAAGTCTTCTAAAGCCTGTGTTAAAAAACGAGTATTGTTTATTAGGTTTTGAATGATAATGCATTCAATTATAGCTAATTAAACATTAGTAGTATGCGAACATCCAAACATCCCTTCAGATGATCAATTAAAAGAAAACTGAGTTGAAATGCAAGCCTATTTCTTCCGGTTGCAAACGTAATTTATGAAACTTCTTTTGTTATTTTTTAACATTACAATAAAATAAAATAAAAGTGAATTTAAAACAGAAATGCAAAGAAATCCATACATTACGTGTGACTTAAATGTGCCCAAATGCATTTTGTATACCTAAAAAAACAAAATGTCAATTGTCTGTCTGTTGTAACATTTCTAAAACAAGCATTGCCCATTTAAATCAGCTTCATATCATCACAGGCAACAGCCAATGAAGTGGTGTTTTCTTCCCAGCATAGCTTGTAGGCCTAAAATTGCATTACATTTCCATTCCAGACATCAAAGCAAAATTAATCAAGGAGGGAAATAATCAAGACAACCCCAAATCTGTAGTGCAAAACATTGAAGACGATTTTATTTTTGTCATTCACAGTTAACACAAGCAACTGCTTTAAGAACCTTTCCAACCGACCCTTCCTTCCCTCCCACAACAAACCGCCAGAACCTTCATCTCCAGCAAAGGAGCTAATATTCAAACGTTCCTTTCATTTCACGCTGATTGTACCTTGTATCTTAAGTCATAGTTCCTGCTGTTGGCATTAAAAGAGGATTGTTGTACATGCTCTAGATAGCAAGGCAGAAGGAACAGCAGAGACTTCAAGAGGACAACAGGATTTGGGAACAATTTGAATATGACTTACCACATCTGCAATTCGTATATGACACTTGACTAGCAATGTAGCCATTTTGTGGAAATTCAGAGATATTTTACACTGTTTACTTGGCATCATATAGCTCTCATCGCTACAGTCCACAAACTTCCAGCTCGACAAAACTTGAGTCTTGTATTTACCCCCTCAAACTGATATGTGGTAGTATAAGAAATGATGTGCTCGAATAATACAACAAAAACCAGTACATTTAAGCTCTACAAAATACTGTCATTGTCTTATTGAGTATTTGGCACTCAGGAAGCAAAATTAGTAATAATATACTTGAACATCTGCAGTGCGCTAAAGTGAGAGGGAAAAAGACAGATCATTCATACTATTTCTGAGCAAATATGATGACTGAGCTTGAGACTTAAAGGTTAGTATTGTCAAAGCAAATTACTTTTATTTAATAGTAGGATAAGGCTTCAAAATGGCCATCTAGATTTTAATTATGATGTTTTACAGAGATTACAGAAGGATAAGATTCCTAGGTTTGACTAGTAATCTATGGCTGTTGTTGTTGTTCAATGCAATATAACTTTTAAAAGCACTGGTGCGTGACTGGTAATACTTGAATAGCTAAAAAGGAGGATAGGACAAAAAATAAATAATTAAAAAAATATAAAAACATGTCGAACCTTCCTCTCATTTGGCTGTATCATTTCTTGTATCCAGATGTTTTCTGTAATTAATAACAACTGACAGTGCAATTTAACCCAGAATCAAGTCTGGGATACAGGCC
This sequence comes from Phoxinus phoxinus, assembly GCF_949152265.1. NCBI lineage: Eukaryota > Metazoa > Chordata > Actinopteri > Cypriniformes > Leuciscidae > Phoxinus > Phoxinus phoxinus. Next base: position 22,638,655 of record NC_136892.1, read on the forward strand.
ATCATGTTCCACATACACACACACAGAGACATCGCACATACACAGAAACATAGTAAAGATCAACATGACTTGAGCCTGATGATTTTAAAGAAACGCTGACTCCAGCTTGGCACAAGACGACCGTCCAACCGACTGACCGCCCCGCCTCCTGGCATCCAAACACACACTTCAGCTCTGTGCGGGTGAGCTGTGAGGGTGTAAGCATTGTACCATTACTACAAATGTATCAACTTATATTGCTTCTCACAGCCTAAAATGCAAAGCTTCCACATGCTGCAGGAATTACTTGGATAAAGGGAGCGGATAAATTAGCAAAAAAAGAAAAAATAAGAAGCAGCGGTGACATTTCTGGTGAACAACGCAGTGGGGTAACTAAAAGACATTGTGTGACCACCTCTATACACGCTGGTTTAGTCCATGCTTTCCAATTATCTAATCTTGGTGAGGGTTTTACTGATTTATTGGCTCCAAATCCTGTTGTCGGCTTGTGGAAATGTGACAGATAACACTGAAAATTGAAAGAGTCTTGCCTTATGCTCTAATAATCTAAGTTCGCACATCTCTACCTCCCTCTTTTTCACCATTTCCCCATAACTTTAGCTGTGCTCCTGATGACTTTCGTTATAGTCCATGATCCTTAACGGTTGCTGCCTGGGCCTCTCTGGGCATCGTGAGCCATAGGTGTTTCGGTTTTTGGCTCTCTGAGCATCAGGTTGGGTTTCTTTAGCAGATGTGATGAGCGTGAAGCTCTGCGCAGCAGTGGAGAAGGGCGTACTCTTTGTTGTCGGCTCCACGCAGAGCTCAGTCTTCAGGCCCTGCGATAGGCCAGTGAGACGCGGAGGCGGGGTTTCATCCTCGTCACACTGGCTCTCGCTTTTGTTCCGAAACAGCTCTCTTGCCCGCATACCCAGAAAGCTCTTGGCGCTGGGGTAGGAGCCTACGGTGACCGGGGTGTCAGAAGGGACCATGGGTCCTGGGGGTCCCAGCGGGGAATGAGGACGGTGAGGGGGCGGTTCCACTAGGACAGGTGGGGGAGTGTCTCGATTGCCGTTTACAGAGTTGGCCGGAGAAAGGCTGGCCTTGGGCTGCCCTGGAGATAAAGTGCTGCCATTGCCACGCGGAGACTGAGATGACTTGCCGTCCTCTTTGGGGGCTGTTTTTACTGCGCCGTCCACCACTATGACACTGTGACACCAGAAACAACCAGAAAAAAATGTCACAATCTTCAGAATTTTATGCAACAATGAGATTGAGGATTGGGGGGAGGGGGAGAGATGGGCCTCCAAAATGCCAGAAAATGCACAATAATCAAGTAACCCACAAAAAGACCCATTAATAAACATGACACAAACACAGGAAACAAATTGGTGTCCTATTACCTTTTCGTACAGTAATAAAGGCAAGCTATTTGGAAAGAGAATAATTTGATATGCAAGATATAACTATAACCTAAAAATAAAATTAATATATAAAAAAAGTTAAAAATTACCTAGCCATTACCCATATATCACGCATATGATTTGTGGATTAATTGCAAAGCTTAACCATCATAGAGTGAAAGTTGTCGTGCCAGTCTACACATTCAAGCGATTTTAAACCATTTAAGTGCAAAAGACGGCCTCAATTCGGAACATGCGCGCTGTTATCGCGAACACCGAATTAGAATCGCGTTGTGCCGTCGGTGAGAGAGAGAACTCTGGCTGTTCAGCTTAGTGAATGAGTCAGTCCATGAGAATAATAGCAAAACAGCGAGCAAAGAAGTCAAAACGGTACAGGTAAAGGCTGTTCTAATTTTAGTCCATCTTACCCGAGTGTTCCTTGGCGAATATTTTAATATTAACATGAGAGGAGTGGAATAAAGAAAGTGATCAGCAGGATCGATATTCAAACCGGTAAGCACGCACTGCTTTGTTTTCGGTTTGTGTATCTGCAGCGTCGGTTTCCCTTTTTTAAATGACGAATATATCTGCAGAAATAGACCGTTGTCTCATTTACACGCAGGCGCCAGAACTCGCATGCTATCTGACAGTCGGCTGTAGTTCTCTCGGTATGTTCAAGTGCATTTTTTCCCCCCCATGCAGGCGACAACACAATCGGCTTTCATCAGCACTAGTTCTTTGGTGTCGGTTTGGTGTGTCCCTACCTTTAAACGCAGTTGTTTATGTGTCAAATGAATGCAAACAGTTGAGAGAGAAAAATCGGATCTGTATCATTATTGTATCCATTTATTAGGTCTTAAAGTTCAGCCACCTATTAACATCTGCTGCTGTCTATGTCATTAATGTACGGTAAATCAAACAACAAAACACAGCTTTAACAAAGATTTATCTATATTTATAACATTGTAGTGTTATTTCGCATTTCTGTACATGGATATTCCTGTTAGACTGTACTTTATTTGTGACTGTTCTATTGCATTTATCTATGCTTGTAATTAGAGTATTTGTTCTTATTTTATTACTGACTGTTCACTTGTCTTTTATTAGTTAGGCTAGTAGTTTTAGCTGTGGTATCGAAGTACTTATGTGTGCTTTTAATAATGAATACAAAGCAGTTACGTTTGCCAATGGCATATCATAAAATCATACAAACACAGTAGTAATAGGTTGGACCGGACAAAATGCAACGTACCTGTTTATATTTGATTTATACTATAGTTTTTCCGGGGGTTTTTTTCAGTCCTACCTGGGCTCTGTGGAACTGCGGGGCTCAGTGGCGCCCTCTGCCGGTAAGGCTAAAGCAGTGGCAGAGGAATCTTCTGTTTCCAGCCTGCTGTAAAGCTGCAAAAGCTCAGTCTGCAGAGCCAGAGTTACCCGCCTCTGTGCCTGATATCTGCTCTCAGAGGCCTGCAGTTCCCCTCTAAGCCAAGGCGAATAAGAACAGTTGTCAGACATTGTAAAATTATGGAATTAAACAAGAAAGCATTTCATATAGAACACGGAGTGGGAGTTTTCAAGAGTTAATAATGTAAAGATAAGTTGTTTGTATGGTATAAACAGGTTTCAGATCATACTTGGCCTGAGCCTTGACATCTTCAAGAAACATCTTTTGTTCTGCGATCAGGTGCTCTTTCTTGGAGATTTGAGTCTCCAGCTCCGCCACTCTCTGCTGAGCAGCATCCAGCTTTTGGCTCTGAAGTAACAGATTCTGCTTAAGACGCTCTGTCTCCTTCCCCCAGGACATCTGCAGCATCTGCACCTCCTACAGGAGAGAAGTGGAGGAAGACAGAAAATAATGTAAATCTGATTTATGGCAAAGATGAAAGAGATGTTTTTGTTCTTTTGACTTGTACCTTGCTAGTATCCGGTCCAGCCTGATGCAGCTCCTGAACACACAGTTTATGAGCTTCTCCCAACAGCAACAGCTGCTTATTCAGAAAACTCAACTGCTGTTGAATACTTTCACTTGACGACAACTAAAAAAAAGAAGAAAGAAACGATGATATGGGAAAATAATGATGATAATGACACAATCACACCATACTAAAAAAATTAAAGGTACCGTTCCTACCAAAATTTACAAATCATCATTTACTACAGGAAATACATTAAAACGGTCTCTTTTTGGAGCTCAATGGGTGATTATTTTTTACCTTGACAGTGAGCTGGTTCAGCAGGTGTCCCGTGTGGCACACCTTGTTATTCGCCTTCTGAAGCTCCGCCTCTATCTCACCTATTCGCTTCTGGCATTCTTGTAGCTTACTCTGAGTGAAGCATCACAGATGTATAGTAAATCATCATCCTGTCTCTGAATGTTGTGGCCATCTCATTTGCTAACATTAAATTAAATATACTGCCATTCAAAAGTTTGGGCTCAGTAAGTTTTTTTAAATATATATAATATATACAACTTATTTTTTATTATTAAGGTAGGATACATTAAATTGCTCAAAAGTGACAGAAAACTTTGTATAAAATATATTTGATATTTCAAATAATTGCATAAAATTTTACCTGTTAAAGGTAGGGTAGGTCAGAATTGTCTAAAAAAACTTTTATTCAAATTTGTTTAAACTGTCTTTATATACCAAAACATAATTAAAATTCAAGTACTCTGAAATAGAGAGTATAAAAAACAGAGTGGCTCTAGTGTATTTAATCTTCAATAAACAGCTCATTAATTCCATTCACTCCCACCTAAAAACGGGTGCGCGACTGCGCGCACGTCGGCAGAGCCAGTAATAGCGGCGGTAGTCATGGCGACGGAGAGTGACAGTCGCGCAAGCCAATCACTTGTTTCGTCCCGAATGGAATTAATGAGCTGTGTTTTTTGAAGATTAAATACACTAGTCACTCAATTTTTATACTCTCTTTTTCAAAGTACTTACATTTTAATTATGTATTGGTATATAAAGACAGTTTAAGCCAATTTAAAAAAAAGTTCTTTAGACAATTCTTACCTACACAACCTTTAATTAATGTTAAGCTGTTTTTAACATTTATAATTATAAAAAATGTCTCTTGAGCAGCAAATTAGTATATTTGCATGATTTCTGAAGGATCATGGGACACTGAAACTTGAGTAATGGCTTCTGAAAATTCAGCTTTGCCATGACATGAATAAATTAAATTTAAACTACCGTAATAAACTAGAAAACAGAAGAAAAAAAAACATTTTACTGCATTTTTGATCAAATAAATGCAGCCTTGATGAGCATAATATATTTCTTTCAAAAATATTTTTACTATGTGTGAGTCAAGAAGACAGAAGTGTTTAAAGCACCTGTAACTCTTGGTTTTTGGTGTAGTAGTCATCCCTGGCCTGCTGTAGTTGGCGAATCTGGCTGTGCAGGCGTGTAACTACAGTCTCTCGGTCGTCCCAGAGCTGCCGGTATCTCTGCTGCTCCACCTGCAGACTTTCTCTCAGAGACAAGATATCCACACTCTGCAGGTTCAGCTGGTCCTTCTGTTGAAACAAACACCGATTTACAAATCAACTGCATTAGTCTCTGCCACCCTCTAGTGGTCAACAAAGGTGCATGTCTGGTGCTACTAAACTAGCCTTGCGAAAAAGAGAATTATTTATAAATCTAGTGGCATTAATTCTAACCGATGACTTAAGCCGAACGCTTTCCGAAAGGTCATGAAATTGTGTTTAAGTTACCATGGCGTTGTTCTGCTCCTCGAGCGCGGTAGCATTGATGATGCGCCGAAGCAGACGTCGGTTACGTACAGCATGCTGCTCTCGCTTGTAGCGCTCGTACAGGAGCTGGTTGTGAAGCAGCAGAAGTTGACTGCGCAGTGTCTGCAGCTCGTCCAGAGGAGCAGAACCTGTGCACGAGAAAGAAAGAAATATTATTCGGATTTTAAGATTTTTTTTTTCTTTTCTCTTTTTTCTTCTTCTCTTTATTCTCTGCTTGCAAAAAGCATCTTTCTCCATTGAAGGCCATTTAAAAGTAGCTTTATACTTTTAAAAACATCATAAAAAAAAAAAGTTACTAACACCATTAAATATAGGTATGGGATAGGTTAAAGATAAGTATATTTGTCACCCATTACTAATTCATCACACAACTAAAAGTGTCCGATAATAGGGGTGTAACTGAAATAAAGTGTGCATTAATCAGCTTGTCACATGATAATAAAGATGGCCGCCAGCCCGCCACCATATGGGGTCCACCCCGAGGAGATGAAAATAGTATTTTCTATGGCACATTTAAGTATAAGTGTACATACTACATGCAGGTGTTCATTTTTAATATATGTCTAAAGCATGATTCATAACTTTAGGTATACATTGTTATTTTAAATGTACAAATTACTAGTTTAGTTTTCTAATTTAGTAAAGCCTTTCTTTCTTTTGTGGAACATAAAGTATCTTTTTTTGTTTCAACAATGAAATGTTATTGGGTCCAAAACTGTTGAATTACCATTGTTCTTCAAAATTACATACTTCAAACTTTGGAAGCCATGAGGGTGAGTAAATGATGGCAGAATGTAAATTTTCGGTTGTACTATACCTTTAATACTCATTTAAATGTTTATCCCTGGCTGAAAACACAGAATTATTTCTTTGTACTCTAAAAGAACCACTTTTCCACAAGTAGCTGAATGTGTGCTCATGCAATGTTGTTTACCTCCAAAGTGTGTCCAGTCAGCTGACTTGCTTGGCAGGGGCAATCTGAGAGTGATTGCGGAAATGTTGGAAAAAGAGGGGGGGGAAACACAGGGAATCAACAAGATCAGTGGCAATGTGAAAATAATTTTGGACACACTGCTTTTCTGGCAGAGCAAGCCTTTTCTCACAGAACCCTCTCTGACCAGAGCCAAAACACCTCAATTATATGTTTTCAGATATGGTCTGTACAGGCCAAGAGGAGAGAGAGAGAAAAAGAGCTCTGATTGTTTTTGGTTAACACAGGCTCTGCTGTTGCGCTGTGGACTGATTTGCGTGGCAGTGGATGTGACACGGGACAAAGCAGACAGTTGTTCCAGTGTGATAGCGAGTTAGTGGGCAAATCTGTAACTAGTCTGATCCAGTTCTTCTGGGTGGATGTTTCAGTGGAGTCGAAAATAGCGTAATTCCAAGAGTTCCAAGCACATGAATGACCAATCAAACTCTGAAATCTAAAACGGTGTTACTCAACTTCAGGATTGTACAGTAAATTTCAAACACTGACCTATAATATAGAAATGGCAGATAAGAACAAAACTTAAACTGAATTGAGCTGGATGATGATACTCTTGTCTCTGTAGAGCCTCTTTATAGCTGAACTGAACTCGTTTCATAATTAATAAATTTTCCAAAATCGACACTGTTATCAGGCCTCCAGACTGCGCCTAAAACAGTCGACCAAAAATATTCATTTGCGAGTGATATTTTTGTTGAGATCAAATACGTGCGAGAGAGAGACAATAAAAGTTACTCAGTCAATAGTAGCCTAATAAAAATAATTTAGTTCAGTTAGAGAACAGACACTACAATTAAAAGCTGAATAACACCACTGTTGCCTTCTGTAGAGTTGCTTATAGCTGGATTGAACTCGTTTCATTATTGATGAAGTTTACAGTCATTGAACTGACTCGACACTGAACTGACTTGCGCTAAATGACGACACTATTGCCTTTTTTGAAGCTCCTTTACAGAAGCATTTGAATTTGTCTCATATTTGACGAAGTTTGCATCATTGATTCTGTTATTTTCCTGTTTATTACTGTGAAGCTGCTTTGAAACAATCTGTATTGTATAAAACATGTATAAATAAAGCTGATTAGACTTGACTTAAATGCAAATTACTTGTACGAGCTTCCCAGGACCACTTGAAAGTCTCTCTCCAAATAGCCCTTGATTGGCTTTGATTTTGACATTTCACACGTTTTGGTGGAATCATGGAAAGTCTGGTTAGGGTTTACAATGTGCGGCTAAGTGTCTCAAGGACACAACAGAGACAACCCATTGATCATACCTTTGAACTTGCAAACTTTTGGTTACAAGCCAAGATCTTTAACCACACATGACCACAAGCTTGAATTATTGCGAACCGTGAAAGCAAAAGGGCTCACCTCTTTAGCACTTTGTCATGGGCGTCACCGCCCTGCTGCACGAGGCGATCCAGCACCTCCAGGGGGGAGGCAGACACAACCCCCTCCACACCCTCCTCCTCCCCTTGCTTGCTCACATCACCTCTCTGGAACCTCTCAAAGGCTACTCGCTGCACAATCTCTGTGGTCTTCCTCCCTACGAAGAGAGAGGCCGCCCGAGGCAGGGCCATGTCAAACAGAGCCTCGTACGGCAGGGGTGGCGGCTTGCACGGGCTAGGGGAGCAGAGGCTGTATTTCAGGGCCTCGTCCTCCGGTGCGGAAGAGCTCCGATGGAGTTGGCTGTGCGTTGGGTGTTCGATGGGCATGAACACTGGCTGGAAAGACCAGGGCTGCTCCTGGGACGGGCCTCTGCTCACTCTGCCTCTGTCCCCGGGTGTGATCTCAGTCTTGTCAGGTGTGCAGATGGTGTTGTGAGGGTCTCTAATCAAGCCGCACAGGATAGAAGAGGGCAGGGGTTTCTCTTGTGTGCCGGTCAGGGTCTCCGTGGTGTTGAAGAAGGGAGAGTCAAAGCCACGAAGGCCGGATAAATCTTGCTTCTCCTCGGTTAACTTCAGAAGCTCCTCTGTGATGGCAGCTGACAGGATGGGAGACAGAAAATTGTTGTTGTTTAATGGATTAGTTTGTCTTTTGGGAAAGGACACAACTGTGAGTGTGAAAGAAACATTAGTTCATACCGTCCTCCCGCTCTTTCTCGATCCTCATTTGTTCTTGCTCCTTCATGTACACAGAGAGCTCGGTCAGGGTCATTGGCATGTTCTCACCTCTGCCATCTGGGTCAGATAAAAGACTCTGCCTTAATAATGACACATCTAAAGGCACATTCAAAACAGGAATGAGAACCATAACAATAACTATATTAGCATCCACACTAACGCACGATAGCCACACGATGCCACTTTAAATGCTCAATCTCCTTAATGTTGGGTGGATTCTGGATTCTGATTGGCTGTCAATCAGCTGGAAAAAAAATTCTGAAAGTGTTTCCAACTATATAATTTTTCTGTGTCTTTTTAGAGTTCTGGTGTGGACTCAAAATTCCAATGATTGTTAAAAAGTTATAGTTATCATATACCGTCCTTGATGTGAACGACCCGTAACTCCTGTCTTTTCCGCTCAGCACTTTAAAATGTTAACCATGCCAAAGGTTAAAGAAATAGTTCTACTCACTTTTTAAAAAAAACAAACCTTTACTTCAATGTCAGGCTATGTTAGTTCTGATAAAACAATTCTTACTCGTAATCATACCTCTGTGATTGATCGTTTCAGGTCCAATTTTCTCAAGCTCTCTGACTGGCTCCTGTCTGACCAAGACGGGTTTGGTGTGGTCTAAAGGTCTACCGTCCTATGGAGCACATAAAAGTTAAAAGAGCTTGTAGTGAAACTATACACAAGCAAAATGATCTCAGAGCAGACTTGAAGTTGTTTTAACAAGGGAAGGTATAGGAAGTCTTATAGGGAACGGTTCACTCAAAAATAAAAATAAACGTTTCAGCTCTTTTTGACAAAAACTATTTTCAAAATATCTTTTAGTATTCTGCAGAAGATCTCATTAAGGAAATACTACAGATTTGCACAAAAGTTCATCCTCTACAAAAGTACCTTGCATGGTGGGCTAGCGGCACTGCGTGGCAGAGACACAGGGGTAAAATCATCGGAGAAGCTGGGAGGAGGTGAGGCGGCCGCAGGGGTGCTGGATGACGGGGTGACTTTGCCACCCGCTGCAGGAAAGGTGACAAGACCAAATTCATATGCATGTGTCAACATGCTAAATATCAAAGTTGTATGCGGACAAGCATAGACAGTATAGTCACCGGGTGTGCTGTAGAGACGGCTCGATAGGTAAGTGGCACTCTGGGACAGTTCCGGGTTCGGTGACATCCCTCGGGAGGAAGGGGGTGTGGCCATCCCACAGTGGGAGGAGGGGCTCCAGAGGGAATCCTTAACACCATATGTTGCATTAAATTCACAGCTGGAGTTCTATAAATAAACAAGCACACACAAAATAAGTCCCTTGCCTGCCTCTTCAGAGGGTAAGATTTTAGAAATTAATATTTTATTCAGCGATAACTTTTACATTGTTACAACAGATTACTATTTTAAGTAAATATTGTTCTGTGACACTGAAGACTGGAGTAATGGCTGCTGAAAATTCAGCTGTCATCAGAGGAATACGTTTATTTAAATTGTAATAATATTTCACAATCTTACTGTTTCCACAGTAGTTTGTGCCACCTTGGTGAGCACTCTTTCAAAAACATAAAAAACAAAAACTTACCAACCCAAAACTTTTTAACAGTAGTGTATACACATTGGCATTTCACCAAATGTAAACTTTTGCCAGCAGTTTCACAATGTGTTAGCATATTGTGGCATCATATACCATAACCAACATAAGGCCAATATTGTATATTTAAAATCCAAATTTTAAGATTTAGATCAAGATCTAGCACAAACTTGTGATATATAATTGCATTTACTCTGCAAAAGTACTATATTTTAAAAAGCACCTTCCCTTTGAGAGCACAAAAACATTATCTGATAGTGATCTGACTGCCAATCTCAGTGTTAAAATAGCCATTATCTGCATTCCCTATCAGTGCCCCAATAATAGAAAGCATCAAATCACAATATAATTCTGATCACATAGCCCAATCTTGAATTGTGAGAAATTTGAACCATTATCACACCAAAAAACATTAACATATGACCAAATGTCAATAGCTATGAACCTCATTAGAACACAAACACAATGCAGTTTGTTTTCCATCAGCAGAGCGTTCAGAATAAAAGTCCTGATAGTGGGAGGTGACAGACCAGGAGAAAGAGCTCTTGCGTCATTCACATTGTCAAGACAACCGTTTCTGCGTCAGCTAAGAGATGGCATGTTTCTCTCTTTTTAAAGCCCTGCACACCCACCGGAATGACTCAACACCTCTCCCCTCCTTTCCTCTCAGCTCCTCAGACTGCCTGGAGAACAAGGAGATGATTCATGGTGGGAGAAGGAGGGGAAGCTCTGCTGTGCAACGGGAAGGGAGGGGTTCAGGGATGGGTGATTTATGGACAACAGCTGACAAGCTGACAAACAACAAGAGGGAGGAGGGAAGCAGATGCCAATTCCTGCACTGGATCAGTTTATTATTTGCACATTTTATATGCAGAGCACTGATTCCTTGGATTCAAACAGGTTCCACCTCACACCATTGGTTGTGCTCTTACCTGCCGACGGGTTCCGGTGGGGCTGCGATAGGGGGGCTGATTCCCTGAGAAAGAGGACAGGGCCAAGGGAGGGACGACAGGCTGACGAGGGGTGGAGTAATGAGCTGAGGAAGAACTTCCTGGAAAGGGACAGAAAAATGATGTCCACTAAAAACATCCTGTCACTGATAGAAAAGCAGAGTTTGCCTGAAAATAGACTGACTGAATCAGAATGCTGGTTTTCATGTTGTCTAACTTCATTTCCTAATACATTTATGCATTTGGCAAATGCTTTTATTCAGTCGTGTTAAGATATACATTTTAGCACTTCACACATTCCCTGGGAACTGAACTCATGACCTTGCATCTATTAATATAGTCACTACACCATCTCTAGAATAAAAAAAACAAACATTTAAGGGGTCATATGATGCTTTTTAATGTTTTCCTTTTCTTTTAGTGTGTAATGTATCTGTGTGTACACGTATAAAATCTGCAATGTTACAATGCTTATAGTCTCCCACAAAGGGATTTATTCTATGTTAAAGAATAAATGTTAAAGATGTTGCTTCCGGAAACGTCTATATCACAATATGAAATATTAGCATAATGCCCACCCAAAAGCAAAACCCCATTCTTTAGCCTTCTGAAAATGTATTTATAGCATTTATTTAGAACGCTGTTCCTGAGCAGTACAACCCAAAAGTTAGCTTGTGTACAACGCATTTTACGGAGGACAGCTTCCTGAACCTGGATGAATACAACGGCAGCTATACACGTTTAAATAAATTAGAAATATATACTTCAGTAAATCAACAAAGTTAATTTCAGGACAAAGTTGTTACAGAGAAGGCTGCAAATTAAACCGTTATAACATAATATCTCTGAAAGGTAAGAGGGTTACAAAACAAAAAATGACCACTGTGAAATGTTCTGCTCAAGTTGTGCTTGCTAAATTGGTTCCGATCGATTGGCTTGATCATTCACATTTTCAGAAACTTAGGTTAGAACTGACATGGTAATACCGACCACATTATTAACTCTGTATTTACAATTGCTTTAGAAGTCTTGGAAGCTGAAACTCACAATTATGGTAACGGTCGTTACATTTCTGACACACACTTAGGGTTTTTGACCAATTACAATGCACTGGGTCAGCTGACCAATCAGAGCACTCTGGGCTTTTCAGAAAGAGGGGCTTTAAAGAAATCAGAGCATTTCTGACAGAATGGGAATAGAGGTGCTGCAATAATGTGAAATTTAATGTTTTTTGAACATTAAAGCATGTTAACTTTAACTTATTCTATTACACCCAATAATCAAACCTTTTATTTTGAATAGTACGAAACTTGGTAAAGGTTTTAGCACATCAACCTTTTGGAACGCTGTCTACTGACACCCAAACTTAAGTCTGTGCTACAAAGCATTCAATATTTATTACAGTTTAAGTTGGAAATGTCATTTTCAGGTCTATGCTCAAAAAGTGATTAAATGGATCATGCATATTCCTAAAATATAATTTAGTACAATTAAATCCCCTAAAAATACAAACGATCAAATAAAAAGCATTATCGAAAATATAGCACATTCATTTCATTGTAAAAATTGTTTTATAAAATTCTGTCTGACCTCACCGCGAGCAGCACCAGAGGGATAATTAACTTTTAAAATAGCATCATATGACCCTCTTTAAGTGCTATATTCCAGTAAAGTAATTCAGACAGGACGAGGGTGTTACCGTAGCTACTGTGGAAGTCACCGTAAGGGCTGGCAGTGCAATCAGCCGGACGTTGTTGTAGATGAGCACAGAAATGCTCAGGCATGCTGGCATAGCCCTCTTCACAGTACGCCTCCTTTGGATCCAGAGAGACTTTGGCACACTCTATAACAATATCGTGGATCTCAAATCTCTTCCACCTGTACAGAAAAAAGAGAGCAAATGAAAGATAAACGTTGACTGTGATGTTTGTGGTTTATGCTATTAAATAAGTGACATGATTCAGTATTGCCTCACCGGCTGGGGTCTAGTTCATGGTCCTTGGTTCCGGTCACTAACTCAGGGTGTATTCTGACATGTTCAAGCATGGGCTGAAACACATACAAAGACATAAATACAACATAAACATGACTAGTTATATTTGACTGAAATGACACAATCACTGTTAGCCATTACCAATCACTGCTCAAGTCAATTTAAGATACTTTGTCATTTTTGGACATTTACAGGTTATTGATGCAGCAATATAAAAATTCAGACAAACTACCATTCAAAAAAATGTAATAAATTATACTTCCTAATACTATCAAAAAATGCATTAAATTAAACAAAAATCACAGTCAAGGGATTTATAATGTTACAAAAGATTTCTATTTCAAATAAATGCTTTTCTTTTAAACTGTTTTCAACATTGATAATAAGAAATGTTTCTTTAGCACCCAATAACTGTACGTTCACACCGCCGGCGGCGAGAGCGCCAAATTGGCCGGAAGCCATTCATTTTCAATGAGAGCCGGCGGCGAGCTTCGGCGAGGGCGGCGCGGCGCGTCTTGGACGGCGAGAAGAGTTGAAATTTGTCAACTTTATGATAATAAACTATGACGCGGTTCGGCGGCAACCAATCGGAATGTAGAAGTCCTCCGCCTGAGAGGATACCAGAGAACACAATCCTGTAAACTTTGGTTCCGACCACATTAGTTCCTAAGCAAAATGGAGGAAAAGTTAATTATTTCTGTTGCGGGTTTCCCGTTATTGTACGACGTGTCCCTGTTTACATACAGGGACATTAATAAAAAGAACGACGCATGGAAAAAGGTGTCTTAAATTGTTGGTGTTTTGTTACTTTCACATTTAAAAGATTTTAATAGGTTAACTTATACCCTACGTTTGGCCAGTATGCACAAAATATGATACTGATTTATGGTCAGTTCTTTTTTGCTTTGCGGCTCCTTTAAATAAAGTTTTTAAAAAATCACGCATTCTAAAATCTACATCAGAGCAACAGAGACTCCCCGAATCTCACGGCGTCGATGGCTGGGCAGCGAGAGCGAATTTTGCCGCTCTCGCCGGCGGCGGTGTGAACGTACAGTAAGCATATTAGAAGGATCCTGTGACCCTGTAAAAATATTTCGCAATATTATAGTTTTTACTGTATTTTTGATCTAATAAACACAGTCCTGGTGAGCATAAGAGACTTCTTTCAAAACCATTAAAAAAAATGTAACACCCCAAACTTTTGAACGATAGTGTATATAGCATATACCGATAATTATTTCCCATGTTTTGGCTAATAACTGATAAATGGCTGATCAAATTCTATACTAGTCTATTTTGTCCATATAAATTAAAAATAAAAACAGTAAACACTAAAATCAATAATAGTTTTAAATGCTACAAGTGAATTTAGGCCGCACAATATTATAGTATACAGTATAAAACATGGGATATTCATTTTGAGATTTGCTGAGAATTATTTTTAACAGTGTCTATATAATCTATATAATATATTTTATATATATATATACAAATGATCAACTGATTATATTGTCCGATAACCAATATATTACTATTGCATCCCTACTACTAAGCACTTTGTCACTTCTACTTTTATTGTACGAAACAAAAAGTAAGGAAAAACGAGGATGAGCAAACAATGATGGAATTTCCTTACATCTTGTCCAATAAATAAATGAAATGAATCTTATGTATTGGAAAAACCTCCTGGGAAACTGTATGACTAACAGCTTACCTTGACCACCTCCTCAAAAGTGTCCATGTTTTCCTTCATGCTGTAATGGGAGCGCAGGTAAGACACAAAATTGCAGGGGTACATCCCATACAGCCGGTGGAAGAGCGAGTAGACGCTTGCGTGCAGGTGGATGAGATAAACCTCCGGTACGTGTCCTGTCAACAAAGATTGATCATAGAGCTAGTTAACCACCTTTAAAGTCTGTTACTTTAAAGAGGCCTCATAATATTTTCCAGATTTCTGTGGGAGACTAAACTGATCCAGAGACTTTCAATGAATAATAATACATACATCAGAGGTAAAAATATTCCATAACAGAGTCATACAGTATTTGAATGTCAATAACTCTTACCTGGGTTTCTCAGATTCCAGGAAGCCAGGCGGCCAAAGATATCAAAAAACTCATAGAGATGGTGCTTGCCAGCTTGAGGAATCATGGGTAATAGTGTGATGAGCACCAGGACTCCAGTTATTAGAACCACAACATCGGTGTCTGTCTGTAACACACAAATTATCATATATATATATATATATATATATTATAATATGTTACAAAACAACCAGGCACTTGATACCAAGACCAAGAGGCATATCTGAAAGATCTTTAACATTATGAGCTTACCTTGAGGCATTTGAGGAGAGATAGCAGCAGCGGATAGCGAGCGATCTTGTGGATCCAAGACGGCTGCTTACGGACAACGTGACCCAGTAGAGTGAGAGTGGGCAGGCGACAGGGGGCTTTAGCCATGCATTCATTCATTTTATCAAAAAGGTGCTGAGAAACAGACAACACAGCCAAGTCACATTACAGGCCAGACCGTAACAGTTGATACTGTTGTTCTCTGCCCTAGACATTTATTACGATTATTAAATATTATTTAAATAAAATACAAATACTCAGGAGTTTAAATGATGCTGGTTAGATGAAAAGCTCCTTTCATTTGTTTATATTACAAAGGTGTTTATTTACCTTAAGGATATGGGTTGTTCGTAAATTATATAAACCTATAGTATGTGCTCAATTACACTGATACAGTATATTTATTGTGATATATATATATGAAAAAAACAAAAACTTTTTTAACCAGATGACATGAATAGGGCAATTTGGAAACAATCATTCTAGAATGATTGGGTGATTTTGTAGGGTAGGGCATCTGCAGAGAAAATATCAATAATTAAAATTTTTTTTTTTACTCAGGAAACTCGATTCTTGACTAATGGTTGAATTTGGGGAAAAACATGAACATTTTTCTCAAACCTCTTCTCAGTGATGTTATATTAACTGTGCTCAAGCTACAACTATTAATGTCCATTAAGAATTCTTTTTTCTTCTTCTATACTATAGTATTACATCAAAGCTGCTCTGGGGCTTGTCAGGAACTACTGTATAGTGTTTTCTATAAGGCAAGTCAAAATATAGTTACAAAAATGTATTTTCTAAAACATATTTTTTGGTTCCCAAGATCTGGGGCCGGCCCGTAGCATGATGGTAGTTGAACAAACTCAGGGTTGCGGGATTAGTTAACAAAACCAAACCAATCCAATCAAGGCTTTGTTGTTACCATGACGCTGATCATCAACTTTCTCTGTCAACTTAGGCTTTGATCCTGAGACTATGGAGCGTGTGCACATGAAAGTGTGACATCAGTAGCAAAAAGCCAATCACATGCCTTGAAACAAGCGATTCACTTCAGAGTCAGCGAGATTCAATTTACTCTTCTGCTGAAGATTAAGATATTGAAGAATATAAAGTCTACAAATGCATTTATATAGCAAGAAAATATCTTGCTATATCAGTGCAAGTTGTGAAGTTAGTAGTTGAACATTACGTATATGTAAGCTCACGTGTAGTCATTTTTTAAACTTTATCTATTGATTTCAAATCTTATTTATTTGACAAATTATCGGTATATTTTTATATTAATTTAGATATATAAATAATATAAAATAATTAAATAAATAATCATCACTAAAAGCCAGACAATTGTCTTTAAAAATATTATACTATGTAGTTACCTATAATTTGGAGCAAGAGAAACTGGGGTAGTGACTTGATTTGTGTAGTGATTTATTTTATTTTATAGATTTTAATTAATATAGTACAACTGTAAAATTACAATACTAAAATTGAGGACGAAATGTCTACATTTTCAAAGTTTGAACCATGGAGCTTTTATTTTGGCAGAAAAGCCCAGGGAACATGGATTTAAATTGAGTGTGAAACATTAAAAAGAACGTAAAAAAAACTCATGGTGAAAAGGAAATATCAGTGAGCAGTCATTCACCTTATCGTGTGGCTCCCTCACTGAGGACAGGATGTGCACTGCCTGGGCGGAGTTGGTCTCCAGGAAATAATCCACCAAGCCGTTCAGCAGCACGGACCCTCGATCTACAAAACATGAATCCACACTGACCGTCAGTCATGCAATAAAACACTGCATGCATGGAGAATATGAATCATGTAGCAAATATCGAGAAGTTTGAAAATTCAACATTCAAACGTGGCTGGACCTGTGCTGAGGTGTTCATTGATAAGGCCCTTGACCTCATCCAGCTGGCGGAGGTCGGAGGTCTCCAGCAGAGGAAGCAGGTCCCCTACGCTGAGCTGTTCCCTGGACATGATGGTATGGAGGGTTCGGAGGCGGGTGTCTCTGAAACAGTCAAGGGAGAGGGGAAGGACTTTCAGACGTCACTCTCACAGCGTCCCGTGTCCTGTCCAGCCTGGAAGGGTTCCAGGGC
The DNA here is from genome assembly GCF_949152265.1 of Phoxinus phoxinus. Classification (NCBI taxonomy): domain Eukaryota; kingdom Metazoa; phylum Chordata; class Actinopteri; order Cypriniformes; family Leuciscidae; genus Phoxinus; species Phoxinus phoxinus. Next base: position 22,655,879 of record NC_136892.1, read on the forward strand.
CGCCCGTCGATACAGTCTCCAGGCACCACTGCAAGAGACATTTGAGGGCTTACATCACTTGACTTGTCTAGAAGTGCCGGTCTCTATGAAATATTCATGAGAACATTTTGTAGTTTCTGCCTTTAAGTAATGGGGTCATAAATTGAGAAATCAAATTTCCCTTGATCTTTTGACATTGAAGACGTTATTGCATTGATAAATATATACATATCATTAAAGGCTGTTTCTATGGGCCGCTATACGCAAGCCGTCCGGCATATTAGAACGGTCAAAGCCGGTCAGTGAACATTCGAGAGCAAGTTGACTGTCTGCAACCGTAGTTATACGCATGAAAATCTATATCTGCAATAGACTTGATGATGATTGGCTAAACTAAAACAATACAACAAACTAACACGACATTAAAAAGTTACCATAGTAAAAGTAAAAACATTAAAAACCTGTAATATTGAGTCAATACACATAAAAACACAAACCAACACATTCTCACCAGTGGAAGGTTATCCCATTTCTTCGGGAATTTAAATCTTGACGGTTTCACAACCAGAATGTTTTTTTTTATATAGGCCCTAACTCCGATTGTATTCGTATGAAAGAAGAATGTCATATACACCTTGGATTGCTTCAGGGTGAGTAAATCATGGGCTCATTTTTATTTTTGGGTGAACTATCCCTTTAAAATGTATTTGCCACAACCAAGATGTATAAAAGCCTATGTAATACACATTGTTTTGACATCATAGGCAAATGTTTCAACTATGTAACAAGATATTTTTCAATATGAATAGTGTAATGTTGACCACTATATCACAACTAAAAGAGGTTTGAGTCCCCTTTAAAGTTTAGGTACAAGTCAATGCAGACTTTTTTTTGGTTCAGTTTGGACGCTGAATATGGCTTGGAGCTCTTAATTTTGAACTCTCAGTGCACCAGATTGATGAATTTAACCTAAAAATATACAAAAATGTTCTTCCAATAAAAGCTAGGGGGACTGAGGTCCACCCACCACAGTTTCACAAAATCCTGTGGGGAAACACAGAGAAGGTCAAAAACAGGAAAATAGCTTATTACTTCTGAATTAATATGTTTTTTTAACATTATAAGTGGACCTTAAAGAAAATAATAATAATAAAAAAAAGCATGACCCATTTAAGTAAACTTTTCAATTAAGAGAGAGAAAAAACACTGCAACATGTACGGAAGTTCACAGAGAATTATGATGTACCATTATACTACTTGATCTCACTAACACCAACTGTGATAATGATGGTTGGAAGTTTCAGGCAAGTAAACAACAGATTATGAATCTGAAGCATACAAGATTCACATGTTGCGACCTGTTCTTGCACAAACATGACAAAAAGTCAGCAGTTGTCACACCAACCTGACAACATCAGGTCAACGAGCACTAGCTGAAGTCAAAGAAAATGCATGAGACCAGAGAATTGTGACATGCCTCAATGGCCTGATTAGAACGGACTACATACTACAAGAGGGCTAATCAGCAAGAAATTGCTTTTGCTTGCATGCTGGGCCAGTGGCTCAAAATGTTACATGTACAGACAACATTTTCACAGGCCCAAGGTAAACACAAATATCATAAACAGCTTCATAAGCAATACATTTACACATTTGTACACGAAAGGAAAAAAAATAATTATAAATAATATAGTATAAATAATTATAGAAATTTGTGGATGGATGGATATAGATATTTTAAAAAGCTGATTTTTCAGCATCATTACTCATCTTCAGTGTCACGTGATCTTTCAGAAAGTATTTTAATATGCTGAATTGGTCCTCAAGAAACATTTTCTTATTATATCAATGTTGAAACCGGTTGTGATGCTTAATATTTTCCATATTAATAGTTCAGAAGGACAGCATTTGTTTAAAATGGAATTTTTTTGTAACATTATAAATGTCTGTACTGTCACTTTTGTTTTGATCCATTTAATGCATCCTTAATAAATGAAAGTATTATTACAAAAAATCTTACTGACCCCCAAAGTTTGGAATGGTAAATCAGCAAGAACGGTGTACAATACATAACAGAAATACAAATGAATGTTTGTATGAATGTAAATTATATAAAAATGTATAATAGTTGGCAATGCTACATTGCAAGAATAGTAAAAGTTCCAGATCCATTAACTGTGTCGAACCATTCTCACACTGGCCCTGATGCTTAAAGACAGACTATCAGGACATCTTGCCCATATAATAGTGATTTTTCTTTGTATTTGACAACAGCAATAACTTTCTTTAGATTTGGGTCTTAACCTACATCTTAACCAGATTAAATAATGAGAATAATGTGAGTCACCAAGAGCTCAAGTTGACAGCCAAACATGCAACATAACCAACTGATAAGACGACACTTTCTCCTTGCTGGAGACCATTCCAGTTATCCACCAAACAAACAGCTGATATAAAACACAACGCACTGCTCTAAGCAGAACTTTGTGCAAGATGACAACCATCTAGGGAAGGGTGATGGCAAGCTGACCCCTCAATGGAAATACAAAGAAGTTCATTGATTAACGTCCTGATCGTATCCCACAAAATAAGGGCATGCATCACACCAAGGAGGAAAAAACACTAATAAGATGAAGTTCTGGATGACCTCATCGCGAACTGTGGCTGCGCCTGCCAATTGGAAAACAGGGCTGTTAACAGCACAAAGAAGCTTTATGTGCCACGTTTAGGGCCACATAAACAAATTCCTTCAAGAGGTCATGTACAAGCTGTCATGAAGACTTCTTGCTTTTCAAAGCCTAACTGAGTTTTGGGTCTCAAATCTCTCTTTCAATTTATATGTCGTTTACACATCCTTACAGAGGTAGAGAAATGAGTTTTCTGCAAGTGACCAGACTGCATTGTTAAAAAAAAATAAAAAAAAATAAAAAGACTTTACATACAAAAGATACACATTTATATACACATACACACACACATACACACACACACATACACACACACATATATATATGTATATATATATATAGTGCAAATTATGCCAATATGCAGTAATCATAAAACAAAAATAAGGCAATAGCTTGAAACTGCATTTCATGATTCGCCTGCAAAAGGATTTCCGCGCAACAAATCCCACAACATAGCCTATGTCTGTATTTGAACCAATGCATGGTGCAAAATAAAAATAAAGTGCAAACATGTGCAGATGTTCAGATAGATGTTGTGTTTCAGGCTGCATGCACTGACAGCAGCTCTGTGTTGAAATGACCACTGGCGTAAACAGCGCGCGAGAACAATGGCCAGAATCTGCGGGACTGTCTCCATAAATGCGCCAGCAAATGTAACATACCCCCATGCATGTCAACTTCCCCCTTAAACTCGTGCATATGCATGCGGAGATTTGTTGAGATTCATTTCGAAACTGTAACAATCAATGAGGACTATTATTTCACTGACAGTCCCAATCAAGAGAGCCTTATTTTCGACAAGCTTAGTGCAAACCAGAAATAACGACTGAAAGACTCTATAATGCACGTAAAATTCGGAGGAGCGAGCAAATCTAACATTTAGACTGTCACTGCGCATGATGTAAAAATATCACCACAAAAAAACATCGTTTTATAAACCTGTTTACCTGTTAGAGCAACTGCACTCCACAGGGCGCCGCCATCTTGAACACCTCACAACCCCGAACCCCTCCCTACGCGGTGACCATCCGCAACTGTGCAGGAGAAATAATCCCCGAGCGCTCAAAAACACGCCTGTATCTGGAAGCAGAACATTGATATATGACATGAATATTCTCAGAAATTACCAGCAGTCATACTTTATAAATACAGTGAATAGTGGTGGGAGTAAGACTCATGTATGAAAGTTTTAGAGAATCCTGCAGCTAGGCCCTGAGTTGTTTTTCTGAAGGGTGGAGGGATGCAGCGCTCTGTAATGCGGTTTTCGCGTGACTCAGGTGGCGAGCGGAGACGCTGATTTGGACCAGCAGTATAAAGTATTTACATAAAAACAAAAAACAAAAAATGACATACATACATACATACATAAGAGTGAAGAAAAAGAAACTAAACTAGCTTAAAATCAAAATATAGGCTAAATATTATTTTTAAAGTAGGCCTAGTAGGCTACTTTTTCCCAAATATAGGACTAAACATTAAACAATAAATACATCAATAAATAAGGATGGGGAAAAAAGAAAGTGAACTAGCTTAAAATCCAAATAGAATAAACTAGTGAAGGATTTTTTTCAGTAGCTAAATAAATAAACGACTGAACGATAGAAAGATCGATTGATTGAATGAATGAATGAATGAATGAATGAATGAATGAATGAATGAATGAATGAATGAGGGTGAGATAAACAATGTACACTGTAAAAAAATATTTTCATGATTTGTTATCACAACTTTTTATCTTTTGTCAAATCAACTTCGATAACTAATGTGTGAGGATAACATGATATTTTGAGTTTCTGTTTATTAAACCATTCTTCTTCATTGTATTAACTCAAATTTTTTATTACAACGAACTCAAAATTTTAAGGTAACAAGGTAACTTGTTTTTTTAAGTTAAACCAACAATTTTTTTTACAGTGTAGCTAGCTTAAAATCTAAAGGATAATACACAAATTACATTTAAAAAGTATTTTTCCTATGCATCGAAAAAATGTAAGGGAAAAATTAAGTCAAAATAGCTTCCAGATATAGGCCGATAATCATAAATCGATTTAAAAAAAAAAACAGTTGACATACATCATGTAGGTTATTCATCACCTCATGTTATTGGAAACCCGTGGTATGACTTTCTCCCATTAAACACAAAAGAAGATGAAAAGCAGAAAGACAAGCCTCAGCCATCATTTACTTTCATTAGTAGCCTACATTTCCCCCCATTCAACTGAAGTGAATTGTGACTGAGACTGCTGAGACTGTCATTGATTCTGTCAAACATCCATATTTATATTCCAATGAAGAAGGTTTTGTACAGGGTTTTGTAATCACATGAGGGTGAGATCACAGAAATTATTGTGGTACTGTATTGATCTTTCTCAGCCTTATCCATCCATTAGTCTTCATAGTTATCTCATCTTACAATAATGTTTAATTTCGTACACTCGTCTCTGTCTCTGCGTATCAAAAAGAGCATGAATATAAGAAGTGAAAAATAACGTATACGGAGTTGGCCAATTGATGCAAGTAATGGTTTAAAATTTTCTGGATGAGACTGTTTTTTAGTGGAGATGTCCCTCTAGTGGTTAATCACGGTCACAGACCTCTATTAAATTACATCAAAGATGTCTTCCCTCAAAATGCTACAAATTGCCTGAATCATCTTCCATTGATAGTGTTTCCCTATAGGCTATGCATGTCCTTTTTGTTCATCATCTCTGATAGTACTATGGCTAATATGCATTTTACTGTTTATATGTCCCCTTTTGTGTAATTCCTAGCTACATTGTTATTTAGGCTATCACTGATTATTAGGCTCTAGTTTTTATTCATATTTTGGAGTATTTCGATTTTTATATTTAGATTTTTAATGTTGTTGTGTGTTTTGTCCTTTTTATTAGTTTTGTGTGTGTGTGTGTGTGTGTGTGTGTGTGTGTGTGTGTGTGTGTGTGTGTGTGTGTGATGTATATTGGCCTAGACTTAGTTTAATTACTTTTTATTTCAGTAAAACTAAATGCAAATTAAATGAAAAATGTTTGCAACTGGCCGAAATAAAATACCTTTTATATATTTCATACTTTATTTAAGTTTACGTTTATTTTATTTAAAATAACGAAAATGTTTTTATGGTTTTAGTTTTCTATAATAACCCTGGATGTATTTGCACCCTTGAGATTACAAGCTGTTATCTTTAAATCGCTACACAATAAAACAAATAAAAAACAAAAAGAATACTTTAGCAGAGGATGGTTTCGATCCATCGACCTCTGGGTTATGGGCCCAGCACGCTTCCGCTGCGCCACTCTGCTAGATGGCGTACGATTGAGAAATAATGACTCTTAATGGTAATGACTCTTCATGAGAATGACTCCTTTACGACAGACTACAACAGCCAAAATATATTAACAAGTCCTTGTGACATTAGAATTTGTGATTCTGAGTGAACTAGCCAGTCAAAATAGATATCCTTTGTAATTTAACCTACTTTAATGCATGTTTGAGCTCTCAGCAAACGTTCAATATTTTTTATACAAGGTGAAGTAAAGCAAGTTAAAGAAAAAAGAAACATGAAAACTGCAACACACACTCTAAAGCGCCCCTATAAGAAATAATTTAGTTATATTATGAAGTCACCTGAAAATGAGCTGCAGTTCACCACCAAATCCACACGGGGGCATGTAAATACATTAATCGAAATACATTCGAAATACATCAATGCGCGCGCACAAGGCATTATAAAAACTGATCCCGGGACATCTTTAAATGAAAATTATGAAATGGACAAAACGCACCAAGATTATAGACACTCAATAAATAAACAATTAAGAGTCGTCCAGCGCTTAGTTTAACAAACAATGAATTATTAGCCTAGTTGTACTTTTAATAATCAAAGATAAAACGCCTAAAGGCTGCAACCAAAACACAACTGTGCAAATAAAAGTAAGCAAACATTCTGAGGTACCAACATTACAGGTTTGGTGTGTATTTGGTGAGGGGTACGTTTAAGCAAAGTTTGTTGCTGGTTTAATGGTCTTATGTTTAAGCCCGCAAGATGTTTTACAGGAGTCAAGTCAACAGATGACCAATAATAGTGGTGATAAATTATTATATAAATTGGCAGTATCCTAGATGATTTGAGAAAATGTTTAGCTAAATATCACTAATGCATTGCTCTGTTAACCAATTTACCGTTTTACGCTCCATATGGCAGTATGCGGTCTAATAAAATAAGTAGGCTAGCCTACCCCTAATAAAATAATATATCGGCCTAAAATGTAAACAAATATTCTAACTATCAATTTCAAATGATAACTAATAGGCTATTTGTTCAAGTATATTAACTATAGTTGACCATTATGCCAAATAGTGTAAACCAGGATGTGTTTGCGTTTTGTAGTCAAATGTCGCACCTGCTCTGGCTGTAATTGGTTGAAAGCTCAGTCAGATTCCACCGCAGAATTATCGGATTGAAAATCAGGGAGGGGAGTTGAAAAAAAACTCAACGCAACCAACTCACAGAGATGCAGTGCTTAAGTTTCTAAACATCACAACGGATTTCCCAGCACTTTTCATCACGAAGTTTGTGAAACCCATCAAAGGACCTTAAATATATTTTTTTCAGGATCTACACCATTTCAGGTAAGCTGTTTTCATGTTTATGATACATTTGCAATTAAAATAAGTTATTTAAAAGTTTTAAAATGATTTTTTTTTTCAAAACTCAAGTATATTATTATTAAAATATATTTATATACATATTTAGATTTAAATAATTCTTATTTATTATTCAACAATAATTTGGTAGCCTATATTTAATATAACATATGTTATAAAATGGTCTCAAACCAGAACAAAGTTCAACTGAAACTTTCAAAACATCAACACCAAGTTTTGTAGCTTATAATAACTGTATACATTGTCACACTTTTTTTAGACACAGAAAGGAAAATTATATTACAAGAGCTTTGAGCAGGTTGTTGTTTTTTTATTTTTTATGAAATGACTTTGTCATCATACAGGGTAGCCAAATGTTTCATTTGTTTTTAGATGGATAATTTTACAGTTTTCTTATAAGTTTTGTAATAGTTATGGACATGTTATCATACAAATATGAAAATGGAAGTATCACAGTTAACAAATCTCATTTTTACAGAATCATGCCACGATCGTTTTTGGTGAAAAGTAAAAAGTCCTACAATGTGCACCGACCCATCGACACGGAGCAAAGTGAACAGAAAGTCCCGGACCCAGCACCCAAAACAAGTAAATTACATTATTATATTTCAGAAATACTGAATTTATACTGAAATGCTCAGTATGTTTTATTTTATTTTATTTTAACTAGACTTTAAAGTTACCCCGTGTGCATCTGACATAGGATGTTCATGAGACGAACAATATATAATTAAAATGTTGTTTGTTTTTGGAGGTTTTATATTCATTCTTCATAATTGCAAATCTCTTAATTCTCTTATTTGGGGGAAATAAATGATTCAGTGAGTGGCGAGCGGATGTGCCGAGCACCTGTCAGATTGATGTTTGCTGATGCTTCCGCCTCAGGCTGACTGTTATATGATTCTAGGGCTGTGTCTCAAAACCTTGACAGCTGCTTACTTAAGACAGCATTTTGGGCCTCATTTGTGCTCTTTATGGAGGTATAGCTCAATAGGCTGTATTCCATGGAAGTTTGTAAACTGTCTAGCGGTTAGGGTGGATGTTACGAATATGCAAACTAGGCCTATTCAAACAAGAGAGCAGTACTGTCACTGGATTATAACTGTTTTTTAGGGTTCATTTGGAGAAAATGCAGTGTTAGGAACAATCTCAGATCTGTCTCATGCTACCATAGGTTTTCTATGTACACACACACACCTCTAATACTCTTATTTAAAGTGCCTTTAGAGAGGAGATGCCTGAGTGAAATATTTGGATGGCTGGATGAATAATATTTGGATAGGTCAGCGAGTATTAAAAATATATGAACGCTTTTGCATAATAATCTCATTGCATTAGAAAACAAAATATAAAACCAAGTGGCGTTACATTTTAGCTCGCGTTTGAAGAAAAACGAACTGACGCCATGCATCCCAGTGATTATTGCAAAAAAGCCTTGAAAAGTATAGTTAGTTCTGATATAAAATCTATGATATATATGTAGCCTAATATATATATAGCATCAGATACAACTTGGTTTAATATTGTACTAAATTTCACTTTGGTGTTGTTAAAACCTGCAACCTTGTAACACATGCATTTTACGATCATTTTGATTTCTTAGTCCCAGCGCTGGTCCCTTTGGAACCAAAGGAACGTAATTCCCCAGAGCGGCCCCAGGTAGATTCCCTCACTCGACCTTCCCACAGAGACCCGTACGACTTCATCAAGTGTGAGCGAGAGCCCGACTGCCCAGTACCATCTCTACCTGAGCTGTCCGTCACAACCAGGCGGCCGTTTTACTTATCTGGTGAGTGTGGCGGTGCACTGCGTGTGTAAGGCACAAAAAAAAACATATTGTTAAGTATCATGTGACATCTCTAGGGCAGATTTAGAGAATAACAATCAACATCTTAATGATTTCACTGTACCTCCAGCAGAGCCTCAGTTGGCAGAGTTTCCATCCTACTACAAGAGCTCTTATGCCTGGGATCATGTTCCCACTACATATGACTTCAGGCAGATGGGCTTCCCGCCATCGCTCCTGCAGCACGCCAGCAGCCTGTACGGAGCTCATCTGAAGCAGAGCTCGGAGACTCCACAACCCCTGGATTGCAGCACACACTACTCACCTACGTCTAACACCTACCACTGCATTACCTGTGATAAGGTAAGATCATTATTTGTTTAGTTATTGTTTGTTTGTTTTGTATGTATATTATTATTTTAGTATTTTTTTATGATTCTTTAAAAATTATATTATTATTTTAAAATAATAAAATTTTCAATACATTTTGTTGATGTTGATAATTGAGTTGAGATCAAAGATTTTAACTGTTGTTTTATTTATTTTTTATTTCTAAATAAATTATAATACACACCATATCTATATTAAAATCATTTTACATCTATATTTTAAATTATTATATCTAAATAAAAATAATAAAAATAACAGGCATTATAATTTATAATTATAGTATATATATATATATATATATATATAAGTGCTGTCAAATCGAGGAATCGCTATTAATCGCATCTAACAAAAAGGTTTTGTGTGTGTACATTATTATAAAAATACAATTAAAATTATATATATATATATATATATGCACATATGTTATGTAAACCATAACTAATGTTAGATGTGATTAATCACACACATACACACACACACACACACACACACACACGCACACACACGCACACGGGGGAGGGTTGTATGTATGTACTCACTGTACATATATCAATAAATCAATGATAACATTAAAATATTGTTTATTTCAAATACATGATATATATAGCCTATATATATATATATATATACATATATATATATGTATATATTAATAATTTTATAAATAAAAATAAACAAATATTAAAATTAGATTTTAAAAATGTAAATTATAGGATTAGTAGGATATATAGGATAATATAGGATATATTATAACAATATTATTGTTTATTGAAAATTATAATTCTCTCTCTATATATGTGTGTGTGTATGTATGTATGTATGTATGTATATATATATATATCTCAATATCATTTGTGGTTTCTGTCCTCTTCTCCAGGTGTTTTCCACCCCTCATGGACTAGAGGTTCACGTCAGACGTTCTCACAGTGGCACACGTCCCTTCGGATGCAGCATCTGCAGAAAAAGCTTTGGCCACGCAGTTAGCTTAGAGCAACACATGAACGTCCACTCTCAGGTAAGAACAAAACATGCTGATCCCGTTAGTCCCATTGGACATCAGCTGGCATTTGGATAATGGCTATGAAATAATTAATTTTTTTGTTTTTGCATTTAAAGGAAAGAAGTTTTGAGTGCAAGATGTGTGGAAAGACCTTCAAACGCTCCTCGACGCTGTCCACTCACCTGCTGATCCACTCGGACACGCGGCCGTACCCCTGCCAGTACTGCGGAAAGAGATTCCACCAGAAATCCGATATGAAGAAACACACCTACATCCACACAGGTGAGACGCCACAGTGTGTGACTGCGTGTTTGTTGTGTCGTGGTTGAAATGAGATCTGTGATAAAAAGCACATGCGGTTTAATGCCCCCTCAATAACAGTTTCCCAAAAACTCTTCCCGTATTATTTGGAAATGCATGTTATCTACACACTCCTTCCATGTAAATCATTAAAACTGAATATGCTGAACAGATATTCACGTCAGATGCTGAAGTTGGCTTGCTTTCTAGGGTGTGTTTCCAAGAGCGCCACAGCTACAGATAAATCAAGAAAAGGAGATTAAACAAATGCTGTCCTGATTTGCATAGCTGGTCTTCCTGCTTTCCTGATGACTCTCGGGAAGTTACCTTTGCGTGTAGCAGACAGCCACTCCTGTGTTAAAAAAACAGAACAAATCTGGGTGGCACGCAAATCCATGCTTCAAGCTGTTTTTAAAAGCAAAGATTTTTTCCAGTGTTTTATACCAGTTAAAATGGGATTTTATTAAACATTATTCTGTTTGTTTGCAGGTGAGAAACCTCACAAATGCCAGGTGTGTGGCAAGGCCTTCAGCCAGAGCTCCAACCTCATCACACACAGTCGCAAACACACCGGATTCAAGCCGTTCGGCTGCGAGATCTGTTCCAAAGGCTTCCAGAGGAAGGTAGATCTTCGCAGACACCACGAGAGCCAGCACAGCCTTAAATAACGGAGGTTGCACGTGGCGTGGCGGACAGCGGGGAGGAAATGAAGACCACCAATGGCTGTTGCTTGAAAAAAAAAAAAAGACTCATGTTAATAGTTCACTCAAAAAATGAACTACATTTAAGAATAATAAAAATGACAAAATGACTTAAGCTAAAATGACTTGCTCACCCTCATGTTGTTCCAAACCTGGATGAGTATCTTTCTTCTGTTGAACACAAAAGAAGATATTTAAAAAAATGTTGGTAATCAGACATTGACTTCCATAGTAGGAAAAAAAAAAAAACAAGATGGCCGTCTTGTTACCAACATTCTTTAAAATCTCTTCTTTTGTAAAGAAAGAAACTCATGCAGGTCTGGGACAACACGAGGCCGAGTAAATGACGACAACATTTTCATTAAGACCTTTCAATTGATTTCATAAGGACTTTCTTTATTTTATCCAATGACACGTCAGAACTGTAATCTAACGAGCAGAAAGTCCATCGAATGATTTAAATGTCCATTTGAACTATTAAATGATATCCACATGCCAGGTACTGCCACCATGAAGGAGTCCAAACACATGTCTTTTATTTTCTTTTCTTTTAGTATAAAAAGTAGTAAGATTGTATGTTAGTGTTTAGGTTGAACTTTTTTTTTTGTCATGTTATTTATACAAACTCTTGTCACAAAAATAGTACTGCCGTAAATAAATACTATTGTTTAAAATCAGATGTAGAGTGCTTGATCAATCATTGACAACAGTGGATTTTTAAATCTAGTTGTGAGATGAAGAAGGGGGATGGGTGCACGTACTGTAAATGTGTAAGAAATCAGTCCTGCTACAGTGAAAAATGAGAAGAGTCAGCAAACAAGGCTTTGCAGTGTTTGTCTTCTCGTGTCTCCGCCCTGTCGAGGATCCGGATACACAGTTCCGTTGGCCCTGCCGATGGTTCTGCACACTGCCGGAGGCTGTGTGAAATCTCTGGTGTGACTGGAGATAAAGCTTCATTCAAATAGGTACCTGGAACTCTACATGCAAATCTCCTGCCTGGCAGGTTTGTAAACTTCATGTGTCTGAACGAACGGTCCTTGTGGGCCAGAGCTTGGAAAGAAAAGGCAGTGCAGCGAAACAAAGACATTTATATTTATGAATGGGATGATTGCTGTGATTAAACTTTGACCAACTGGGACTTCTTAGTCTTAGTTGTGCAAACATTTAGACTACAAAAACTCAGAGATTTTGCTGACGTCTCTTCTCAGGTCACTCCCCATCAGTGGAGTTCAAGCTGCTTTGCCAAACAAATTCCTATACTGACACAGCTTTACGCACACCTCCCCTCTCAAACGAGAGACAGTTAGGAAAACGCAATCCACTTACACCGTACTGCAACGTGAATCACACATTACACATCTCTGTGGTTCTCTCAGAATGCTAAACTGTGGGTGTCACCTGATCACAAAAGAAAAACAGGACAGGTACAGTATGTGCCGTCATTTAGGAAAGAGGAACTTATTGAGAAAAAAGCTGAAGAAAGTTGATCAGAAATCTCATCACTTCCACTGCTGACCTGTTCCCCATCTGCGCTCTGCACACCTGCTCGCCTGTCTAAAAAATTAGGAACAGAAATCAGTGTCCGCATCAGGGTGGAAATAGTGCCTCTCTAGTACAGTTGGTAAACAAATCTGTGGTGCCTATGCAAATGATTATTTTCATTACCTCAGCAACGGGGTCTGAGTCAGAGGACAGTTACAGCCACATCCTGGAACAAACAGTAAATCCAATAGCAAATCACAATCTTGCTCAGGGAGCCAATCGGTGTCAGATTTGGATGACAGACAATGTATGAGCAAACAGGATTTTAGGACCAAGACGAGAGGGTGGGGTGTAGCCTTGAATGGAGAAAAGGGGAAATGAAGGGGCTAGCACACACCTGAGTTCCACTTCCTCTTTTTGGTGTGTGTGTTGATTTTGCATGATTTTGTAAATCAGAAAACTGTTTGTCCACCGTTTACGCAACAGTGCACTAACAGCAATTTCTGATTCTGAACATTAAACAGGTTTTGGTATAACGCCACGTAGCTTACACCTTAAATAACAACATACTGTACACTTTTCGTCAAATGTTTGGACACACCTATTCTTTCAATGAGGACTGTGTTGTCTGGGACAGACAGACAGACAGACAGACAGATAGATAGAAAATGTATATATATAATGTTTCTTATAATATAATGTTAAAAGTTTCTTAGTCTTACCAAGACTGGATTTAGTTCCTACATTTTTATATAATCATCATCATCCATTTAAAATAACTTTTTTATATGTCATTTATTGCTGTGATGGCAAAGCTGAATTTTCAGCATCATTCAGTCTTCAGTGTCACATGATCCTCCAGAAACCATTCTAATATGCTGTTTTGGTGCTCAAGAATTATTCACAAGAACAGATTTGGAAAATAAATCGTTTGTAACATTACAGAAATGTCTTTACTATCACTTTTGATCAATTTAGTGTATTCTTGCTGAATTTCCTTCAAAATCTCACTGGCCCTAAATTTTTGAACGTATATAGACCTTGATCACCAGGAAAAATGAGCACAGCCATCTTTAGAATTGTGTTCGAACTTCCGTTTGTGCAGTCGCTTTGTATATTTCTGAAGTGGATTTACTTAAAGGGATAAATCACCCAAAAATGTGTCGCCATTTACTCACCCTTATGTTGTTCCAAACCTGTATGAGTTTATTTGTTATGTTGAACCCAAAAGAAGATATTTTAAAGAATGTTGGTAACCAGACAGTTGATATTGACTTCCATATAATTTTTTATTCCTAGTCCATGGCTACCATCAACTTTTCGATTACCAACATTCTTTAAAATATCTTCTTTTGTGTTCAACAGAAGAAAGTAATTCATACAGGTTTGGAACAACATGAGAGTGAGTAAATGATGACAGAATTTAATTTTTTTAGGTGAACTATCCCTTTAACGTAGAGTTGATGAAAGTTATCATGAGCATTGTGATGTTTGAAGCGGATGTCATAACAAATGTCATTAGACCGGGCAGATTTTAAAACGAGCGATTCATCCATTAATCCGTAAGATCTTACCTTCGTGTTGTGGAAATACAAACCGGAAGACAGATCACAACCTATATACTGTCTATGATCACAACGAGCGCAGCGCTGAAAAGGGGCGGGGCTACATAAGGTCAAAACACTTCCCTAGGTCTATATCTTTAACTGCACATTGTCATATGAAAAACCCTCAAGTGCCTAACGTACGGACACTAATGATCGTTCAGTAAGAGATTCAATCAGATGTTGATTCAGTAACCGCTCTGACAGATCCAGGGACTCACGGAACTCAACAGACTTCTTAACCTGTGTTGACTGTCGAGTGTTGTGTGTAGAACTCAATTTAAATGGTTGTAATTCATGAAGACACTCCGCAGAGTTTCAAAAAAGCACATCAACAAATGAAAGTGAACGTTATAAAAGTTTAAAGCAAATCTACCAAACTAAACTTTTTTTATTTTATATAATATTTTTATTTTGCTAAATAATTTGGATTAATTCTAAAATCGCTAGAAAATCAAAGCCTAACCAAGTTGCATTCCGAATTTGAATTTGACATCTCAAAAATTGAGCCCGCTAAACGGTTGGGAACACGATGTCCAATTTCAAAACAGTTTTCACAGGATGACTTTTCAGTTTTTAAAGTTTCAATTGATATAATGATGATTACTAAAATATGTGATAGAGAAAAAAGGCAAGAAAAAAAAGTTTTTTAAAACAGTATACAGTGGAGAAAATCAGTCTACAAAAGATTGTCCGCTACATAAAAAAGGCTACTTTTTAGTTTTGTGAAGAAATTCATGTTATCACAAATTATATTTGTCTACAATACTGATTTCAGGCATTTACACACAAACCTCATCGATCATGAGATAATGAGAAACAAATTCAGTTAAGCATGTACAAAGTTTGATTTTAATCTTTTAATATATTCCAACGAATCATACCCACCACCATATGTTAAATTCACTCAGCTTTTGCAGCTGTTTTGTGTTTGTAAAAACAGTTGATTCAGAATTAATTGTCAGGAACAATAAAGAGATGTGCCTTAAGATATTTTGGACTGGCCGACATCATAAAAAAAAAAAAACACTTCAATAGGTCCGCTGCCAAAAGCTGTTAAAGCCTGCAGGCAAAAAGAGAAATTTGACCTATAGTGTACATCAGTCCGCTCGTATAAACAATGTTAACACGTCCACACTGAACCAGTGCATCAGCACAAAATATGACACTTATACTCCAGACATAAATTCATCATATGTATATATAAGCACAGAAACATTCACAAAAGGTCACAACATCTTTCAAGATTACAAAAGCAGAGTGGTAGAGCGTAAGGGAGAAAACAGGGAGGGATGAAGAAAAAAAAGATAGAAGGAGAGAGATTTGCTTAACAAATGAGCAGATATGCAAATCACTCTGACTGCGCTTGCCTGAGGCAAAGCAGCAGTCGACGGTGTGAGCGCGAGCAGAGACCTTATCACAGAAAGGACTATCATAAATGAAAATGAACACATTAGAAAGTAAAGACTTGAGCTTTTAAACTGACTGATTGTGTAGCAGAGCATGACATAATGGCAAAAAACACAGCTTTAGCAAAACATTATCTTTGTTATTTTCAAAAATGAACTTAATATGCTACTTTTTTTGTGGATTTTCAGCATCACCCATTTTATGTTCACGAAAGCAAGAGAAGCTCCTAAACAGCACTACAAAGGTTTTTAAAGAATGTATAAAAAAAAACAAAAAACAGAAAACAAACAGAAAACGAATCGTGCGGAGAAACATATTTACTTTAAAACATGTTTGGTTGAGTCTCTCATCTTGCTACAGATGCAAAAAAATAATATTTATTTTAAAGCTTTTCTTTTTACAGCATATGGAAATCATGTGTTTGAGCATAAGAGTATATTTACAAGTGCTTGCATATGCAGTCATGCACAAAGACCTGAACATGAACGGCTTGTGTCTTATGAGACTTCAGTCCAAATTTCAAACAGTGCTACAGGCGCGTCTCAAATAAAGGGACTGTTCAGGGAGTTTTATGGGTTTGGAGATGAGGAGAAGACGCAGATAGACAGCTGGCACGTCACGCCAAGAGCGGAGCGATGACACAGCAGGGCCCGAACCACACAGATTAGAGTGGGACACCACCAGATAAGGGGCAATCATTATTTAAATCCACTCAGGGGTTTATGCATGTGGCTAACGAAAGATATAGGGAAACCAAATGAATGCTTTTATTGCAAAAGTGTCCTGATGTTAGTTTATCCTTGTGCATTTGCTTGTGCAATGCTGAGTGTCATTTGATCTCATATGATTTTGAGGGGACAGTGCAGTTAAAAATAAACAGAGTGATCTAATTATAAAAATCTACAACACCTGAGCCAAGGTTTTAGAAATGTGTTGGTTATGTTGCTGCCATGGTTTAGAATGTTTTTTTTTATACCATTTCCAAGAAAAGTTTAATGGTTTTAAAAATGTCAAGTTAAAAGTTAACATTTTCTATTAACATTATCCTTTAAGATAGTGCACACTTATTGATATGAGAGTACAATCTTAATTCTCAATTTAAAAAAAGTTTTTTAATATATATTTTAATGTATTAAGTATTTATTATTATTATTACCTGCTATTTTATACAAATATAAATACTAACTGATTCATAAAAAATATTTTTTGGGGAGTCGCACCACATGATATTTTACAACCTGAACTAGACTCAAAATATCTCATATGAATCTAATGAATAAAAGTATATATACATTTATTATGATTATTTTTTATTATTATTTTTTATTTTTTACAATTATAAAGACTTATTAATTTATAGATTACATTTGGGGGAGTCTCACCACATTAGATTTTACAACCAAAACCAACCTCAGCTTGTCATAACCAAATATCTTATTAATTTAAAATAATTATGTATGTATAAATAATCATATAATACAATAATAATATAATTAAATAATAGTTTATATTAATATTAAAAACAATTAATATAAATATAAAATAATTGATATAATTAAACATGCTTATCGTAGAAGAGGTATATTCAAGTCACTGTATGTATGAGTATGAGTTGCATTTTTTATGTATTTGAATAAATTACTAGATAAGAAGATGAAACTAAGCATGAAAACATTGACCCATAAATCAATTGCACATTAAAATCTGTTTTTTCTTTGACTCAATGAGGTTACAACGCATGGCTCAATACAAATTTCCCTCGCAAGATTAAAGGGAGCAGATCTGTCTGGCTGTGGATGCGTGAAACGTGTCAGGTCACATACAAATGGCAAACCAGTGATACTGAGTGATTGACAGATACCGGACATGAGGGAGGGGTGAGAGGGTTTCAACCAAGTTCGGTGACCAGCCAGGAGCAAAACTGCCTCAGACACAACCAGGATCATCAAAACGGCCTGGAGAGGAGGCAACAGAACAAGAAAGTAAAAACCACACATTAGAAGTGAGCGAATGTAAAAAGGGGAGACATGGAAATGAAGTGGGAGAGGAGGAACAAACCTAGGGTTGGTGAAATGGCCTCTCAGAGCAGGCAGGGCCGTGATGGGAGCAAGATAGTCTTATCTGACCCCATCCACACTGCAACGGTCACAGCTTTCACGGCCCGCTGAGGGAGGAGCGACAGCCGGAGGAGAGAGATAGAACTGTGGACATGAGTAATCAGACAGCAACAGACGACACAACACTCTTTCTCACTCGCTCTCATAACAGCTCTATGACATAATGTCAGTCTGTATTTTAACTCAGTCCATCTCTCCTGTTCCTCAAAGCTCAGAGTCTCATATTATGAAGAGGAAACAGGGCTTCTTATCGGACACTGGAGGACTGTGCTGCCTCTGCAAAAGCACAGGACTAGACATAATGCACCAAAAATAAATCTACTAAGCTGCTCTTATAGGAAGCTGCCATCTTTCCTGATGTCCTCATGACATATTGAGGAATACTTTTAAATAAGGCTCTATGGAACAAAAACATTGACATACAGAAACTGACTATATCATTAAAAAATATAATAATATGTATACAAATATTTTTGAAACATTAATCAGTAGCATAACCTAGTTACATTTACATATGTTTTCCTGCATTTGCAATGTTATTGGCAATAGTATTACTGTTTTTGAAAAGTCTTGTGATATGAAAAAAAATGGGTTTCATTTAATCTATACTGAACAGTGCTATTTTTGTCAACATCTAGCATGCAAACACTGATGAAAATAAAAATAAAAAATTCAATCTTCCGTCCATATATATATATATATATATATGTATATAATGAAGCAATGTACAGCTGTGCTGCCCCAATGTGGACACATATATACATTACATTATGTATAATACAAACTCAAATTTTTAAAACATTTCTGCTAAACATGCAAAATGAACAAATAAATTGAGAATATGAACTCAAATACAAGGCAGGGAAACTACTCTGGCACCACAGATTAAATATGAAAAGTAATATTTTTTGGGGGGAAACACCATGAAGCAGCAGGTTTTCATATACAGGAGGTTTTATTCAACATTTTGTGTATAAACATAGGCCGCAAATGCCTTCCAAACGTTTCAGTCTGCAGAATTCATTATCTATTTGTACAGTCCTATAACCAGAACATTAAGATATTAGCAATAATAAATAGTGACAAAAACCTTAAGAGGAAAAGGGGAGAGCATCCATAGCCTGTCCCAGTGGCTGTCCAGCATGTCTTCATGTGTTTAAAGGCAAGATTTCAAAATAAATCATCAGAACATCACAATGGATGACACAGATGGACCCCTTGCAGTGCTTTCATGACCAATCATTTCAAAACCGTTATACTTCGTAGATACAAATAAATCTGTTTCTTGCATAATGCAATATCAGACTGCAGAGAGTGTGATGTTTATAGACGTTTCTCGCTGTGTGTGATACAATCTCATTACGTCGAGAAGAAATGATCACATTAGTCTTTAAACGATGTGCAGTGCAAAGAAATTGCTTCTCAAATATCATGCGCTGTATCACTCCCATTGGACTGGAGCATATGTCCAATATTTCTAACCCAGTAACATTCAACAATCTAAATAAGCACATTAAATAAGCAATTAACACAACTGGAATGCTTTGAATCACCTGATGCCTTCTGATAGCAACAGATCACAGTTTATGTGTTTAAGAGTTTCATTTTACAAGAAGAAAATCGGGGAAATCTCTAGAAGGAACCACATGTGATGCTGTAAAATTATGATTATTAATATCTTGTATGCTGAATTCAGTTCGACAGGTGCAAGATACAGGAAATGTACATTTAGTGTCGACAATCAGAGAATAGGACAGATGAGATAATGGGAACGCACCTTTACTGGACACGATAACGGAAAAAGGCGGTGGATTAACAGAAATTCCTTTTCAATTGCTAAACCCCTTTTTGTATATATGACACAGACTTCAAAAATCCTTCTACAGTAGCCAGAATTTGGTTTAACATTACAACTCAAACACACAAACAAACAACACTTATCAAACTTAAAAAAACAAACATATAAAACACTTTTAAATCAAAAAAACATGCCTGCATGTTAAATAATGTAACTAAAGCACCTTTAACTGAAATAATAATTAAGAGCACTCATTTTTACTGATATAATTAACAGAAATGCTATAAAGACAGAATACCTGTACTGTTCCTGTACTGTTCCTGTACTGCATCGTTCTTGGCGTCCACTATTAACCCTTCCTTCATTAAACCATCTGACAGGACTCAAGGATAACAGTTTGTGCTATATACAGCATTGTGTTCTTACCTTCAAAGGGATAGTTCACCTAAAAATAAAAATTCTGTCATCATTTACTCACCCTCAAGTTGTTTCAAACCTGAATGAGTTTCTTTCTTCTGTTGAACATGGAGATATTTTGAAGAATGTGTGTAACCAAACAGTTGATGGTCCCCATATACTTTCTTTTTTTTTCTCCATACTATGGAAGTCAATGATTTTTTGGTTACACACATTCTTCAGATACACACATTCACTCATTCATATCATCTTTCATGTTTAACAGAAGAAATAGACTTATACAGGTTTGGAACAACTTGATGGTGAGTGAATGATGACAGGATTTTAATTCCCGGGTTGAACTATCCGTTTAATGTCTTACGATGAGACAGAGAGGCACAGCTGTATGGTTCTCAGCGAACATAAACCACAGTGTGCTGTGAAGCCAAAGCACGCTAAAAACCTCTGTGTTTGGTCATCTCTCAACACTAGATACACGGCAGGGGAAACGCTAGTATTGTGTGCTATCCTCAGAGGATCTTCAAATCCTGAACGGATTAAAAAATAAAGGACAAAATAAGAGGATATGTAAGGAATCTACAGTACTTCATTACACAGATAAGTTAGCGATAAATGTAGACATACTCTGAAATGACAGTGATGTTGATATCTGTCCCCAAATAAATAATCATAATTATTCTATATGTATTACATAAAAACTTAGAATAAAGAAAAATATATTGACCCTTTTGGTTATGTACTTAGAAATGCATGAAGGTTTATCTCTCTCCCAAAATATGAGGGAAAAGATCTAAACTACAAAAGCATAATGAAACGCAATGTTTTTAAACACTCTCATGAATCCTTAAATATTGCTTGATAGAGATGTATGGGTCAAAAAAAAGAAGAAAAATAAAAACCAAGATTTTACTCAGATCAATCTATTTTTCAGAATGTTTCTTGATGTTCTTAAATTAGAATCACATCAACACTGACAAAAACTGAACCAAACACCATCGTCTACACAGAAATCCTATTAAATTAAGTCCTTTAAATGATTGACGAACACTTCATTTGACTTTTAAAGAGTCTGCAATAAGAACTACGTTGAACTCCCATGTAATTATCTATCACATAAAAGGATTTGGAGCTGAATACTGAATTGTAGCAGCACAGAAAGAGCATCAGTGACCAGTGGGGACAGACAAAATGAGGACAAACATAAAGCCAGAAGAGACAGAATTCACTGTCACCAGCTGATATGAATGACCGTTAGTGGCCCACATACAGGACACAAGAGCGTGCTCAGCGATCTGACGAGTCACAGAATGCGGAGCGAAGGTGCTGAACGGACACTGATGTTCAGAGAAACATAGGCGGTTTACATGGAGGGTTCAGTAATATTCAAGATGTGCTCCGAGTAAGTAGAGTTCTTCAATGTTTAAAAGGGCTGAGGTGCCCCCTAGTGGCGGCAGCTATAAAATGCGTGAAAGGCGAAGCACTCCTGCCTTTGCCCAGAAGGACGTAGCTCTTGTGCATTCCAGTGTCCATTACCTAGTTGGTGGACATACTCGCTTGCTCTCTTTCCAACTGGTGTAAAGCTTACAATGAGAATAAGCAGTCCTTTAGACCTCTGTGGAAAACAGGATACTCTGTCTCTTACTGTCTGGCGTCGGGATGGTCTCCAGCTGAAGAAAATACAACAGAACTTGCACCTACAAAAGCAAAGACAGAGGATGTCATGAGACGGGTAACTGATAAAAAACAAGTACATACTGTAAATGTGTTTCCTATAGCTTTCACAAACAAAGACACGTTTAAATCATTTTCTGTGGTACTTGCCAGCATGTTCATAGACCTTAAATTGTAAATAGTCAATCATGGTTTTCTTTATGGTTTCTATACTCTGAGCATACCTGTGACATGACTTCCAGCGACCAGCTGTCCCCCATCGTGATAGGCTGTGTGGGGTTAGTGGGGATCTTGCTGTCCTTTTCAGAGGGTCGTAGCAGGGTCGGGCCAAACACGGTGGCCAGATTGTGAAGAGACATCTTGTTTACACTCTCCTTTTCGGCAATCCTAAAAAAGACAAAGAGGCAGAGAAATTGAAGAAGGAGAGAGGATTAGTGTAAAAAAGCATCTGGATGACCTGTCAAGAACATGTTCAAGACATATTTCACCATAAAATGTGAAAAGATTAAATTCAGCTTGGTGGCGCTTGTTGTATTGAACTAAAATATATATTACTTTGCATTATGGAAATAAGAATTTGTGTGGGAAATTTGCTTAATTATCATGGAAGTGTATATTACATTTCCTAATAAAATATAATTTATATAATTAACTAAATCTTTTGATTATGAAGCTAGCAGCACTCAAAGAACGACCATGTGATGTAAACAAGCAAAATGTTCCAAAAACTATGTTGCTCCAAAAACAATGTTTTTATTAACCAATCATAGCCTTAACACTATATTTAATCCTACCCCTAAAATCATCCAGCTTTGAATGTTCTTTTTTTCATATGAATGTTCCAGAAACCATTGATGTTGATCCAGGAACCTGTCTTCCTTGTTGTTAAGCCTCTGAAAACATTGTGAAAGTCAATTCAATCTTGCCTACCTCTTGAGATGATCCAGCAGGAAGAGGAAGGTGACCAGGTTGGGCTCTGGTAGAGACAGCAGAAGGTTCAGCATACAGCTCTCCTTAGCTACGCTGTCTGAGAGAGCTGCAGAGTAACAAGGACATAATCAATATAGTTCTACCTTTAAGATGCCAAGGCTGCTCAATACTTGGCTTTGTGTGTTGGCTCAATACAAAACTTGTGTTTTGTAAGTAAAAACAAACGACGAACCAATGCCTCCTGCAAAGTTAGGGTACAGCTCGTCGGTGAACAGAGGCTCAGGAAGCTCCCTGAAGTACAGCTTCAGCGTTCCGGCAATGGCATTCACATCCATCTCACTCATCATTACTGACACATCTTTATTATCTGTTACAGAGAGAGAAAAAGAGAGAGATCAGCAACTAAATTGGCTGACAAAAAATCTGTCATTGCTTAATGTAAAAAAAAACACGGCGTGATGTACACCTTCAAAGAAAAGGAACTGGAAGAAATATTCTGATTGATATTAATCCACAATCTGACTTGTGATGCAGCCTGGAATTAAACTACACTGGGCCCTATCATACACCCGGCGCAATGCAGTCAAGCGTGACGCAAGTATTTTTTGCTAGTTTCAGCCCGACGCAGTTATCATTTTCACGTCCTGCGCCACGTTGTTTAAATAGCAAATGCATTTGCGCCTATTTATGCGCCCATGGGTGTGCTGGTCTGAAAACGAGGTGTGTTCAGGCGCATTGCTATTTTGAGGCAACTGAAATAGACTGCGCCATTGACCAAACATTGACGCAATATTTTTTTTGTTATTTAAAGAGCGCATTAGTAATGGGTCCACAACGCGTGCACACTCTGCTTATTACACACACAGGGACGCGCAGCACCACACAAACTAGCCAAATATTAGAAAATAAAAGGATTACAATGTAAAAGATTCATATTGTGAACATCAAGATATGGTGGAATCCGGCTTGTCCCGTAGATGGTCTGCTTGCGCTCTTTAACCTCGCGCACGAGCAGATCCGTTTCCTCTCTGGAGACGCTTGCGCTTCAGTTCAGTCTTTACGCTTGCAAATTCCGTCATGTAGCCTAAATAGCGAATCCGCCAAGGCACGAGCGCAACTGGCTTTTAAGGGGAATGGGAGATGAGACTCTGGTTGGTTTATTTCACATTATGCCCAAAACACACCCATTACTCATTAAGAGAATAGGGACAACCCTTTTAGACCATGCAGCGCACGCGCCAACCATTTTACCGTCGTTAGCAAAAGTGGATTTGGACACGCCCTAAGTGCACTTGCGCCCTGCGCTTTAGACCATGCGCTTAGATTATTAAAATTATTGAATTTTTTTTCTACATTTTCTGTCACCAATGGAGTTTGGATTCCATGCCACTGTCACCTTTTGGCTTGCTTAGTTGGGACACTTAATATTTAGCAATTTTACTTGCACTGACACTATTGGATAAGAGCTGAAAAAAGCTGGATGATGAAATCACTGTTTTCCACTCATTCCATAATTGATGAACTTTACACAGTTATTAAACCAAACTAAATCAACACTGAACTGATTTTAACTGAATAATGACTGTTTACTAATTGTCTTTGTAGAGCTGCTTGTGAGCAGAATTGAATTATGTTTCCATCATTGTATCATTATTTTCCTGTTCATCACTGTAAAGCTGCTTTGAAACAATCTGTATTGTATGAAGATAAATAAAGGTAAAATGAAATGACAATGGTCACTCACTGGTGTCAAATGCACTTTTGAGCGCTTGGATGTCAGTGGCCACTCCTGAGACACGGTAGATGCCCACTTCCTCCATTCCTCTTCTTTCAATCTCCTCTAGACACTGTCTGACTATGTAGGGCACTTTAGAACGCTCCCGTCTTGAGACAAGAAATAATAACAACATCACGATACCAGCCATTTGATTTGAATGATGATGGAAAGAAACAAGGGCAACACTTTTTTTTTGCATTCAGCAAAAACAAGATCTGCAAACAAAATCTAACATTTTGACATTGCTCTTTGGGGTCGCATATATAAATTTTTTTTTGATTGATTTGGTGCCCCCAAGATACATTTCTTATTACTATAAATGTTGAAAACAGTTGTGCTGTACATTTTCATTTGTATGAAAAAGAGAAGAATAATGCCTTTTCTGTTCAACAGAACAAACAAGATTTGCAATGACACGATGGTGAGTAAATGGCCAAATGTATAATTGGATGAATTATCTCTTTAATGCTTTACATTAATCAGCAGTAGGTGCTGCTTATGTAGAGACTTTTAGTGCGCATGTTAGGGTCTAAGTATCTGTACTGGTGTTGTCATGTTGTCTTTAAAGCATTAATTGGTTCTGCCCTAAAACCCATTAGGAAGCTCATTACAGACAATCCTCATTACTGTCAATCAAATCAGACCATAAACACTGCACAGAAAAAGGCAGTTCTATGAACCCTATAATTTTCTGTATATTCTAATTTCCATTTTCCATGCCTAAACATGCAAAATAATAGCATCAAAATGTGTGTGTAAAAAGGACCAAATTATTTTCTAGTGTATGTATAATGCTCATGTCAAATGTGTGCTGACTCACTTTGTCACTGAGGAGATATTTACTCCAAATACACCCATGGGCTTCCGTGAGGGCATTCTCTTCAGGCTGAACTCCCGGCTGGTGAACTTCATGGATATTTTCACCTCAATCTTCAGAAAAAGGTGTATATTTAGTAATTATAGAGATGGATGGTAGGATTACAAGTAGAGGAGCAGATGTGGATATACTCACCCCATTCATAGGAATAACTGTTCTCTGCCAGTCTTTACCCTGGAGCATCTGAGGATCCAACTGGATAAGAAACAGAAAAAGTAAAATACAATGGGATTTACAATATGAACTCCAACAAAGACATGGAACATTTGTCTTTGCTGTGATTTAGAGGGCTACACGTGTGTCTTTATCCGTTAATTACACCACAGATGTTATGAAGGGCCTGAAGTGATGTGAACATTTTTCATAATGCCAGTTCTCCTTATACAGCAGTTTTGCACATCACCAGCCAATTTCTATGATCCCTCTAAGCAAACGTGGGGCCATCTGGAGTGGGCCAAATTCAGCATGTTCCTTTCCCTCATCCTGGCCTAATCTCCATATGGTCTCGTGTAAGGCCTGATCCTGCTCTGCTATTTAATCTCATCATCTCAGTCATTACAACCTGTCTGTCAACAGGGCAGGGAGACAGAGTGAGAACTGGGGCTTAGCCTGGCCAAACACCACTGCCAACTAAGGTCCAATGAGCTCCAATGGTTCCATTAGAGCTCCAATGGGTAACAAAACCACACCCACACATAATAATTTAAATATATATATCAAATGTGAGAATGCTGACATGAGTGGCAATATTTAAAAGTTATATTATTTATAAAAATATGAATATTAATTATAATGGATAGAATTATATTATCATTATTTGGGCTAAAAAAATAAAACATTTATTGTTAGGTTTTTTTTTTTTTCATTATCCAGATTATATATGAAGCCAGAGTAGATGTCATCTCTTGTGGCTCATATTCTCATTTCCAAGCAAACCGAAATTTCAATCAATTTTAAATAAAAGATTGTATCCATAATAACCAAACAATGGGGGAAAAAATCATTAAAACTGATTTGACAGATAACATGGATTTCTTTCAACATCAAAGTGCAATATATAATACAATATGAACACATTTTTTTTTTTACAAATATTTTATGTAGTCTCTTAATGTAAGCCTGTAAAAATGCATGTATTCTAATTATAAAATAAATTAAACAATTAAAAAATATATATTTTAGATATATCATGTCACACAGCAGGACACTGCTAGTGACTGCTTAAACATTTACCCATATACAACTGTTAAACTGCTGATTATGATTAAACACAGTTCCCTTTAAACAAACAACAATCTGTAATTTTTCCTCTCTTTACCTTTCTTCTGTGCAGGACATTCTGTACACGGCACCATAACCCTGTTCCTTTGCCTGCCAGGGCAGTTTGCGTGGAAATGTCTACCTCTACACCCTCCACCAGCCCCACATCACAGTCCTTGAAGGGTGGAGAGCAGCTCCTGCCCTCCTCAGCCAGCCCTACCACCGCATCCTCACTCATCTCCTTCCCATCTACGACTGTGTAGAAACTGAGCAGAGATCTTCAGCAGGAACTGGAAATACCTTAGGATGTGGTGTAATATGGACCTTGAGGATCATCCTTAAGGGTTATATTTGTTCGTAAAAGATCCATTGCTGCAATTCAACAATGAGCTATTGTCGTTAACTCAAATAACTCAGAAGGTCTACAATATCAGAAGTGTTTCAGTAGCTCTTTTAACAACTATAAATCCTCAGTCTGGTGCAAATGTTGAGCTACAGAGATCCAATTACTCACTGCACTGCAAATGCATCCAGAATCTTCAAGAGTCCCCAAATCTACTGCTGTTCACTGAAGGATCTATTTTCCTCTTATTTCATTCTTTACTGTCTCGACTCTCGACACCATTTCCTTGTGTAATTCTGCATAACTGTCTTTTTCTGCACCTCAAGCTCAGATTAGATGATCCCTTGACTTACCTCAGTCTGAGTAAGCTGCCCTGCCCTGCCCTGCCCATAAATCCTTCCATAGCCACTAACATCCAGTGGACCAATCAGAGCATTATACTGCTGCCTTGCAGTGTTGCATCATTTATGTAAATGAAATAAATTTCGCTAACTAAAATAAAAGCTAACATTAAAAAAAAACTGAAAAAAAGAAGATATTTCATGACTCTAAAACTAAAATTAATCAGTTTTTTTTAACACATTCTACTGTATTTTATCAATTATAAACATTAGTTCATCAAAAAATTCAATATGGAGTTATATACTAGACACCCCTGAAAAATGTAACAGTTTTTAACATATTTAAATATTAGTAAACACATTAAGAAGCCCTAAAATATTAACTAAAATAAAAACAAAATATACTGATGAACTCAAACTAGCAGTCATAGAGTGAAAAAAAAAGGATTAACCATAAATGTAAATTTAATGGCAGACCATTGGAAGCTGCATTTGTGTATGAGGAGAACTAAAAAGTAAAATAGCAAAGCAATAAATCATTGTAATGTAGAATAAAAATACTTGATTGAACAAAGACCACAATACTTAACTACAAAAAAACAAAACACAACAAAAAATGCATTTTATGACTTAGGAACTTGGAAAGAGCTTCCCAAAGTCTGCTTTGTCTAAAACAAGTCTGCTTTCAGAACCACAGAGGGATCATAGCACAGCCTACTAATCCTTCCCTCTTCCCCCATGATACACCAACCGACACTTTCAACCAATTGCATCTAAACCTAGACTTTACAAGCAATTTTTTGTAAGGCAAAATAATTTTGTGCTCTTTGTATGACCCCACAAAACTCTCTGGGGATGGGACTGATAGGTCAGCTGATCTGACGTAGTTTTGGATGTGACATTTTCAAACAGGACATGAATTATGGATGATTTGATGCCTTAAAGCAAGGGCAGAGTGAATAACATCCTTCCTACTAAAAAGAAGATTAAATGTCTGGAGTATAAAGGCCAGTCACCATCTGGGACCATGTCTTTCATAAGAGCAGATATACCTTTGACCGGACTCACTCAGTTGTCCAGATGGAGAATGACACTTAGCTCACAATTGTTTACATGAGCAAATTTATGCTCGCAACACACCTGTTTAACCAGTAGAAATTTGCCAATTTGATATATAGATGTCAACAACAATATATAGGCTAAATAACTACATTTTCAAACATATTAGATGACCTCACTAACTAAAAATCCATCCAATTTTTGGTTTAAAACGTGTATACCAAATGCCTGGGTGGTACCACCAACCACTGTTTTCATTGTTAACTAAAACTATAATTTTTGTTAATTGAAATAAAGCTTAAAAAAAAAACATTAGATGAAATATGTAAACAAAATTTAAAGTGTTGCCTTAGCAACTAACTGAAACAAAATAAGTTTAAGTACTAAAATTACTCGAATATGACAAAAAAGACAAAAGGAGATAAAAAAAAAAAAGCAATTATAAAAATAAAAGCTAATTTAAAATATGGTTAAATACAAAATGTTTGTTGCAGTGTTTATGCAGTGTACTGAAGATCATACCGCGATTTGTCCTTTGCCCATAATTCTATCCGTGCTGTCTCCATCCTCCCTGTTCATCTTGGCTTTGTTGTAGCTCTTTTCGTAACACAGTAGACGTAATGTATGGGAGCCCTCCAACTCAATCTCGAACTCCTGAGGCAGAAACAATACAGAAGAACTACATTATCCATTATCCATATATACACAACAAATATACAGTATAACAAATATATGCATACAGTAGCTAAAACTTCTTTTTGGGAAAAAATCTTTTATTAGGGCTGTCAATCGATTAAAACATTTAATCGCGATTAATCGCATGATTGTCATGAGTTAACTCGTGATTAATCGCAATTAATCCCACATTTTTTATTAGTTCTAAATGTACCTTAAATTAATCCTTTTCAAGTTTGTAATACTCTAATCATTATGGGCATGGATAAATATGGATGCTTTATGCAAATGTTTATTATTGAAACCATAGTCAACATAGAGCATGAAGACAGACATGTTTCAAAGGTCATAGATGTTTTTCAAAGAACATGTTCATGTCTATTAGACACACGAAGAAAGAACAAAGAAATACCAGATTCCCAATACTTCTCTTTCTTTGCACTGAGCAATTTACTAAAACAAACATGTTCAGATTTTTGCATGACAGGGCAGCTCTTCTGAAAATGCTAAATGTACATTAATTATTTATTATTACATTAGTTTGTCTCTCTCTGTGCCCATTTTGATGAAGCTAAATTCTCAATAAAACTGTTTTCATTGGTATGTTTGACTGTTTCTGTTGTCAAACAACGGAATGAATATGAAATAGTGACTGAAACTCGATCCATTAAGACATAACCAGCTCTCCCTTCCAAGATGTTAATCTGCACAAAAATCCTGATAATCGAGCAGTCGTCTGATGAAATCAAATACACATAAGATAAAGACAATATCTGTGCTGTGATTTCGGCTATACTTGCATGTAAAATTAGAGAACCAACATAATATCTGTGTTTAACTGAATTAAAGAGAGAGAGAGAGAGAGAGAGAGAGAGAGAGAGAGAGAGAGAGAGAGACCTAAAGGGGTCTGCAATAACGCTAAGTTGGCAACACTGTATCTCCATTTCTCCAACTAGGGGTTGGGCCATGGGTCAAACAGAAAATACGTGCTGCGTTAATCGCGCGTTAAAAAAATGTGTGCCGTTAATATGATTTTGCGTTAACTTTGACAGCACTAATAATTATAGATACAAAATAAATAAAAATCTGCATTCTACTGAGTAATAATACAATTATTAAACACAGATTAAGGACAACATTTTGTTAGAAAAAACAAATACAGTGTCACTTCTGAACTCAATTCAACAGACAGTGTAAGGGTACCTCTATCCAGATTTAACACCTGCTATGCTATGCCTCAGTTCCTTTCCCTTTCTCCCCTTTACTTTGGGGGATGGTAATTGCTTTTAATTAAAATATAAATTAAATATAATTTGTCCAGGAGGACTTCTTATTCCACATGGCCACACTTATGCTGCTCTTAATTAAGAATTAAAGCCCCAAGAGCGTATCAGCAGGCAGGTCTTTTCATATCAGTGGTATATAGACAGGGACAGGCATGTGGGATTACCTCATTCCACTTGGGCTCTGTGGTGTATCTGTACACTCTTGTTTTGGCTTTATTCACAAAGATACCAAAGGAGTCCACCTCTAATGTGCAATACAGATCTAAAGAGAGGAAAAGGAAGAGTTACTAACACTTTAATGTGGTGCTAGGACAGGCTAAGCACATGTATACATGAACTTCGATGTGCACAGAGAGAGGAAGAAGGAAAAAGACACGTACTTAAGCTCTGTTTAAGTCCAGAGGCAGAATGGACAATTACATTCAGGAATCCGTACAGTCCAGTAGGTTCATCCTCTTTAAGTGGAGAAAAAAGTGGAGAGGACTGTTTAATGCATTTTAAATACATAAAAAATACATATTATTTAAACACAATAGAACAATAATGAATAAATAAGTAATTGTTTTTTTCCTCTAATTTAATAAAATTGTTTTGGATAAGATATGGCATTATTGGTTATATCAACAGAAAAAAATGTCATTCAAGATGTGAGCAAATGTTTTTTGTTTTTTTTACATTTTGCATGAATGTACAATAAATTCATAATTACATTTGAATCATGTACAATAAATCCAGGAACATTTAAAAACAACACAGCTTTGATTTAATGCGGTCTTCAAGACCTGTGCACCTTTCTTACCATCTTTATTGACAGTGAGGGGTAACTGATGGACCGTCTGGAGTTTGACACAAGAGTTGGTGAGCATCTGAAGCTCCATGGATGTCAGGCTGAAGCTCTTAAAGCCTGGAAAATAAGTAAGCATTCAGTTGAGGAAAAAACAACAACTATCACCAATTCAAATCCTGATTTCAGCGACAAGGCCACTCACATTTTTTCTGCTGTTCTCGAATCACTTCCTTCCACTCCGCACGCTCATAGTCCGACGAGATCAGAAATATGTAGCACTGAAATGCATAACCGACACGGACTGTGAGCATGAGAAGGAACATTGAGAAGGAGTTTGAGGATGAAGATCAGATACGACAGAAAGGCCGTGAATCACTGGCTCTTACCTTTCCACTGCGGTTGTGCACTCGGAGGGGCATGTTAGGAGAGTTCAGCAGCAGTTGCGATTCCTGTTCTGACAGCTTCTTTTTCAGCCTCTCCATAACCTTTGACCCTTTGTTGGCTCTCTGTTGAGATAGAAGTAAAAGCAATCTTAAAACCTAGTATGTCGTCAACATTTGAATGCATGTATGCGGCCCAAAAAATGCAGTCTATATATGCAAGATAGCTTCCTACAGTCAAATATTCACTTATTGAAAGGTTTTGTGGTGGTAAGATTTTGACCAAAATGTATTTGATCTAAAATACAGTAAACATTTTACTACAATTAAAAATAATTGTTTTCTGTTTCAATACATTTTAAAAACTAATTCATTACTGTGATAGCAAAGCTGAATTTTCAGCATCATTACTCCAGTCTTCAGTCACAATTCTTTGTAATATGCTGGTTTGATTCTCAAAAAAAAAAAAAAAAAAAAAAAATACAGTCAGATCTGTTAGGTCTGAAAAGACTAGCACAAATGTTTACAGTATATTAACAATTTTACTTATTTCATAAAAACTTATAACAAATTATACATGAC
Organism: Phoxinus phoxinus; assembly: GCF_949152265.1. Classification (NCBI taxonomy): domain Eukaryota; kingdom Metazoa; phylum Chordata; class Actinopteri; order Cypriniformes; family Leuciscidae; genus Phoxinus; species Phoxinus phoxinus. The sequence goes on from NC_136892.1 coordinate 22,688,183, forward strand.
AATTTGAGTGAAAATTAGCCTAAAATATCCTGTACCCTCTCTCTCTGGATCTCACTCCTCAGGGATGAGATCTTGATCTTAATGGCATCCAGCTCTTCATCAGGGGCCTGCGGGATAGGCAGGGGCTCGGACTCTTCCGCTGTTTGGAAGGTGAGATCCGAGAAGGGAACGTACCACTTAGAGTCATACTGCTGGCTCTTCCTGCAGACAGACAGAGAGAGAGGGGAAGAAGGGGTGATGGGGGAAATCGTTCAATGTTCAGGCAAAAATACATCCTAGAATATAGAGTATGGATGATGGTGCAGACTGGGCCCACAAATCTGAAGAGTCAGGATGTTAGGCACATAATCTCACACGTAATTGTGATTGATAAAAATTAATGAATTTGATAAAAAATAGGAAGAGAGTAAGGGGAGTAGACAGAATTAGGGACAGATAGAAATGAGTAGAGAAGATGAGAGACAAGGAGATTTTTCCTTACCCTCCAATCTGTTTCTTCAATTTGGCACAGAGAAGGAGGTCAGTAAAGAGAAAAACATGGCGTAGTTTCCGGGCCCCTTCCACAAGCTCCACCATAAAGCTGTCCTTCAACAGCTGACGGTTCTGACATACAGAAAAATAAAATAGGCAAATTGTAATAAAAAATAAATAAATACAATTAATTAAATAAAGTGTGTGTGTATATATATATATGTATGTATGTATGTTTGATGAACAGTTCAAAAGCTCAGCATTTATATTAATATAATTATTTTTGTAACCATGCAAAAGTATTCAATGTTACTTTTGAATTTAATCCTTGCTGAAAAAAAGTATTAATTTTCTTTCTTACTGACCCCAAATGTTTATATTATTATCTGTCAAATTAACAATAGAACAATTCTGACTTATCTGAAGTGCCACTAGGTGGCAGTCCTACCTTATTTTCAAAAATGACATCAACTCTCAGAAAAGAGCAGTGAGCTGGTGTGTTGATGAGTCTTTGTGTTTATGAAATGAGAAAATTGGGAGGACATTTTGAAACAGGTAAATCCTGTCCACAGATCATATGCTAAGTGATAGTCCCGCAAGCCTAAGTGGTAGTTAATGTGTGAAAACACACACACACACATACGCATAACACAGCCCCTGGCCACATGTCATGCATCAGTGCTCCCACAACGACACATCACCTCTGCAGTGGGGAAACAAAAGATGATATCACAAGCATCTCATCCCATTGGACGCTCTAACCTGGCTCCACTCACCTCCACATTCTAAGACCACAAATTTTTTGGTGCAGCATCACTACTGCCGTTGACTCACCCAAACATATATCACTGGATGCTTGAGTGAATTTCCCAGTGATGTGCTGTCTGCAGCTGGAGACATGGAAGAGACGGAAGAGTCACCACATACTCATTCCAAAACTCCCAGCATGCCAGCTATGTAGTACGTCATTGCATTTCAAGAACAAAGTGCAATGGCTTGATTTCAGCTTATGCCACCGCCAAAAACATGGCTCCAATTTTAGCATACAGAAATGCAGTGGACAAGATAAGACAGCCTCTTTCCACATCTCTACCAAGAGGAAGAGCAATAACATTGTTTAAACAGTTCAATCAGTGGTTAACGGCGCCTCTTTTTCCTCAGCCGTTTTGACAGTAAATGATTTGCGGGGTCCTGTGTAAGTCGTTTGGTTACTGTCTTGAAATAGGGTAGATGATTCCAGTGAATTCAGAGACTCAAAGAGCTGTTTGTGCCCAAAAGATCGCACTCAGTCAGCACTACTGAAACGGGATCCTGGGAAACACAATGTTCCCAAATGCTCCCACACCACCAAGATTATAATGGTCCTGTTTCAAAGGGGAATCATGCAGGAAGCGCATACCATTGCAAAAAAAGGTCGTCCAAAACGTGTTTGCTGAACTCTTCTTAAGAGAAATGCGGGAAAAGAAGGGAGGGCCACACATGTTTGCAGGAAACAATAGTTTCTGGTCACATCAGTGTGAGTGAGGGTTTCCTTTCAAAGTTCTCACGTTTCCACAAGCCTTTAATCAAAAGGGAGGATGAGGCACATATTTATGATTCTTGTCCCAATGGTAATGCACTCAGCCATCCTGGGGATGGTAGTAGGGAGCTTTATTGTTGTGGTGGCATTCTGCAGTCAGATATGTTTTGCTAGTGAAGAAGGGGTTATAAAACACTATATATGTTTTATAATAGACAGTTGGCTGGTTATTTGGCAATAATAGTAATAATAATAACAACAACAACAATGATGATTATTATTATAAATCAAACAGCAAAAAATATTCTGTTTGTTGATTCTTAATCTTGGTTAAAAAAAATATTGTTGTTAATATTAACAACAATAATAAGAAAGCCTCCTTTCCTTTCTCTTTCTTCTTCACTCTGCAAGACACACACACACACACACACACACACACACACACACACACACACACACACACACACACACACACACACACACACACACACACACACACACACACACACACACACACACACACACACACACACACACACACACACACACACACACACACACACACACACACACACACACACACACACACACTTGTCCAAAAACAAACCGGCCTGGTATCCTACTTAAATTTCATCTGCAAACACTTGTACGGTTATGCACTGTACACTGTGTGCAAATCTATACCAGTATCGTATCAGTTTAAAGTTAACATGATGTGCTTTTTCCCTCTTTGTAAAACAGGAGACGCTCAAATGAGCTGTCTCAGCACATCAGATGACATTTTTCCAACATTTCGCCTCCAGTAGAAACATGACAATGGCAATATTTCATAATCACGCACTAAAAATGGACTGAAACCACTGAAAATTAAACATTCAAAATAAAAAAATGTGCAGTTTGTGGAGCTTAAACAATGTGTATTTGTAAAGACAAAAAACCCTCTGGAGTGCATTTTTTGCCTTCTTAACATGTTACTTATTATTAGTATTATGAGCCTATCATTAATAGTGTCACTTTGTTAATAAGGAATAAAGCCCCACATTTATGTGCTTAAAATCACCTCTCAACAGATTGTGCCCTAAAGGTAAGAAGCAAAACGCTCTTCACAACAGTATGTGTGTGGTATGTTGACATGCATACGGTTTTAATAGTCTTTTGAATAGAGCAGGTGGCTTTGAAGTGCCCGAGGTCATCTGGTTGTGTATGCACTTTCGTTTGATGTGTATCTATTGTACAGGATTTAGCATGTTTGAATTGCTTCTGTGTGTTAGCGTTTGTGTCTTTAGTGCATATAGTGCATACACTTCATATGCATATTTACATTTTGAATGAGTGTATGTACGCAGTCAGCGATGTCACATGTGTGCAGCTACATATAAAAAGCCCATCACACATCGCTGTGCGCGCTTTGTATCGCAGACGCGGAAAGCTGCTTTATGAAAATGGCAGGTTCATTTGCATTTTAATTAAGTGGCTTTGGCCCAGCTAGTGCTGGCCTCTGGGGCCACCCTGAATCTTTTCTCTCTCTCTCTCACCCGCATACCTCCAGTTTCAGCACGGGTAACACTAGAAGCGCTAGCTAATCAACGCAACCATGACCTGAACAATCATGCTAATGCTTATAGCTGCCCACTGATATCAGTTCTGAAGTTACTCTTAAATAATGAGATCATTGTTCAGTGGCATCAACCAAAGAAGTAAGCTTAGGGGACCATACTGTACACCTCTCAGCTCAAGCTAGATGCATCTCTAATATAACTAAATGAAATAAATGAATTAAGTAATAATGATGTAAAAATTATAGCTGAATTATAGCTAGTTTCAAGTCACAGCTTCATTGCTAGTAGAGAGACGCTGCACAGATGCAGGTTATTCACATCTTTCTCTCTCTCTCTCTCTCTCTCTCTGTCTCTCTCTCTCTCTTGCTCTCTCGCTCTCTCTCTCTCTATATATATATATATATATCTAGGCTAATTCATTCAAATAAATTTTATAATTCAATCAAAAAATTTAACTACTTTATCTCTGTCTGATTTAAAGCAGACATAATGCTAGATCTGCGAGTCAAATAATGGTGGTAGTAGGTGACAAAAATAAATGTCATTTTAACCCTTCCAGTCAAATGTAGCTCCGCAAACATCAATAACAGCTTTAACTTGTCAATGCTGGCAAATAATCATGGTATACGCAGGATAATCCAGGGTTAAAATCCCTAACATATCAGCTGATTTATATCCAATATCGTCCAACATCGATGAATTACAAAACAAAAAACTCTAATATTGGCCTATAAACAATATATTGTGCCTCCTTAATCACTAAAAATGTTTTTTTTTTAAAGTGGAGCATAGCTATGCAGTTGCTAAGGTGTTCAAAGTAATTTTTATAATGCTGATATATGGTTGCTATAGTAATCTGGGTGCTCGCTAGGTTATCGTCAACAAGACGTTTGATTCAAGTCAGTATCTCAAATACTCATGGTCTATTTGAATCCCTGAAGCATGAGCAATAGTATTAGTGAAGCTAGTCTTAGCTATTAAAGAAAGCGTGTTTATTAAATCTAGAAGCTATAAAAACAAAAGGAAGGTAAACTAAAGCTTGTATTTTCTTCGACTGGACTGAAAGACAATAAGCTCCACAACAACACATTGATTTCCATGAGTTCGTTTCATGCACACACTATCAATATTTGATCAGTCGGTCTGTCCGCACGCGCCCGAGGGAGGAAGGTGGGAGCGTTGTGGAAACTCCTCCTCACCGTTTACTCAAAGTGGGTGGTGCCTGCTCCACACAAGATGGCCTGTTATGAATAATCAATGAGTTGCGAGTCAGAGCAAGGTGGCTCATTAAGGCAAATTACAAGCAAGCGCTGCTCGCCATCAATCACACAGCAACAATTCATCTGCCACTCTCCTGAGGCCACATTGCTGGAATGAAGGGGGCGGCACAGAGAGTCTGTGTCTAAAACCAAACATATCTTTAATTCCCAAGATCCTTTCAAGGATGAGTTTCTCTGCTGAGTTCAGGAAGGGTATACGCTTTCTTACCGCCTGTGACATCATCATGACTCAAGAGCATTAGTAAGCAGAAACCGAAGAGATGATTAAAAATAAATCCCACTAGATCTGAGCACAAACAACTGAAATGCAGCAAAGAGTTCAGAAACAAATAGAGGATGCTTTATTTATAGCGTAAAGCCTCTGTGGAGATTGAGAGTACAGTATAAGTTAGTGTGAAATAAAGAGAAGGTATTGTCGCCCAAGGATAGGTTGTGCAGAGAGCAGAGGGTGGGTTGGCTCTGAGATGGATGGAAATGACTAGTCTGTATATCCTGTTGGGAGTTCATTGGCTGAATGGCTTCAGGGCACCTGCAACTACATGCGACCTGGAATTTTGACATTTCTTTGCCCTTTAAAAATACGTTTTTGACAAATACACTCGATCGTAAACAAGATGGAGGACGTATGAGAGCGAGGAGAGGGGTAAGATGGAAGGTAGGAAGGGTTTCTGCACTCACCTCTCCCTTCTTCACTGTCATAGACTGGCGGCGAGGTGTGCTTTCTTCGTTAATGCTGGACAGGAAGTTCTGTGAGATGCGGAGGGCGTCCTGAAGGAGGGGGTAATCTGGGTGACTGGAGGGTGTGTGTTTCAGAAGATCCTGTATAAAATACACACAAACATCAAACATAAAAGAACATTTTATTTATTTAATGATTTAATCAATGATATTTTTTGAAATAAATAAAAATAAATTGATGGCTGTCCATGGCAAACGAAATATACCAACACGGTGCACTCGTATTGCTATGAACAGGAGAAATTCCAAAATTTTCAAATATGGCGACTACAGGGCATCTTACACAGTGTCTACACAGTGTCTACAATTTGTATTGTAAGTAAGCGCTATATAAATAAAGGTGACTTGACTTGACTACACTAGACGAGAGGCAAAGCGACCGTTGCAAATCCATTTGTGTGAGAAGCGCAAGCACTTGAAGTACGTCAGAAATAGAACGGGGCATCAGTATTTGTAGTGTCATGTTACGCCGCATCCATCCAGTGTAGACAGCATCATTGATTATAATGGGTTCTGTCTACTTCTGTTGCGTCGAGCCGCTCGTGTCTGGTGTAGACACGGTGTTAGTCCCACCTTCTAAATAAAAGAGTCAATCACCAATTGGTAAAGTTATTGCATCACTGCAGTGGTTGTTAGAAGCTCCAGTTTCTATAACTTTTGAAGTGATATATATTAATGTACACTTGTCTCCTATGTTGTTTGCAGTGCCCTTCGGACTTAACCTTTACACTCCCTGCGTTTTAGAATCTCACTTAAGATGGCCGAATACCCTGGGAAGTGAACTTCACAAAGCACTATCTGGCAAATGGAACGTTCTTTAAATATGAGCAATAGTAAAAATTATAAACACTACACATTTAAGCAACGCTTAAAAAAATATTATGATAAATTAAGGTTGACTCACGTGTAAAACAAGCGTGCTCCGTGTCACTCTGTCCACTGGTTTATAGAGCAGAGCTGGCAGAAACAAGACAGAAGAGAATACACACAGTGGGTGATTATTCACAAGAGACACTTTCATACTGCAGGCTCAAATGCCGATGTTTGAAACCTTATCTAATCCACCCACTCAATGGGTTTTATGCAACTGAATTTAAAAGAAGGAAATAAATTACATGCTGGGAGCAAAATGTGCAACACTTAAACTCAATGAAAATACCACATATAATATAATGATCATTTAAATGTAACGATATACATGAAAACAATGAATGCAATCTTGTTGTATCTTACTTTCCAGTGAGTATTTGGCTGTCAGGTCCTTGCACTCCTTGGTGCTCCTGACCTTGAGACTCTGCAGAGATATCAGAGACAAACTCAGGATCAATAAACCTGTGAAGTGCACACCATCACACAGCCCTTGTAACTCTAATCTAAAAAAGAACATCAGATTACTATTACAGAACCACTATTTCACATATTACAGCTGATATTCTCCTAACAAACGGCATTCATTGGCTCTCAGCTCATTTCACAGTCATGAACACAAAGTAATGGTTAATTTGGCATCACTAGTCAGCTGTTTTGCCAACCTCAGAGCTTATCAGTGTTGCACACAATGGTCTAAACATTAAATGTAAAAACAAACAAAGCTTGCTGTTACATGCTTGAGAGTGTACTTGTTCTATTACTGTGTATATTCAACTCTCCCTCCTCCCTTTGCTGTATATCGAAAGAATACCTTTCGGGAGAGACTAAATTAATAAATTAGCCTGTCACATTTGATCTACATTTGCTGTAAGTAAATGTTTCTTATTGCAAGCTTTACACTGGCGGCTATACACTCTAGAACCCACTAGAAATTGTCCACCCCCGCAAGTGCGAACAAACAATTATCCTAATGTTTGCTTTCGGTTGTTTTAGAAGGGAGGAAAATCCAAAGTGTAAAAGGAAGTAGTAGTTGGCATGACAACAGCTGGTAGGGGGAATAAAGTGGAACGAGGTGAGCATCATCATGTAGATTTTATTCTAGACACCCTCTTCATAACATTTAGCAAGGCATAAAATCTCCCGCTGAACTCTGAAGAGGGTTGAGCACCGCTTTTAGATCTGCTATGCTGGTTGGTAATGGTCTCTCTTTTTAATCATTCACTCTATTTGACCCCATGGAGGAGTGCAGCAGGTAAATAAGCCCTGCATAAACAATGGAAATTACTTGTTCTTTGATGGCAGGATGCATCAAGTACACAGTAGATCTGATTGGAGGTTGTTGAGGCTACAATTCCACTCTCTTGTTTTCTAACTTGCATATGTATCGAATTTCTCAGATCAGATCACTTGGTTCTATCCACCAGATATTGATTTGATGAAGGCAGATCGTGACTACTTGATCGTTAAAAAAAGTGATGGTGGTTTAAGCAGACTAAATTAGTTTTAATGAGTTTTAAGACACTATGGTGCGTTATCACCTAATGACATTTAAAAAAAAAAAAATTACATGGTCAAAACAAATTTAAAAAATGAAACATGAATGTATGAATTGTTCACAAAGATATCTGTGGATAATTAGTTTATAAACTTGAAGCATAAGTGCATAACTGTTTTTGCTCTAGTATCAAAATCATTAAATTTCACTGGTATTGGTAGCAACTTATAATTTCACTAGCCTGGGTTGTTACATGATGCTATTGGTTCTAACTAATCAGAAGCTTGTGTTTGTTTGCTTTGGTAAGAAATAAGCTGGGGATTTTGGGTAGAGGTATCTGTTCCAGTATTAGAATAAAAACGACCTTGAGCAATCCAGTAGGCATTACCTCAGAGATCTCTGCGAACTGTGTGTTCGCTTGACAGCACTTCTCCGCGGTCTCCACTGCGAGTTCGTAATTATCCACAAAGGCCCTGTACAATCCAAGCTGGCTAGCCTGCAGGAAGAGAAAACAAAGTGAGTCATTCCCGCTCATGCATCTTTTTGTCTTTGTTGCCCATGTATAGTGGACTTTAAAACAGTAGGATGTAAACTGTGGAGATTTATGAGTACATCCAAGATGGCAGTTCCCGCTCCTGGCTAACAGTGACACTATCATTAATGAGTGAGATGCACGCATGGACTCGCCATGGTGACATGGGGCGGAAAGCCGGGACAGTGTCTTCGCTGCAGGAGCAGCTGGGCTGTTGCTCTGCGTGGCTATAAAGCCTACAGTGGTTGCCATGGCAGCAGAGGCCAACTCTTCGGTGAGCAATTAATGCATGTGGCTGGCGCTTGTAAAAAGCACATTTGGAAATCTGATTTAGCCCATCCAAACTCAATAGCCTTCCTGCCAGTGCTGGAAACCTCTTTACAGATCAATCAATCTCTCAGAACACAAATACTGTATACATTAGATGATAAAGAGTTTGTGTGGGTGTATATGCGTGATAATAAACAAGCTGGAGCAGAGCCAACTAAAACAATATTTGTCTGTCTGTACTGACTGTGCGGATTTGGACAGTTTACAAAACTATAGAATATGTTTCTGATTTCTTTACACAGCCCTAATCAGTAGTCATTTAGCTTTACACTTTCATTTTCCAGTCGTTTGGGGCCTTTGGCAGTATGTTTTTGTTTTTAATGGATAGTTCACCAAAAGATGACAATTCTATCCTTATTTACTCTCATGTCACTCCATACATGTATCAAGGCCATTTCACACAGCACTGACAGACGCCGACCAACGCGGGCAATCACCAGATTACAGTACGTCACTTCTCAGACACGACAAATGAGAGCAGACCAAAAACAGATGATGAGTAATAAACTGATCAGACGAAACACAGCATAAAACATGCTATTTTGATGATAGTTTGTTGGTCAACAAACTGTTCTGGTGACTACTGACTTCCATTGACAAAAAATAAATAAGTCGTACGGGTTTGGAACTACATGAGGGTGAGCATTAATTTTTGGGTGACCCATCCCTGAACCATCCAACAACTGTTGGACAGGAACGAAAGATAAATTGGTATGACCCCATTGGTACACGTCCAGGCTTGGTGGTACGTCCGGGAATCTTTTATTCTGCACTGGCCAAAGAGTCCATAAGTGAAGTCATTTTCTCAGTGTGTGCAATCCTCTCCATGCTGAGCAGAAACAGCCGCCTTGGGCCAGAATCTATCTGCAGCGTGGAGGACGGGAATTTACTCTGCGACAACCTCATTACAGCGTGGAGAGAGATGATGACCGTAATAAAGCAACGACAACACATGCCGAGCCGAGTCAAACCGTGGCTGAGCGCTGTGAGGAGATGCGTTAAGCTGGAGTAAGAAACTGGAAATTTAGCAATGTAAACAGACATGATGAAGCAAGTTCAATCAAATGTATTTAAAACATACAAAACCAACTAATCTAAGAGACCTGATACAAATTGTTCAGGTTGTCAATGTTGTTTACTATGTGTGAATTATTAAGGCAAGAAAACACAGAGAAAAAAACCTAGTGGAAGAAACACAATTAAATTTTCAGACAGTAGTATTTTTGAATTTAATGATAAAGATTGAGTGTTTGACACTCCAGTCTGCAGGAAATACCGATCACAATACATTCTTTTTGTACGCTGGTTATGGTTTTAAACTCACTCTCCATGTCCCTAAAGTCATATTCTGCGTGCGATTCATTGAGCAAAAAAGTTGAATAGATACAACTTGTATGTAGTATAAATATTGTTATTGTGAATACTTTTGGCCATGATAATTATGTGAAAATCTGATATCATGACACCCCAATCCACCATCAAAAAGAAAAACTATAATTTACTCTGCAAATGCTGTCACAGACACCGTGTTGACAGGTCAGTATTCATTATTCAGATAACACATAACTAGCCCATTAAGTGTTGATACAGGAGAGTTGTATGCTAAGGCTGTTTTGAGAAGGTTGAGATGCATCTAAACATGACAGAAATGTAAAAGTTGATACGTCAGCTGGTTGAGACAGCTTGTCAGAGGCTTCAGCACAGCAGTGTTCACATCCTCTCAGCCTCAACACACTTCCTCATGATGACATGACCATATGCCAGGCCCAGCTGAAGATGAAAGTATGTTCCTCTGCACTTAACAATGTTTAAGTAGGTCACAGATCAGCTGTAAAAAAAAAGTGAATTTCAGAATCTCTCGACGTTAGGAGATCATTTACATACGAGTGTCAGCGACAGGCGTAAATCATTAAGTGCAAGTAAAACGGGGAATATTTAGCATCTTTCTCACAGCTGAGCAGGACAAACATCACCTTTGACTTTCTTCATGATTTGCGCTGCGTTTACTTACTCAACATGAGCTGTCTGGAAGGAAGGAACAACACAAACAGCAGGAGACATTTCTACCACTGACTGCCTATATCTTTCTCGTTCATACATCTTGTTCTCTCTCCTGCTGCGAGCAACTGTCTTTTTAGGGAGCTGCCTCCTCAAGCGCTGCATCGCCTCCTGCCTCCGGATTCTCGCTAATGGATGTGGGAGAGGGCGAGGGGATCAGTGACAAATAGCCTCCGGTCAAAATGACAGACTAACTGACTGTCTGAGGAAAACCCAACACCTTCTGGGAGAAAACACAACTTGCTGACTATAGCTTTCGATTATTGAATGTGGGACAGTGAAAGTGGGGAACAATGAAGGGTAAAATGGAAAGATAAATAAATGCAGAATAAGCCTCCTGCGCACACTGCGTGGACCCCCCCCCCCCCCTCCCCCCTGACAGCAGAGTCACGTGAGGAAAGAACTTAATGGAAAAGAGTGGGTGGGTGGGGGGGATGTGGCAAGAGATAGAGAACACAATCTTCGAATGGCACTATTAATAGCCCTCTCCTCGAGACACAAAGCACACACTGTAGTATCTGCCCAAGTGGCTGTGTGAAAAAAGACAGCATTGAGATGTGTTTTTCAACATTACACAGGCTCCTGCAGTCCAGACATTGTGTGACTGTGCGTTGTTGATCTAGGGCCATAAATGATTCATTTAGGATTGCTTGATTTGGAGATAAATGTTAATTTTTATTCAGCCTCATGGCGCACAAAAGAGACAGCTGATGCGGTTCCACTATGATAAGAATAAAATTTGACTCTAAATGACTCTTTGACTCTTGCTTCTAAAATGAACAATTACATCACATGAAGGAAAGCAGATTCTGATAATATATAGATTAAAAAAAAACATGAAATTCTGTTTGCTGTTGACTTAAAATACTTCAGAGTAAACAGGATATATATTCTAGAAAAAAAGGAGGACAAGATTGTATCCATAAAGATCTTATATGATCATAAAAAATGTTTCAAACCAAAATGGAGTCAGGTGATTTGACAGTAAGACAATAATTTGGTGATGTCAGAGAATGGGAAAATGTATTACATAAGACGACACAAAATTTCACAATTACTAAATTGGGTCCATTTTAATTTAATAGCTGTTTAGAAAATGTTACTCACTTGTTTTTGGAAAAGGTCTCCCACGCGTTGATGGTGACTCCACTGCTGCACTCTGGGTAAAAGGCTATCATAGAATTCTTTGTGGATCTCATAAAGCTCAGGCACTTTGAAGAAGATGGTTTCGATCTGTTGAACAGTCAGGACAGGCTGAGAGGTGGTGGCTGCTGCTTTCAGGGGCTTCATGGGCTGACAAAGGAGCAGGAATAGACATTTGGACATGTCAACATGTTTTAGTAAGTCTGCTTATCACTAAAGAAAGACAAAGTATGAACAATCTCAATTTGCAGTGCAACTGAGAAAGACCCAATGGTATTAGGCCGTGGGCCGGACCCCGAAATTGTGAATTTCACAGATCCCTGCCAAGGAACTAAGTGATTTGTTTACAGATGGCATGTAAAAATTCTTATAAGTAGTGTAATCATTGTTTCCAACGTTGATGTGTGCACATTTTATGAAGATATCGATTTAAACTCTTACATTTTTAAACGGGCAAATTTGTAGAACTACTAAATCGTAGCGCCAGAAAACGTAAACAAATCACCCGTATCCTTGACTACCAACATATTTGATACAGTAACTTTGCTCTCTTTATAACGAAATCCTGCGATTTAAATAGTCTTTATATACTTTTTGTCTACACGAGCTATACTATACATTGTGCACTTACCGTCAGAAGACCTCTAAGGTTATTGGTCACCCGTGACATACATAGAAATTTACATAGACCGCATAACAACAAAGCGGGACGCGATTGACAGCCGGTGTGCGACAATATGAAGTGCTGTATGTTGCTTCTAGGGCAAAAAGCCCAATAACCTTATTTTCTCAAACAAGTTGGGCATCATTTGTTCAGTGTGCCCAGAAATGGGTTAACCTCAACACTGCTGAGAGTTTAATAGCTGAAAAAGCCATAGCAACATTCAATTTAACAGAAACCTGGAGAGCCCAAGATGTGCCAGTTAATGTGGGCTTCCATAGGGAATGCTACATGCTCTTCACCAATAAAGATCACATTGCAAGAGCATGTAGGAGGAGAGAAATGGCAGCCAAAGATACTGAAGGTATGCATCAAATCCATAAATTCTGCAAATTTTCTATTAAAATAATTGTGTATTGATCGTGTAACTTTGGCTATGTATGTGTGTATTGTAGTTAGTTTAAGAAAGTATGTTAAATAAACCTCACACTACCAGTGAATCTTAACTACACAAAGTGATTTTTTATTCATGTATATTTTTGAACACTTTATCTTAATTTTATTGAAAAGCTGGAGATTTAACAAGGGCAAAAAGCATATTCAATATAAGATTACAGTGAATAGTGTAAGGTTGACAATGAATTGAACACAAAAGTCATTTTTTTAAAGGAATGTTTTATTTGAAACGAAGACATTACATGGTATTCTTACAAATCTAAACAGTGAGATTACTAGATTAAAAGTAACCACCTTTGATAAACACATTCTTTGTCATATTTGTCTACCTGACAATTCATCCTATTCATACTGGAATATATACCAAAATATTTTCTATTCCTCTGTTCTACAGGAGAAGTTTTGCAAAGCCTGCCAGACATACCTCCCCCAATGCAGCATGGATGGAGGATCGAGGGGGAATTCTATGCAGTTCATTGGATGACATTTCCACCAGCACCAAAAAGTGTCTTGGAGCTTGTGCATTGCCAGTGCAAAGCATTACAATGTGTGGGGGGGAACTGCACATGTAGAAAGCACCAGCTACCATGCACAGCCATGTGTCTATTGGTGCTTTTCCACTGCATGGTACGGCTCGGTTCAGCTCGGAACGGTTCGGCTCGCTTCGCTTTTCCACTGCGTGGTACGACTCGACTCGGTACGGCACGGTTCGCTTTAGCTCGGTTGCTTTTCCACTGCAGTTAATACCGCTTCAAAGTGGGTGGGACTGATCGTTAATAGTTGCCGCCTCTACTGGCTCGGTAGTCACTTTTTAGTTTTTTTTTTAATTTTTAAGTTTGTAGGTCCGGTGGTAGCTGTGTGCGGCTAAGAGCTGTGCTACTTCTTGGAACACTTTTTCATTCCGTGTTGCCCCATCCAGCTCTCGCTGGATCCACTCCTCGGCACCCAACGAGAGGAACGTCTGCACCTCGTCCACTGACCACGATTCAGCCATTTCTTGTTTGATTTTTTTTTTACCTCTTTTGTCAAGTAAATACTCTAAAAACAGGTGCTACCGCGTTGGCTGTTGTCTGGCTATTTAAATCTAGCGGGTTTAGTGTCTCGTGTCGCAAATACAATGACGCTGAAGTGACGATTCGGTCTGACCAATCAGTGATCTGCAGTGTTTTCACGTCACATTTAGTATCGGTACGGTACGCTTGGAACCTCAACAGAGGTGGTACCATTTAAAGCGAGCCGTACCGTACCGTACCATGCAGTGGAAATGCGCCATAAGTGAGCTGTACCGAACCGAGCCGTACCATGCAGTGGAAAAGCGCCAAAGCGTGCCGTGCCGTACCGTACCATGCAGTGGAAAAGCGCCATATGTAGGAACTGCAGCAACGCTGTCTAAGGATGAAACACACAACATTGTGAGCGTGCAGCCATGGCCTGAGTACATCTTTAAATAACATGACACTAATAAAAGTTAATCTGGTTCAAGTTCGTTTTTGTCTGGTGTTGTAAATTCACTAAATAGCCCTAGTTAGCCGTTGATAATCTAACTCAGGGGTTTTCAAAGTGTGTGGCGGGCCTCCCTAGGGGGGCTCCGAACAGTTTCAGGGGAGGATCAATGGAAGTGAAACTATTACATTACTTGCATTAGTTATCAAAAGGAGATCACACAGAATAGCCCACATGTGTGAGAGTTCAGATACAGTAGTTTTGGGGAACTGTTTTCCCCTCATCAGGCTGAAACTAATAAATGCCTTAGGACAGACCTTTGTTTATAACTGTTTGGAGCAGTAAGAAGTTATGTTCAGCAATATTAGGCTATTTTGGCTCAAATGTTGAGTGCCTATGGGATAAAAAATATATGATTATGATCCCAAAGGCATCCAGGAATTGAGCGAAACTTACCAAGTAAACTAAAAATGTGGTGGGGGGGCACATCGTTTCCCACGCTTTGTTTGAAGGCACGCAGTCTCAGCCTTTGAAAACCCATTATCTAATGTTTGCCTTACTATAACATTAGCCAACTATACAAAATAAATCCAACGTGGACGTTGCCTCATGGAGATACCGTTAATATGTTGCCTACTTCACCCAAGTGAGGTGTTCCAGAGCGTCTGCCTTCTGCCCTACAGATGTCGGCTTCACCGTCAGGAGAGGAAACGCATGCAAAATATACAAAATACAATGTGCAATTAGACAGGAATCAGGAGATAACGTAAGCTAACTATATAACCGTGTGTGTTTTAGACATCTCCCTGCCCCAACATAGCGGATTCAAACTGTCAACTCATTATGAACTATGGAAGCTGTTTATATCATCTGTGTTGGAGCAGGGAGATGTCTAAAGCAGGCAGGACAACGTGTATCGTGTAACTTACTCCTGGAGATGTTTGGGAAATACTCTCGCAGTACATAAGCTTCACTTCAAATAAGATAAATTCATATAACTGTTAGCTAGTTACACGGAAGGGGCTGAACGATGGAAAAAAACTTTAAAACTTTCTTCTTCTGGACGAAAAAAAAAAAAACTTCAGCGTCATAGTCAACATTTTAAGACAAATGCAAATACGCCCTTGATAAACTCTTTACAACACACAGTTAAATAAATAATTAGCTTGCGGTATCCACAGAAAAAAAAAGCTGATCCTACCATACAAAGTTACTTCAGGTGCTAACACTAGCCAACTTGCCGTATACTACATTTAAAACGACAAATAGCTTAGCATTACCCACGTGTGTAGCATTCGGCGAACATATGCCAAGACCAATGCATTCAGACTTTTTACAATGTTTCGGATAATGCTAGTGCTAATCAGTTACCTACCGTTTCCACGATGTGTGCACCAGCCATACACTGTAGCCAAAAAACGGAGGACTCGCCAGTCGCCACTGACCGGCCGCCGCGCCCGCGAGTTCAGTTCACATCCGGGTCTTCGGGCACCGGTTCAAATAATGACGTGATTGGTCAACTCAAGTTGACAAGGTAACAACACGAGCTTTGATTGGTTCTTACTCCGGCTAACATTTTGTGGTTAGCTAGCGAGATTATATCTACGTTATATTTTTAATGTGCAAGAATTGACGTTGGAAACAAGCAGTAATGTGCTCAACAACAATTTATAAAGCCAGTTATAAAAAATTAACCAGTTCCCTGGAGGAGATCTATCAAATCGAAAACTAAAGGAGAAAAACAGACTTGGCCCACTGCCTATATGTGTTTTTAACAATCTAATCAAGCATAAGATACTGCTTAAAAGTGTGGGGTTGGTAATAGTTTGTTGTTTTTGAAAGAAGTCTCTTATGCTCTCCAAGTCTGCATTTATTTTACCAAAACTACAGTAAAAAGAGATATTGTGAGATTTATTTCACTTTTTTTAAATTTAATAACTCTTTTTAAAATATAATTTATTCCAGTGATGGGAAAGCTGAATTTTCAGTTGGAAACCGTTATATGTTTCAAAGATTCTTTGGTGAATAGAAAGTTTGAAATATAAATATTTTGTACATTATAAATGCCTTATATCTTATACGCCTGAATCTCTCTCACCAGTAACAGCGCCTCCAGATGGCTGAGGTAGGTCTCTTCACTGGCCAGGATTCCAGACAACACCCTTTTCCTCATCTCCAATCCCTTCTCTAGGTCCAACTCCGCCTGCGTTAACAGAGAAAGAGTTCACACACGCTTCTGAACAACACACTCTTAAATCACATGACATTAAATTACATACTGGCATTGCTGGAATGAGCTATAAAAAAGTGATTTGGCACTGGTTCAATGGAGCTGCTCCCTAGTCTTACAATAACTGTCTTGGCTACAGGAGAATCATGGGCTACATGAGAATCATAACACCTTTGAACTGAATAAGGCCTTTAATTGCTAACCACCAAGCTCTGAGAAAAGCATCAAAATACTACAGATCACGAATACATCCAGAATCGACATATCTATCATGTGTCATGTGTGTTGGTTACCGAGTGCTGATGATGGCTAAATGGGCCTGAAATGTTGGTTTCCATGGCCACAGCACAGGTAGTGGAAACCACAGATGTTTGTGATAGTCTCATGAGACTTTCTAATCCAGATTTCAGGATAAAACTTCATCTGCATCATGACTGTGTTATCATTGCGGACTCTGCTGGCTTGTATCGAGATTTAAAGCTGAAGTGATGCTAAAATACTTTCACTGCATACATTTCTACTAAATTCACCAACTGATGACAGAGTAAATCCCGCCATTGAAACCTGCAGCAGGGGGAAGGTGGAAATCAAGGTTTTATTCATGAACTCTTGGGTGCGAGACGTCTCACCCCAGGGGGCACCCCTGTATTTCTAGACCACCATCTTTTATTCATCCACATTTATTAATCAAAGCATGTCAGTGTCTTAGCGCATGACAATGAGTTGAGATCATCTCTACTGCTCAAACAATAACCCTTGCTTATTGAAAACACAAGGATGAAAAAGTATTTCTCATTATACACAAAACAGACGAAAAATTACAAATGGCTTATAAGTAAAACAAACAAGCAAACATATGTTTAAAGAACATAAACAGAACAGTACATCATTAACAACAAGGAAAATGTAGATACATTTTTTTTTAAATAGCCACATGTAATTAGATGACATTTTGAGTTAATTTAACCTTGTGGAGAACTTTTTACATTAACTTTCTCCATATGTATTTTTCTGCAAGCTATTTTCATACGTTATATATCATATTGTACCTCATATGTAATGCGACCTAATAAAAAAACAGAAATCTGACATTATGAGGCCAACGTACAGAAAACAACATATGGAACAGGTATAACTTTCAAAATACCGGTAGTTATTTTCTTGAACATAACAATTTGTTCATATTTGCTCATCCAAATTCAATCTTTTGGAAATGGGGAGTTTGAATAAAGGACACGGGACCTTTTTTTGTGTTATTTTCAGCTCAATTTGAATAGAGTGGCCATCTAAAACAGCTTTCAGTGACAGCATGATGTGACTTTGCTTAAATATGCAGACACAGAGAAATCACACTCATTAAAATATTATCTATTTCTGTTTGAGGCTAAACAAGGGTAAGAAAATGTGCATGAAAAGATGGGTGACCGACCATCCCTCTGTAGTGTCATTTGCAGGTTTATTTGCAGCTCAATTTAAGACGTTTACATAGCAAATCCCTCTTTGAATCATCCATATTTTAAATCCCTGGTTGTGTGTATGTTGAGTACACACATAGAGCATGTAGGTGTGCTACTGGGGAAGGGTGTACGAGTGTGTGCAGGTGAGCATCTGTATTGATTAAAACCCATGAGGGAGCTAAAAACTGAGGTCATAAGGATCCAAATAAACTGCTCGCCTCTGGGCATGGTATTGGTAGGGAGGGATATCAATCAATTTGACAGCCAATAGCTGTGTCAATGAAGCAAGTAAGCTCTGTTTTACCATCAGTAATTTAATTTAATTTAATGGCATGACCACTACGCATGATGAAGACAGTTTCCTGAGGCTCTGAAATGAAAGCTATGATAACTTTAAACCTTGGTTGATATAATTTCTTTAGACCACGCATGACTGCATGAAATGAATGATGTGAGATTCTTTTGCACAGTGCCGAGCTATATAATATTTACTAAGCTAAGATAAGCAGTAAATGTTTAATTAGAACAGTACTATATGCAGACTCAGCACTTCAGAAGCTGCAAGCTTTGAAAACGGGCAAATTTCACACCTCACTGGATTTGTTGTGTACCATTACCATTGAGGCTATAAATACATGTGGGTTTACTGGTACATTTATTTATAATGGACTGCTTCACAGATGGCATACATACAGGGGTGGAATCTTATCATGGAACAATGCATGCATAAAGAAATCTCTAAAGCATACTCTTTCGCATTCCACCAAGAAAGCATTCATCTCTCTATGCCCAACAAAATAATTAGCTACTATTATTACATGGGCATCTGATCAGTCTGACTGGTCATATGTGGCAATCTGCAGTCAAATATTTTGTATTGTCCATGGCAAGCAATTTCATACATAGCTGTGCTAGCTTTATTGCCCTCATAGCGTCTGTAATAATAATTAAGTAAATAATGTAGTTATTCAAATGTAAAAATGTAAAAATAAAAAAAAAATGTCACATTTCTCTCTGTCTGGCAAGGGGTTTACGGGAAGTGACTTACAGACTTTGAGGACTCGATGGAGCCGGAGGAGAGGGTGTCTCGACTGCTGCGGCTCTTGGAGCTGAGGTGAGGGGAGGAGGAGGGGGAGTCGTCGATGTAGGGCAGGATGTCATGGTGTCTGCGCTGCTCCTCCGCTCGGTCTGCGTCGTAGCCGTAGGTGGGCGGAGTGCCTGTAAATGGAACATCTGTGACAAAACGGTAGGGAAAAAAGAGGGATATAGTTCACAAAACCATATACAAGAGCAGCATCCTATTATTTATGGTAAGTAAAATGTCTTTTACACTTCTTACTAGAAAGTACTGCACAGAAATAAAGCAACTGATTGGTAAAGAACAGTACTAATATTAATGCGTATGCCCCATCTCTTAATGTCATCAGCTAAGAGAGTCAGTTTCATATTCTCAGTGTTCAATTGATTCAGTTTCAGTGGCAGTCTAACATTAGCCTAGAGCTCTTAAAGAGCAATGAGATTATGTCTGGGCTGGGTTTTAAGTTTTTGAATTAATGCAGACAGGCCAGAACTTTCTATATACTTTGAGATCACGAATAACTTTTTGGCTTAAAGAGTTTCTCCCATCGGAGGACGAGACATAAAGGAAGACAAACGCATATGTAGAACAACAGCCCAAGATCTCTCTTCCCGGACTGGTTTGGCCATTAAGCTGCTGGCAGCCACACTGGAGGATCTCATATTTATTCAACACAAAGCTCTCAGTTAAAACTAACTGTTTTGCCCTCGTATAAGACAAGCACATCTGATACCCCCTGAGAGAAATATGCAGGACATTAAGTCCTTCAGAAAGGTGACACCAAAAAACGCTTGACTCATTGCCAGCTTTAAAGGACTGACAGACACAGTGAACTGTCAATTTAAAGTCATTGCTGATGAACCTCCTTTTTGGGGGGGAGTTTTCTGTTGGCAGGTGGGGAAACTCAAACCAAAGAAAATGCTATGGCAACATAGTGATTTTTCCACCACACTGAGAGAGGATGGGCAATGTGAGTATTTACTTGATGTGGAAAATAGGTTTTCATAGTGTTTCGTGAGGTTTACTAAGTGCACAGCCAACAGAGATGTTGACTTTAACATAGGGGGCCCTATCTTGCACCCAGCGCAATTGACTTTGAACACCGACGCATGTATCATTCCTATTTTGCACCCGCGCACAGCGGACTTTTCCCTCCACAGACGCACGTCGGTAAATTAGGGAATGAACTTGCGCTCGCGGGGGCGGTTCAGCGCAAAGAGGAGGCGTTTTCCGGCGCAAAACTTCCATGGTGCTATTTTCCAGTTTTAGAAAGCAATTGCGCCATTGACCCGGAAAAAAACAGTCTAAAGACAGTGGCGCGTTGCGCATTAGTGATGTGGTATTTTAAGGGCGCGTGCTTGGCCATAATGTTAACGCGCATCCACTTTGATTCTCTAATATAAAAAGATGCAGCAGTTTTCATTTTTGCAAATCATACATTATTACAAGGAAAAATATTAACACACGAGGGAAATCATTGTTGTGTCCGTGAATATGTGATCTAGATTAAAAAAAAAAAAAAAAAAAATCTAGATTAGGCTACACATTTACTACCCAAATTATACGCCTGTTTAACCGAAGCTAATTTGGGTGGGTTTCTCCCATCATCCCCAAATGTCACTTCTCTGTGTTTTACGGCCCTGACGAGAACGTCGGTTTCCTCGGCTGTGAATCGCTCCTGGCGTGCGCCGGCAAATCCGCCGTTAATAGCGATCCGCCAAGGAACAAGCGCGCCTGCTCTTAAAGGGAATGTGAGAGGACGCTCTGATTGGTTTATTTCACGTTACGCCCAAACCACACCTATGAATAATGAAGCTACTTCAGACCAACCCCCTTTAGATTTGCGTCGGGCGCAAGAGTCATTTATCGCGCTGGGAAAATAGCAACAGCGCCGGGATCCGCCCACAAAGTTACTTGCGCTTTGCACTTTGACACTTGCGTTTCAGATCGTCAAAATAGGGCCCATAGTATGTATGAGTAGCGTGAATAATTCATGAAATAAAACTTACTGTAGAGTCACTTAATTATTAAAAAAATTCTTATCATCAATGATGAAACCAATTGTGCTGGTTAATGTTTGTGGAAAGATACTTTTTTTCTCTCTCTGAATTCAATAATGAATAGATAAATACTTCAAAAGAATAGCATTTAGTTAGAATATGATTAAATATCAAATTATCGATTAATCATAATGTGCGTGAAAATGTTCAGACACAGTTTTTAAGCAATATGGCAGTAAGAGACCCATTGCATAAAGCCAGATGAGCATAAAACAGCTTTAGCTGACTGAGTCACGCAGCCTTGTCATTGCCTTAGCGTTCATCCTCGCACTCTTGCCTCTGTCATCTCTCTCTCTCTTTCCTTCACTCTTTCTCTCATCTTTTCCTATAGCTTCCCACAGATGTCTGCTGCTCTTTAGCCGAAGGAGCAGCATGCCATGCACATCTGGAAACATCATCAACATTATAAACAATTCTTAAAATCAGACGGCACTTCCAACTCTCTGTGAAGTCTAGACACACACTTGTACAGTAACAACAAACACAAACTCCATATTCTGGAGAGTCCCAGACGTAACCTGCAGATGCAGTTTTTTTCATTGGCTTGAGGAAAAATCTCAGGGTTATTCCCTGCAGGAATGAAGAGCAGATTGAAAC
The DNA here is from genome assembly GCF_949152265.1 of Phoxinus phoxinus. Classification (NCBI taxonomy): domain Eukaryota; kingdom Metazoa; phylum Chordata; class Actinopteri; order Cypriniformes; family Leuciscidae; genus Phoxinus; species Phoxinus phoxinus. The sequence continues at coordinate 22,710,160 of NC_136892.1, forward strand.
CTACAGCATGATGTCCCTTAGCGGCCAACGGGTTTATGGGAAGTGGGGAAGCCTGGGAGATGAACTGCTGCAAACCTGCCAAAATCTCATCATCATGTGTGCCAAAGAGCATAAGATAATCCTATCATTTGGGCTCAGAAAAAAATAACGAATTTGTGGAAGGGATTGGGGTACTAATGTTTCTGTGAGTGCCGACATCTCCTTCAGGGGTCTTTGGATGGAGAGGTGAGGGTAGTGACGGGGGCTGCATCTGCCAGATAAATTAAAGACACGCCTTCCTCCTCCCATGTGTCACATGTTCCATTAAAGTCTGGAAATAAGAGTGCAGAAGAACGTGTATGTGTGGTACATCTGAGTACCCAGCCTCTAGGGATGGACAAAAACTGGGAAAAGAGATGGAAAATGACACATCAGGGATAAAGAAGTCAGTCCATTTTCTTCCACACAGTCGGTTTTCCTAAATATCCAATTTTCTGGCAATTTAATACCCCCCACCCCTAACCATCCTACACACAGAAAATAAATGAATATGAAGAATGGAAAAGGGGAGGTGAAAATTAAACAGAAATGAGTAAAGCACCACCTCGGGCCACAACTGAATCAAATTGGGATTGCACAAAGAAGCTAATTTGATGAGAGGTGTCATTTTAAGGGCATAAAGATAAAATAATACAGTCTGTGTTGGCTGATATTGCTTTTGCAGTCTTTTCCACAGAGAGAGAAAAAAATCTATTAAAAAAATATAAAACCAAAAAGAAAATGTAGAAAACAATAAAATTACATGTGCATTTGTGAAGTGTTTGGTATTTCAATGTATCAACAACACAGATTAAATAAAAATATATAGATTTGAGGTCAACGAGTTCATTACTGTTTTTTAAGTACCGGTAATGATTAAAATCCGAGTATGAATTTAGAGACGAGACTTAACAGAAAGGGTTTTAGCATGCTGACAGTCCACATAGTCAGCCCTCTCCTAGAAGTTTCTAAATTTGTCCCTAAAGCACCATTTCCACAACCATCTAAGCACTGCTTTGATAAAAAAATAAAAAAATAATCACCACCTTGAACAATAAATGTTAAGAAAATTACTGTCAGACTAACCCTAACCCTTGAATTTGAGGGTCTACATGTCTAATGAAGCCCATTTCAGATTATTCCAAATATGTGCCTTGAGTAAAACAAGGCAATTAGATTATCCGTGTGGTTATCTCTAATCTAAGTGGCATGTTTATCTCCAAAGAAATAAACACAAGAAGTGATTGGGTTGAATCCAGGAAAGCAGCCAAGTCTGGCATGTTGCGATCGCAAAGGGAAGCGTCCTAGTGTGAGTAAATTAGCCTTTGTCCCAGCAAGAGGAAGAGTGAATCACAACACACCAACACACAGAGGCACCCTGCAATCAACAACAAGCTGCCATCTACTACCAAACCCTATCTTTCTGTTTGCCCTGACCATGTTTAAAAGCATGACAGCAGAATCGGATTAAAATGTGTCCATGATGCTGCCACAAATTCCACCTTGAGTCCTTCCTCTGCCACAGGTTTATGTGAATGAATGATTTAAACACGGATTTGTCACACTCAAATCAATGTCTTAATCAACGTTAGTGTGTTTTGTCCATTTTTCCGACAAGCTGAGATCCGTTAAACTTCCATTTCTAAACATTCAAGTCTTTAAAAGTGATTTGGAATATATAGTAGTAAAAAAAAAAAAAAGTATTCCTGAATTGATGTCTATATTGCTATTCTAGCAACTATGTCAGTCCTGTCATGTAAACTAAGAAAAATGTGTGCTATGTTTTCTGGAGAAGAGAGGTGCTGTTGCAGATCAGACAAACTGAGAAGACTGAAATCTTCATAAATAGTTCCCTGTGATTAAATCATGACTAATTCAGTTAAGTCAGAGGAAATTCCCAGAAGTGTCTAAAAAGCAAGAAAAACAGGCACCGTCTTATCTAGCACCCTTCCCAATGGTAACTCTGTTTACCAATCTGCTTTCATGACAACATTGCATGCCAGTTGAAGAGAAAAGGAAAGTGCTAAACATGAAAAACTAGCATCCGTTTCAAGGAGATGGCTGGCTCGGCAGGGAACCTGGACGATAACAACTGTGATTATGTCACAATTGATTTCAGCTTTACACAATTTGCACTGATGTCAGACTCACCAACTCCACATGGTTTATATCCCCCCAGAACCACATGGCAGAAAGAGGGTGGCCCAGCGAGATGACTTCCTGCCAACTGTTTGATCACTGTAGACGCCGAAGCATACTTGTCTCAGCACTCTTCTAATGACACCATTAATTATCAAGTCATGTCATCTGCATGACTGATATTTTGCAATTTGTTACGAATTCGACAACCATTCAAATCTTCGAGTCAAGTGGGCAATTATGCAGTCAGGCCCAAATTGAAGAGCGTTACCAAAAAGGGCTGGTATATATTACAGAAATAGAAATTATCTAATGACAATATTTGTTCAGAATGTTACCAAATCAGACATAACATACTAGATTTGTAGATTTTCTGATTGATTCAGTTAAAAGAACCAGTTTAAAAGAGACTAGTCACACTGTATGGCATTGATTCACTAAACAGAAACAGTTCATTAGAGTTAATTGTTTGTGAGTCTGATTACCTGTTACGCTGTATGTTACTGAAACACTAAAAAGTGCAAGTTCACAAGAGTAATTTGTCTTCGAAAAAAGGATTCACTGGTTGCGCTGTATGTTTCTTCTTTACTAAACAGAACTGGTCCAGAAGAGTCATTGGTTCATGATTCGGATTACAGTGGTTGTGCTATGTGTTTTTCAATTAAACAACAGAGAACAGTGTCTGTTAATCAGGTGACACGGATTACGCTGTATTACTGATTATCACTGATTACATGTTACTGATTCACTAAAAATAACTTATTCATAGTCATTGTTTGTGACTTGGGTTACACTGGTTGTGCTGTATGCTTCTGTATGTTTCACAACAGTCATTTGTTCATGAATCTGACTGCACTTGTTCGGCTGTATGTTTTTTAATCACGAGAGTCATTTGTTTATTTAATCGGACTACACTATAATAGTGATGCCTGTCTTAACAAACACAACTAATTAAGTAACAGTATTCTTTATCTCCAGTTGTCCTGTTTGCTCAACCAAAAGAAATTGTGCATTTAAAAACAATGTGTCAAGCAGTACCATCAATTTCCCAGCAGGCTTTGCAATCCAGGTTATAGAGGCAGGCTGAGAATGCACTGGAGCTCTAAATCTTTAGGATGCTCTTAAACACATGACTGCTTCCCCCTAATGCACCATCAGTGTGTGATATCCTGGATCTGAAGCAGGAGGGCATTAATTTATCTATGCATTACCTGGTGTTTTACAGTCATCCTCTAGCTTTCAAGAGATGTTCCTTCCTCATAAAATGCAGAAGAGCAGGTTATAGATGCATAAAACAGGCTGATTAAAACATAATACATCTGAGATCAGCATCCGTTCATGGTGTTAAATCTATTCTAAGCTTTCACGGGTTCTTTCATCCACCACTTGTCTCAAAAAACAAGTGTGTCTCAGTCAAAAATAGTTCCTAAAAAGATTGTACAGGGTGTGTGTGGGGTCACCGGTAAGGAGAAAGGTTAAAGGTGGCCTGTGCTCATGTATCTCGGGTTTCAAACGGCATATGGCTCTCGTTGCTGGTCACCAAGGAGATGCCTGAAAAAGCTGAGTCAGCCCTGAACATTAATGCTGGAAAACCACACTCCCCTTTCCACCTCGGTGCTCTCTGTGTCTCTTTCGATGTCCTAACTCGGCACTCTGTCTGTAGTAGATGAGTAGCAGGGTCAAGAATCTGTCCTGGATCATGAGTGGTGTATCTAGCTAAAAAACAACCATTACCCATATTAGGAAAAACAACAGGCCCAAGCTCAGACTGAAGCAGAACACACCACCCATAACGTATCCATGACATCCGAAACCAGCTGTTATCACTGACACAACCTCTCTGAGCAAACAGGAAGTTTGAAGTGAAAAGAGACCCTTCTTAATACTGGCCTTTCACTAGCTTAAAAAAAAATCCACATGCATACTGAGAATCCAAAATTGGCAGGGGCATACAGAACAGCAGCCGCAGAGTTCGCTCTTATCATTAGCAAACAGAAGCCTCTGACAAAGGAGCAAATCATGCTTAATCTGCGGTTAAACAGATGCCCAATAACACACCCCTGGCATTGTGGCATTAGCTCTTTTCAGAATTCGAGCTGAAAGATTTGTGAGCTAACGTGGAAATGTAGCCCAGGTAATGGCACAGCAAACTGAAAGGTTGATTCATTTTGTTTTGATTGGCTGGCAAATGACAAAGGAGAGATGCAGTAAATTGATCAAAAGACATTTATCATTTTACAAAATATTTTTTGTGTCAAATAAATGCGTTTTTTTTTTATTGATGAAATTGATGACAAAATGTACTTTTACAGTAGGTGACAGTACAGGCCTACACATTTACCCACGAACCATGTACATAATAGAGTTGTCTATTTTTCATCTCTTTTGCTGAATTTTTTTGAGCAACACCTGGTTCATTCATCTTCCATCACTCATGTCACATCAATATGATTTTTCACTTTGTCAAAACAACAGAGCACAGGGAGATCTGAAGATACGTCCCACTGTAACACACATCATTACATCCTCCAGCTGCTGTACAGACCAGATCTATCCTTCCTCTGCTCCTTTGGAAGGAGTTAAGTTTGGGTTAAAAGAGTACGTTTAAAACAAAAACTCTTGGCTGGTCTGCGAGCAAAGCGTGGGGATCGTAGGATTAATGCAGCTCTCTCCGTTTCACTCTCATTTATGATTGAGAGTTTCAGACTCCTAGGCTAAAAACTGCCACCATAAAATGGCATATTTCATATAAACCTAGCAATAAAACAAAGATCTAACTCTTGCTCGTACTATTACAAAAAGCATTCTGAAGCCATAAAAAAGGTTTCTGTGAGGAAACATCTTTTCTGTTTCATGGAGAATTTTCTTTTTTCATTATTATATTGAACAACATGAAGGTGAGTAAAATTTTGTTTTTTAATGATTTTCTTAAACATCTTACTAATGTTTTATATCAATTCTTCAGTGAATATACACTTTCTCCATGCTGCACAAAACTGATATGTTAACTTATTGTATCTGTGCATGTTTGTGTGTATGAATGTGTATAAATGATGAACATCCCTTTCCACAATAGAAACCGAGAAGAGGAAAAATCCTTGAAACAGACCACACTTCAGAGATGAGACTCAACCAGTCAGCAGATCTGAGCCAGACTCTGAAACATCAGGCCCCCTCAGTGCACACATTTCTAGACAATTTTCAAAGACAACACCAAGTTACTAGAAACCTCTCATTCCTATGAATATTCTTCAACATTCTGTTATGACAATGAATTCACTTTTTAATTTACATAAATTACCTTTCAAAATATTTTTTTTTTAAAATTAATTCTTTTATTTAATGATTTTGCATTAGATCGATCAAAAGTTACAGTAAAGACATTTAATGTTACAAAGATTTCTAGGTCAAAATGCTGTTCTTTTAAACTTTCTATTAATCAAAGAATCCTGAAAAAAACTGTCATGGTTTCCACAAAAAAATTAATCAGCACAACTGTTCAACATTGATAATAATAAGAAGTTTCTTGAGGACCAAATCAACATATTAGAAGAATAATATTAGTTGGATCATGTGACACTGAAGACTAGAATAATGACTAGTGACAATTCAGCTTTGCCATCACAGGAATAAATTAAAAATTAAAAATATATTACAATAGTTTTCCTTTATTTAATTGTAATACTTGTATAAAAATATGATGGTTTTTACTGTATTTTTGATCAAGTACCCCCCCCCCCCCCTCCCTCCTCCCTCTCTTCCAGTGAAAGCTTTCTTTAAAATTGAATGTCTTTCCATCAAATGAGAAGAATGCCTCCGTCAGCAGAGGCAGCCCTCTGTCAAACAAAGGAGATTTCCCTGTGGAGCACGTGTCCTAAAACAATGTGGAAAAGACCTCCGTGTGCATGCTAGGGGGTCTAGGACTGAGATGGAGTTGAAGGCAGGTTGGGGGAGGGGCAAAAATAAGAAAGGGATAATGGGGAGGTGGTACTACAAAACCTCTGCAGTGCTGCACCACCATCTACTACACCGACCAGATGTGCACATGGCTGCCACACACAATACCTCATATCAAGGGCACTGGGAGTGAGTACACACAAACGTAATCATTAATAACATGCATCAAGGTCAAAGTGATGGATATAGGGTTTTCGCAAATGTACAAACGCGCATGGCTAATGATGGCAGTGAAGTGGATATGATCCAGCCAGAACGGAGATAATAACCCAGTACTTAAATCCAAAACACAGACCAAAGGTGCTGAAGAACAAGAAAGAGAGAGAAATGGACAGAGAGAGAGAGAGAGAGAGCGATAACAAGCAGGAGGGGCAAAATTCAGCATGTGTCAACCTAAAAGAACAAAAGAACGCTGCATTCGGTCATCATTGTGACATGAGACACTCAGACAATGAGAGAAAAATCAATAAATTTGGGGTGGATTCACAGAAACTGCCATTCAATAGCACAAATTGAATGTGGCCGATTCCCCTGAGACTTCAAAAACAACCCTCAGGCCACGATCTGCTTTTCCAGATCAACACAAACACACACACATTAACACAGAATATTACTGCATCACAATCAAATATCCCAAAAAAATATTCTAATTATCCCCAAAAGCATTGCTCACGCTTCAAAAATGATCCTAGTAGGGAGAGCAAAATTGCCCAAAAAGGGGGAAGGAAAAGCTAATACACAAAGACATCTAAAACCACTGATTCATGATGTTACCACAGACAGATGGTTTTTAGGCACATATAGTGTAGACACTGAGGATGGATGTGTCACTAGAACAGCCATCATTCTGTCAATACTTCACACAACCAACATCATTTCAGGATGACGTGCAGTTTTCTTTCCCTGACTGATAAAAGGATTACACATAAAAGGTCCATAAAAGGACTGAAGACAACTTGAGGCTGGATTGATGCACTGACTTCCCTTTCTCTCATCTGGCTGTTCCTCTGAACACAGTAAGAACACACTACACAGACTAGATTGTCAAGAGCATTCGATGCATGCCCATCATTTTGCCCGGCAATTTGATTGCCCGTCATTCATTATTTTTTGGTTATGCTTCATGTTAAAATTAGGGCTGGGGGAATTAACGCATTAATATCTGCAATTAATTTGAGATGTTTAACGCATTAAAGAAAAATAACGCAATTGACGCAGCACTTTTTTTTTAACTCGTTTTAATAACTTCCTGTTTCCTGGAGTTTTAGGAGGAATGTTTGCGTTTAAAAAAGTTGCCTGATTGCGCGTTTGACAAAACAAAGATGCTGTGTACAATTAACAAAGCTGAATTCAAAAACCATAGAAGCTGGATGCACCGAAAGATGCACCGGTTTTTGGCCGAAAGAGAAAAAAGGCAGAAAATATAAGCCGAAAATATGCCGCCCCGCCCCTCCGTGTTCCTCAGTAGTAGACTTCTGTTGGTAATAGCCATGGTATAGCCATGGGCCAACAATGATAAAATTACCTGCTCTGATCACATGCTCTGGTAATAATAGCTTTGTAGGACTATACTTAATTTTGATAATTAGTAATACTTAAAAAATAAAAAAATCTGTTAAATCTGAGTACCGGTATGTTGCATAGAACTGAATGAAGAATAATATATTTAGGTTTCAATATTATTTGAATAAAGGGCTATTTTCTATTCCTTTTTTTTCTGTTTAATTTAATTGGGTGATTTTTCATTTGAATATTAAAGATCACAAGCTTGGGGGAAATGCAATTAATCACAGCAAATTGTGCAATTAATTAGTTTTTAATCGATTCCCAGCCCTAGTTAAAATTCATTCTGCGGATTCTCCCGGTGTTATTTTAGCATTATTTATATTAGAATTTATTATATAATTTATTTATCTATTGTATTTATTCATATTTTTGAATTAGCTATTATTTTTATATTTTCAGTTTTCATTCAATTTGTTTTACATTTTTGTGATTTTGTTATGTGCTTTTGTCATTTTTGTCATTGCTTTTTTTTATTTTTATAAGGTTCTTCATATAATACTTGTTTTATTTTATTTTAGATTTATTTCAATTAACTTGTGGACTTAACAATTAATTGACTCTAAAATCTGAATGTAAATTCGTCCTTGTATCCACACAGAGAGAACTTGATGGAAAGCAACCCCACTGCGACCAGTACTAACTGGCCAAGAGGAAGTACCACAGGTCAGCCGCCCACGCAGCAAACCTCTCAACAGGAGCTGTCATCTAAACAGGGAAACAGCCAGGGTTCTAATTCAACACAAAAGGATATAATACATGGAGACGCCAAAGAGAATTCACTAAATGTTACTCAAGTCATCCTGTTCCCATACTACATAATCAAGTGAGCTACAGTGATCACAGGCAAAAATTACCAACATTTAAGAGGAGTGTTTATCCAGAATCTAGAGAGTTTATCTTGTCATGTGTGCTGGTGAGAGAGCAAATGTTCTAATGGTGTAGGTTGAATGGCCCCTCAATCAATGTCAAAAGACCAACCAGCACAGGTGCATTTTAAAAGAAGACCATTTTTAAAAGAAGATTGTTATTGGTGAAACTGTATTGTAAAAAGCTTGTCCTGGATGCTGATCACAACATTGCAACAATGCACGTTAAACAGGACTAGTATGGGACTGGGAGCATCCAGGTGCTTAACCAACCAATCAGATGACAAGGTCGGTGCGGTGTCATGGCAACACAATGTTGGCTCCTTACATGAAGTGAATGGATTCACCTCCAGTAGCTCAAAAAAATGCAGCTCACCGGCATCCACCAGCAATCTTCTAAGATCTTATTTTGACACACTCCATATGAAGCTAGATCAACATTTAAAGTAGGCTATGACCAGAAACATTCCATCGACAACCATTTTTGTTCTAGTAATCTTTCAGTGGGGAGGCTTTTGTGGGGGTAATTGGCCACTCTGTGGAGGAGAATGTGTGGAGAAGAAAATCCTGATGCCTGTTACTGAAAATAAAAAGAATATGTGGTATCACCAAGGGCTCCCAGAACAACCTCAGGGCAGAGGCGGCAAACTGTCACATATCAGTGGGTGGGGTGATGTAATGTGAAGATGTTTTTCAAGCGGCTTGTGTGGGACTGAAGTGATCTGTACAGGCCATTTACTCAATGAGAGCCACCCCAATGCACTGTATGTGCACATAATTTCCTATAATCTGTCCGTGAAAAATTCAACAGTACTTCTAATAAAAAAAAAATTGTTGTTAAAAAACATCAAATAGTGATATCTGTGTGTTAAGAAGTAAATGGTGCACAGAAGGAGAGGGTTAAACATTAGATCACCCAAAATGTTTTAATTACCGGTATGTCATTTACTCACCCTCATGTCGTTCCTGTATGACTTTCTTTACATTGATCACAAAAATAAATACCGGTACGGAATAATCTACGCAATTACAATAAATTGGGACTGTTTTCAAGTTTTAAAAGTTCAATATAAAATATTTGTATTTATTTATGATATTAAAACGTGATAAGATGATATTTAGTTTAAAAACATTATATAAAGTATATAATATGCATTTTTCCATATTATGGTCAATAACTATTAAAATAATATACATTTAAAATTCTGAATAACGTCTATAATATTTTGAAACAACAATTGGTTATTTTAAATGTTACAAGTGAATTTAGAAATTACAACATTATAGTGTACAAAAACATGCATTACATAAAGTAAATAAATGCTTCAAATTTCATTTAATTATTAGTGTTAAAGATAAACTTTAAATGAGTGTTAAATTATTCCCAAAGTAGTCTAAATGACTAAATGTGAATATTTTTCAGTGAATGACAACTTAATTTTACACAAAGCTATGACTTCAGAAGAATATAATGCACAAGTTAGAGGCCTATACCACTTCCCCCCCCCCCCCCCCCCTAATTCTTGACATACGCAATCCTCATTCCCTTCATTACATCGAATAGTGTAAACAGGATATGCTTAAAAAAAATTATTTGTGTTTCACAAAACAGACAAAGTCATACTGACACCAGTGTACATGGCGCTAATACAGAAAATAAATAAATTGCCATCTGAAAAGCTAATACACTAGGGCTTACTGTAACTTGCAAATTATCGATAATGCTTTTCGGTTTGGGAATTTCAGCTGCCGCATTACTATTTTATGAGTTTCTGAGTATGTCTGAATAAGGAGGCCCTTGAGCAGTGGCCGTTTGCTTATGTACAACTTGTGAGCTCAGTGTGTGTGTGTCTGTGTGTAAGACGGACAGACAACCCTAAACCTACACCCATCAATGATTAATGAACAGCCTCTACATCAGACACCAAAAACCCACCCTGACACATGAGCCTAAAGCCATACCGTATGCATCCATCTACGACACAACAAAGACGACTAATGGGTCGCTCAGCAGCCCCTAATGAGACAGCAGGGCATTGGCTCATGCTACTGCATTATCAATCAGCATCATAATATTCCAAAACAAATCAATACACCTTTAGTGCTTCTCAGTGCTCTCACAAAGTATCTATTGCAAACTGTATCTGATTGAAGCATACAGTGCGTACAATATAGTCAAAAGTATTATGCTCCATTGTCCAACATATCAACGGCATTAGTGTTATAACACCCATCTCCAAGAAATAAAACAACTCGCAGCATTAAAGAATTGAAAGAAGCTCTGAAGGTGAGTGTTTGACAGAAAAGCTAAATACACAAACAATTCATATTGAAGGGGAAAAATTTATTAAAATTAACTGAGCCCAATGTGTTTGGTTAGCCAATAAGACAGATTTAGCTACATCAAATATTTTCAGTTGTCTTCTTTTCTTGTAAAATATGCACTGGATGTCCCAGAGCATGCAAGCCTAAAAATGTCTCTCAGAGAGGCTTTTCTAAATATCCGCTGTCAAATACTTGACAAAACAAATAAAAGTCAGAGCAGGAACTCATTAAAAAATGCTGAGGATGTCACACTCTAATGTACTCAAACAAAAGGGATTCAGGTTGTCCATGTGACCTCATGCTCTGTTTGGTTGACCAATGAGATGTGACAGAGCGGTGTGGCCATAGTGGGTTTCCAAAGCACACGATACCCAGTCATGCCAGAATTCATTGTAAGCGTGTGTGTGGAGGGGACTTTACAATCCTTAATCGCTGACCCCAAGAAAAATGAGCATTTAGAAAAAGTGGAGGAAGAGAGTGTGGGAACCCAGCACGTGTTCACACTCCTTTTCTCCTCCTCTCCCAAAACAAGTTCAGTGTTCCATGTCTTTACATTCTTAGCGATGCCCTCCCATTTTTGTCCCCCTGGGCTCCGGTTGTCTGTGGGGGCGTCCAGACTCCAGACACATGGCTGCCCATTAAAACAAGATAACCCACGACCTTATTCTGCCCTGCCCCTTAACTAGCCATGAAGGCGACGGTGGTCTGAGTGTCAGGGATCATAGAGTTTATCTAAACAAGCAGTTTTGGACAGCAAGTCACCATCTGTTTTATTGATTCAAATGACAGAAACTCTTATTTCATGCCTCAATATCTCACTGCTGACCTATTTTCTTCTTCTCTCTTCCATTCCCTTCCGCCCAAATCACTAGCTCTTTCACGCCTCTTGAAACAACACGATCCATCAACATGTTCCCAGCTAAACCTGGTCTCCTCATCAGCGTTTCAACACCTTCTAATGAGAGTGTGTCAGCTGACCTAGAGACGGCAGCACAAGGGTAAATGTGTATGTGCGTTTTAAGGGGCGTTAAAGCTCTAATTTTTTTCAGAGAATACTGCAAGTAAATTAGCAGATCGATTTCCCCCAAGAAGTACATGGGTCAATGATGTGCTGCTCTTTTTTTTGTCCTATGTATTCAAGTATTCAAAAATATAATTCATCCATACAATGCTCATCAATATAAGAGGCGGATTCTATTCATTGTATCATACAATGTGAATAGAATCCCTCTCTTATACTGATGAGCATTTTTTTAATGTTATATCGACCTTAATTCATTAAAAGAGAAAATTCTTAAGTAGTTCATATATAGTTCTTATGTATAGTACAGTATATATTTTATGTATAGGTGTGAAATGAAAAAATACTGTTACAACAAGAATATCTATATATATATATATATACATAGTATTCAGGTAAGAAATTCTACAGAAATTAAAGTAATCAAATGTAAAATACCACTGGATAGTCTTCACTACAAAAATGAACTACAGTTTAATGCTTACAATTAGTTAGAAAAGTTATTCAGTCAAGAGCAGAGAGTAATTTTCCTTGTCTTTTGTTCTTTTATTAAAGCTACACTGTGTAATTTTTTAAGTTGATTCTTAGCAAAAACCACTCTGTTCTTTCAAAATGTTATGTGCTCATTAATGTATAATTACTTCTACCAACTAATCAAGTATTCTCGTAAGCGTAGAATCTACCATTTATAATACATACGGGTGAGCTGCTCGAATGGCGGAAGCCATGTTGCGCCTCCATCTTGACAATACATTAGCCAAAGAGGGACATACCTGGAGATTCAAGCTTCGCCTTTTGCGTTTTTACACTCAGTGGCACTGTGACGAATGTGAGGGGGAGATTACTCGCGAATGCCGGCAGATTTGAAATAATACGGCAACCGTAGGAGTTAAAACGTCATATACAATTTCACCGCTAGATGGGAGTAATTCCTACACAGTGTAGCTTTAACATTACAGACATCAGAATGTTTATAAGGTTGCTGTCACTTTAGAGTTTAAGCCAATATCCAATATACTGTTACATAACATGCATTTTCTCTCAACTATTTACGTTCCAAAACTGACTGTGTTTAACTGAATACATGCCAAGACAGGCACTTTGACATCATTTTGCGTGTATTTGACCGTTTATGCGCAATAATCCACTAATTTTGGTACTTGCGACGAACAAGCTGTTTGAGAGGCAGCTTGTGCGCTCCCACTTATATGGATCAGTGGTACATGCGCTTTGGAAGTGAGCGCGAAACCTGTGGGAATTACCGTAGTAAAGTTATGCGCAATACAATTTAACCAGAGCCAATGAGACTCAGTGAGTGAGAGGTGGCGGGAGTGTGTCAATTCGTCGTCGGAGAGAAGAGAGCGAGAACGCACAACTGACGTTATTGCCTGTGCCGCTGGCAACAAAACAGACTGGCTCTGAATCGTAAAAAGATTGGAACCGGTCAGAGCCAATCATGCGGAAAATCATGAACCGATCATCTCTTCCTTCTAGTCTTCTAGTTAATTTATAGCATCAAATAAACATGAAAGAAAGCTGTTTTAACCGTGGAAAGACGTTCCTGACTGCTTTATCGGACAAAAATGGCGGATTCGGCGGATAATGATTGGTCAGATCACCTGTCAATCAAACTCCCTGCGAAGGGTCAATTGACTCAACCAAAGGCTCAACCAATTTTGGATGGGTCTATCCATCTCTCTGACCAATGTGAGATAGGGGGAATGTTCAGGAAACCTGTTGGAAAACATTTAATGTCGAATGTCGCAATTCCGTTAGATGACGTTACTATAGTAGCACAAAAAGGACACACTTTACCTTTAAATCACCCAGAATGACAATTTTGGGTAGAATGGAGTCCTGATGGGACCGTGTGACACACAATATCAGCTGTACGGCTGCTGTGATTGGTCACCTCCAATAGAACAGTTTATCAAGGTGAGTAGAGAGCTGTCACATGGCATCAACACACTAACACACAAACTCTCATTCAACATGTACTACACACCCTCTCATGTGCCATAAAGCACACCTACAAACACACACTACACTATGGTTGCAACACAAACACTCACACCACCAATAGGTTTATAATTGAATTCTTTAATAACCATCATAAATCCTGTATGTTCTGACAGGCTGTATGTAGCTCTCGCATTCCTTAGGGCACCGTGCCACTCCTGAAGCTTATTACTTTTCTCAGCCCCAGAGAGAGAGAGAGAGAGAGAGAGAGAGAGAGAGAGGGAGGAAAGGCTCCAGCAGTCTGACCCCTGCAGAGCGGGTGTCTGTGTCTCCAATCCTCGTCATCCTTGTCTACATCTTCGTCTTCCCCTCTTTTTAGCTCATAGCAATGACGTTTTAGATTTTTTTTTCTCCAGTCTTCAGTCACATGATCCTTCAGAAATCATTATAATATGCCGATTTAATAATACGATTTGAAATCAGTTGTGCTGCTTAATATTTGTGAGAAAATTCTTATCAAAATTGTGATTCCAGGAATTCATTTTGATGAATAGAATGCCTCAAAGAACAGCATTTATTTGGAATATAAATATGTTGTATTATAAATGTCTTTACTGTCACTTTTGGTCAATTGCATAATTTCTGTTAAAAGTATTAATTTCTTTTAAAAAAAAATATATATATTTGAACAGTAGTTTACACTAAATGGCCACAAGTATGGATAAAAATTGTAAATGTGACAAATTTAAAAACTGATAGCTATATTCAGTTGTCACATTTGTCATCATTATCCTCTTTACTTTTGTAATATCAAGTACAAAACTGAGCCATTTGAAGCTCATACAGCAACCAAAGACAAGAACAGAAATCTGCAAGCATTAAAAATTCAGATAATGGACTATCGACAGCTCAGGCGTCTGGCTATGGATATAAAAACCTCCATGTCAATATCAATTCAATAAACTACACAAAAAGCTAGGACTGTGTTTCGATATTAGCACTAACTCTGTAAAGAAACGTTTAAAAGGTCACCCTGAAAATAAAAATAATACCTGAAATGATAATGGTGGTTAAATGTTCAAGCACGAATGACGGTTTTAGGGCATCTGAGCTTGTAATATAACTGCAGCACTAAGTACAAATAAAGTGCATTAGCCATGAAAGTTCCGCAAGTTATTTTCATAAGCCATCTTAAATGTATTATCCTTTTGAAAAGACTGGAAGAGCTATTTAAAACTTGCTGAGCTCATGGAAAACGTGGCATGTCTGAAGGTATCTAGTCCCAACTGAGGATGTGTCGTCTTTGTGATTTTAATCCAGCGTTTTATTCAAGTTACACATGTCTGTGTGAGAGTTCTGATGTGCATGGCAGATATAGTTCCTAACCAAACTGCAACGCAGACTAATATATAACTTGGCTCTCAGAAAAAAAAAAAACTCAGGAGTCAGGAGCACACAAATACAGTACTGTTAGCACTCCAGCAAATCAATATATCTACAACTGTTCAACAGTGTGCCAAGTATGGCAATATATCATAAATACAATAATTAGGCTTCTTTAGTCATTTTTGCCTATTAAAAATCCGGGTCGAGTGGAACATGACAATGGCTCGTGTCAGGGCAGTGAAAAAATTCAACATGACCTTAATTAAAAGACTTGCTCTAAAAAAGTCCAAAAAGAGAGAAGACAATCTCAGAGTGCTCTGGAAAACAATTAATCCAAGAGAATGGATGGATGTGTTTTATTCAATACCAAAAAGCATCAATAAAAGCAATTAAATCTACGGTAATTAGAAACAGAATATTTAAAAACCCAACATCATGTTGCTAGTTTGGCCACATGCTAATAGCAAACTCTATGGGAATATTGTTTGTTTCACATGTGTTATTGCCCAAGTTAAGCATTTCAAAACACTTATAACAGGCATCATTTCAGTTATGCTGCCTAACGTAGCCAGTAGACTGCAAGGCACTATTTCTTTTACTGTGGAGCCACAATGTGCAATGCATCATTCTGACGTATAACACAGTTACCACAATCACGTCAAAATTGTGTCTGATGACCCAAAATTAGCACCAATAATTAGAGCTCTCTTGGGTCAGTAATATGCCTTATAATTAGGAAGTTTAAATAGCTCTGGGTGGCCACATTGGCACACGGTAAGTGGTGGAGTGTGTGTAGCAGTGTGTGCGTGAGATGGGGGGCCACGTCCTGGTAATTGCTCCAATCTGGAGCCAAAGCACACATACAACCCAAAGATTTGTGATGCTGGTGAGTGAGCAGGGTAGAATGGAGAGACAAATGTAAAATAGGTCTCCAGTTCAGGCATTGTGCTAAGGAAGAATACAGACATCACACACTATATAACCACAACTCAACATTTTAGCCCTGTGCCAATAAAATTAGTCATCTAGACTTCTTTTTATAGTCTAGGGTGGCACTGGATCAGTTTATGACACCAGATTCGAACTTGTGATGTCAAAACCGGTAAGCTCCGAGCTCCATTACTAAAATATATATATGGAATAAAATCACTTCTGATGGGAAAGATACTGCTATCAAGACTTAATTAAGAATGCAAAATTATCAGTGGAATGTTTTATTTTGTGTGGTTAAAATAATGCCTTTCCCATCCATTGAATCCCTTATTTCCAATGAGAATGTCATTGCTTCAGAGGAAACCATGCAAATACACACACAGAAGGTCACAGTAAAAGGTGAGTGACTTGACTGACAGTCGGCCAGTAGGCTGGAACAGCCCTGAAGGGAAATGCTAATGAGTGTCAACAGGGAGGAAACAGAAACAGATGAAGTGAAGGTTCAAAGCCAGGCCAAAGCTATCTGAGAGAACACCACACAGCCACTTTGTCTCAACTTGGGGGCGTCAAGAAAATAACTGATTTTGGTCCGATTTTTTTTTTTTTTTTTTGTCTTTATCTAAAATTTCTTCGACCACTGAAAGATCCCAAAGAGAAGCCATTTTTTGACCCATTCTCAACATCTGGAGAGGCTATTCAAGGTTGGAGAGACAAAAACCATACACAGCAAAACCAAGTAACTGGCCCTTCCCCCGACCCAATATCAGCTTATTATATTTCTACGGTGATGGCTGCTGTTCAAGGTGCTCTGAATTTAAGCCGCATCGAATTGTATTCGATTATGTTTATTGTACTCTCAGCTGAAGCCATTTTACCTCGGAGCATAATTCAATTCATTGCGTGTAATCACGTTACTTTACTGAAAGTTTTTGTGTTGTCCTTACTGCCACAAGACTAAAATTTGTGTCTCTCTATGACTGTTGCTGGAGCCGTTTTCAATGGGTTGAGCTTCCTGGATACAGCAACAACATCAAACGCCATCTCTTGTTCTGTGTCTACACGCAAGGTCACCTTGAACACTATTCCCCTCCACCATTTCACCCTCCCTCGCTCACTCCTTCTCTTTTTCCATATCAGCAATAATATTTCACGCCTCGCTAAGGGAGATCCTTCCTATCGGATAACACGACTGCAAGGTGGCAGCCAGGAGGAATGCACAGCATTTTAGCAGAGGTGTGTGGGGGTCTGGTATTTTGTATTGAAGAAGGAAGCGGAGTCAAAAACTGATGACACTGACTAGAGTTGAACTAAAGACACAAAAACATAACCAGACAAAGCAGAGCATTTATAATGCATTTACCGGTAATATCCATTTATCTGCATTCATATCAAGGCTTTACATTAAATTAAATTGCAAGGGTGTCTGTTTAAACCCTTAATTTCATTCAAGGGAGTCTAGTGTAAAAAAAAAACATTTATTCCACGTCCCCCTGAAGAGCTTTAATGTAGAGCCCTGAATATTTGTGAAAGTAAGTGATACAAGGCCTGCCTCCTCAATGATACGCTACACCTCGTACAACACCGTAACATAAAACAGTTGTGTAGTCTGAGGACACAGCATGACTACATATATACACTTTCCCTCTAGGGACACCACTCCTGTCACAGTGTCACTATTTACACATCAGCCAGGAAGCGTATAGCCTAACAACACTGAAACCAGTCAATCAAACAAAGGTTTAATAACTATAGATAATAATAACTATAATATTGGCCAAGAGGCTGCAAGAGTGTTCACAGAAAATTGAGAATGTATTATTTTTAAAACAAATATTTCTATTATTAAATATTTGTTATTTCATATTTTTTATTATAATATGAATATAGGCTAACTGATGGTTTCAATACATTTGGTTTCACACACACAAACATTACAAATGGATTCTTATACATAAAATGATAAAGCTGCCTTTATATTTTAGAAAGTGGATCATCATATTTAGGGGTCTTTGGTACAAAAAACGTTGAAAACATGAAAACTCCCTCATAGCAGTCGTTGGTGGGGCAGGAAAAGAGTCCCAGCATCAATAATAGCCACCTGCACATGCCTTTCCCCTTGGGAAAAGACATTATGAAGTAGGATAGTAGAGTGTAAGTGAAAGACAACAGAACTGAAGATAAACTTTGCCATGTAGGCCAGAGTGTGTTTGTTCAGAGGGACACTGTGGCGTGGTCAGCGCTGTCATGAGGCTTTGTTCGTAATGGTGACCAATAATCTATTTTCTTAACTGGAACTTAACTGTGTAACAGCTGCTGTGTCTGGTTGTGTGGCCATAATATTTGGGCTAATATGTGGCCTTAATGCAGTTGAAAAGCAGAAGAGAAGAGAAGAGAAGAGAAGAGAAGAGAAGAGAAGAGAAGAGAAGAGAAGAGAAGAGAAGAGAAGAGAAGAGAAGAGAAGAGAAGAGAAGAGAAGAGAAGAGAAGAGAAGAGAAGTCATGATATGGCTAATAACCATGAACAATAAAATATCCAAAGCAATGTATATTTATTGTACATTGCATCCCATTCCCAAAAAAAAGAGTAAAGAAAAAAAAGAAAAAGGTGAAGTAGCAGGGCCAAACCTCAGCTTGAGTTTTATTGGATATCTAAACTGCACTGGAGCCAAAGCATTAAAATCCAAAGCACATTTTCCCTTGGAGATCGCAGGGGGAGAGACCAGGAGCTGGCCAAACCCTGATCCACTACCGCCTGGAGAACAAGAGGACAGACACATACAAGCACAGATGGATGAGACACCACAGCTTCCTCCAACTCAATACAAGCCCAGAGTTTAAGACATCCTGTACTCAAACGCCTCTTTTTTCCCCTAAATATTCAGTCCTCTTCTGTCAAACGCTTGTGTTCCTCAGCTGTGTTCTTGGCTGATTTGTATTCTGGCCGACGAAGTCGAGGAGACATCGCGGCTCAGAGTTGTAGCCAGCTGCACTGTGGCACTCCGCCCGTCCTCTGAGCCTTAAATCAGACCCGGCCCACCTGCCTTCAAAAGGAGGGTGGAGGCAGCGAGGAACAAGCGGGCCAGGACTGCTAGATATGATTGCAGCTGGCCACTAAACATCAGTCTCGCTCATTAATCTGATAATGTGTTATTATTATAACCAAAATTCCCCTCTGACCCGACAACAGTTCATTCTGAAAACTCTCCCTGATGAGCATCACTAATATAAATCCTACTACAAAGAGCCAGAAGGGATGAAAAAAAAGAGAAAGAGCTAAGACATTGAGGGAAAAAGAGAGAGACAGAAAACGAAAATGGGTTGAGAATGCCTAAGGGACTAATGTATAGTTGAAACAACATCTGCAACATTTAATTTTCGTCATGTGAAGTATTTCAGAGTGAAAAAGAAAAATAATTTATAATTTGGTTTTATCTGTAAAAAGTAGGTCATGCTGCATGCACCCTCGCAAACTTAGTGACGTCATCAGAAAAGAAAAGTAATTTCAGATATTCGCTAAAAGAAAGTTACACTTTTGCATTGTCCTGAAAACAGACATTTTTCTTTAGAATAACAAAATTTAACAGGGACATATACAATAAAATGTCAATGACATTAAAATGTTGTCAACTTAGATGCATTTGAATTTTGCAAATAAATAGGTTACATTTTGATTACTTGTTGCTGATAACATAATGCATGCTAAATAATGCATGCTAATTTGTCCAATAATTGTAATAGATTTCTGGTCAAAAAATAGCTAATAATTTAATTGTACATGATTTTGTGTAAAAATACAAATACAATCAACAGTTGTATATTATTTAAAAGGGTATTAAACCATCACATTATATTTGAAAGTATCCAGACAGATAGGCCTATTAATCTTGTGATCTTCTAAATATTAATAATTTAACACAGCTATTAAAACTATTAGTGATTTTAAAGAATAACTTTCACTGAGTTTATAAAGTTAATAAAAATGCAGAATAAAAATAGCCGTAAATGAGCATGCACAATTAAATATCCAATATTAGCCAATATAGGCTATCCGATACAGATCGCTAAAGTAAAGTCATCAGACAATGGTCGTCAATATGGTCCCTATATGTTTATTGAGTATCTTATGCATTAGTTTGTAACTAGTATCACTCCAATGCATTAGTCATCTGGCAAATATGAAAGAAAATGCTCATTTTGCTATATAAACTGCAGGCTGTATAAGAGAGACAGAGATTAATCCTGAAGCCACTGTACAGTATTCTCATATCACTGCACTGAGAGAAAATGAGAGCAGATACAAATACATTCCCTTGTGTCCTGCCAAACCCAGTTCAGGCTCTCTCCTATGAACACACGTCCTCCCTCCAGTCTATTAAAGCCAATCCACCATTCAATCACATAGCCTACCAATAACCGCAGCTAACTACAATTACAACTTTAAGAGAAACAAATTTCACGATCACTGTCTATATTTAAAGGATTGCAATAATTGTACAGTTTAATTAGTCGTCACTGTCTGCAGTTAGTAGTATTCAGTGACTTTAGAGACTTGCCATAATGGCACGTAGACCAAGCTAAATATCAAACATTATTATTTGCATAAACCATGCCTTATACTCTGGCATAACCTGAGTACCGGTATTAACCCTTTCCTCTAAAAGCCACTTTTAGGCTTATTAAGGGTGCTATAGTCATAAGACGCTTTGCCACATCATCACTGACCTAATCCTTTACAGTCGTGTGGTGATGGGAACCAGATTTATTGTTTCTGACATAAGCCTCAAATGGACCGGTGTTTTGATCTGTCATGATACACAATCCATTTCTTGCGAGTAAAGACCACACTGTTTTTTTTTTTTTGTCTCTTGAATAGTCTGACGGTTGAGTTTGACAGCTGGGGAATGGAAGAGAGCGTATCGTGAAGCCCAGAGAAAATAGAAAATCTTGATTCTGAGCATGGAAGGAGGGCGCGTGTGGCTGACGAAGGTGACAGATCCTATTAAAGTCAGACAGGCTAATAGAACACTGTAGTGCCTCTTAAACAAAGAGTTCAAACTAAGCATGGCGGAGCACATGCATGAATCAGTTTAAACTTAAAGCTAAAACAAACTATTAAAAGACAAAATTTTGTGAACTGAAATAAAGCTGAAATAAAATTAAATATAAAGATTAAAAACAAACTAAACAAAAATGTCTAAATGTTGCCTTAGTATTAAAACTAAAATAAGTTTAAATTCTAAAATTACTAACTGAAATACAACTAAAACAAAAACTAATTTAAACAACTAGCCTAGCCTATTTAGAAAAAATATATATCAAAAAGCAAAAAATTACTAAAAATGAAAAGCACAATCACTAAAAATAAAATGAAAACAGAAACCATACACTGTAAAAAAATGCTGGGTTGTTTCAACCCAACTTCGGGTCAAATATGGAGAAACCCAGCCGTTGGGTTACATTTTTAAATTATATTTTAAATTAAGTTTTTAACCCAACGTTTGGGTTTGACCATATTTGAAACAACCCAGCATTTTTTACAGTGTAAAGTTAAATGAATATTATTAATAATAATATATTGATAAAGCCTTCAATAGTATAAAAACTACTAAAATAACACTGGTACAAATATAGGATGTTAAAGCTAGTACAGTTATCATGTTAGCATATGAGGACAATCTAATCAGATATTAAAGTAATAGTTCAACACAAAAGAAAATCAGAAAAATGTTGAGCTGTTTTGTCCATTTAACGAAAAATTAAATGATTTTTTAAAAATCATTTTAAAATTTTTATGAAAAATCATACGATTTGGAAAAACACATGGGTGAGTAAATTATAAAAGATTTTACATTTTCTGGTCAACTATCCATTTTAATACCTTACTTTAAGGGAAGAAGGAAATAAGAAAGAAACAACAACAAAAAAACATGAACAACACAAAGCCTGCATTTTTTTTTGCAGGGATTGCTTGACAAAAGCGACCTTTGGCGTGGGTTCCCCCTTTGCTCTTTAAAATAATTCAGTTATGAGGGGACCCCCAGCGTTCTTGGGGGCCAACGCTTTGATCTCTTCCTGGTTTTCCCCCTTGTTTGGTTGAAAACCCACAGGCACATCACAAAGGTGCAAGTGTAATAATTGGCTGCAAGCAGTCTAGATTCAAAGCAGCTGCCCAGACTACATGAGGGAGCAGTTCTGGCTGAAATAAACAAATGCTTCATTAAACCACAAGAAAGAACAATCTGGAATGTCTTAGTTTTATCAGCAGAGGTGGGATTAGGGTTGATTTATGTCTTGCCACAAAATGCACTTTCAGGATGGCCAAAAACAAAAGGCACTGACCATGCAAACAAGCCCATTTTCATAAATTGACTGTAAATAAGCCAAGAAGCATTTGCTTGTTTTTGTAAAGGCCATTTGGTGTCTTATGGAAGAGATGAGGCATTCAACATGATGAATAAAGCACAGATTAAGATGACTGTTCCTCAATGTGATTTAAACAGGATTTGAGATTATGTGCTATGTTTGTATGACAACATTGCGTTGTAATCTTTAGTGCGTCAGAAGTCAACTCCTATGCTAATCTAAATACCCTTCTCTTGTCTGACTGGGATATCTTGGATTTAAACTGTGATTGCCACAATGCCCCCGCTGTCAAAAAAAGCCAGCAAACAGAACAGCCGAAGTTTACATAGGCAGTATATCTGTGCAGGGTGGGCCTCAGCTTTTTCCTTTTTTTTCGCTGTCCGTTGGAATGGCTGCATCTGTGCGGTGACAAAAACTCCTGTGTTCGAGCCCTTGGCACATGGAGCGACGCAGACACACGCTCAAACCCCCACACGCGTACTTGCGCATGCTCTGGAAAAGGGTGACGAAGCCGAGGTCTGGGTGGAGTGTGCAAGGGTAATGGGGTGATGTTGGGCAGCTCTTCCTTAGAGGGTGGGGTCACTGTCTACTCCACATTCCCAGGCCTGTACAGAGTTCATACCAGCCAGAGCAGTGCCCTGCACCAGGAAACACTCTGCAGGGGTTTGGCCATCTGTGCCTGGCCTAGCGCATCAACTTGGCCAACTGCCGTACACCTCTCACATCGCCTGTTATGCCCTGATCTACAACTACAACACCAGCCATACATCAACAGCTCGAGTGGGCGGTGATGCCATGTTATATTGTGCTATATAATATAGCTCATAATATATTGTGCTCATAATATGCCTAATGAAACTCAAGTGTATCTCAAAAATTAACCTTTGCTGCAAAATTCTGAGTGCCTTAGTTTAATGTACAGTCAGTAAGCAAATCCAACTGCTGCCTGAAGTGTAAAGTCTTAAGTCAGACACTTACCAGCCATTAAACCGTATATGTTAAACATTTCTGCAGTTTATCTAACTTCAACTACAGGCTGGAATACACTACACGACTTTTAAAAATAGATTTTAAGACATCTTACACTTTCATCAGATTTTAGGCATCATACACTTGCAGACTTGGTAACAACTACAGAGAAAAGCTGGGCATCACACACTAAACTTTCAAGTCCCCAGCTAAGTGGAACGGTACGTGATCCGCTAGTTTCTGAATGAATCAGAATTATTTATTTTTTGATCCACGTCGGACATCAAGGAGACATTACACGTCACATTCTGATGTCACGTGTCTTTGTGGGATTTTTTTCGGGATTCCAGAAAATCACTGGTAGTGTAAATGAACCAAAAATCAAACAATCCCGTGACACATTATCAGTGTATTTTCCAGAATCTCTGTGGGCTTTAGAGTGTTAACACCACCTATCACTAGCTGAGTAAAGTTCTCTTTCCCCAATTCATTACTCACCAGGAGAGAAGGGAGCTAAAAGATGGTTGTGAAAATTTTGTCTTTGCTGCTATTTGGCAGAAAGTCCGCAGACAACAACAAGCTCTCACTCTCTCTTTCCTAGCACACTGGGAGGCAGAGCCTTGCTGTACTCTGGCATTAATCCATTTTCCTCCGCATGTCCAATACATGTGATATTCTTTCTCACAACACAACTTATTTTTTTTGCACATATATCCCCTACTAATACTTTGCCATTCTTTGACAGTTTCTATTTAGAAAACACAACAAACATCTATCTTTAGAGAAGAAATCTTATTTTCTGTAATACTGTGAATTCACAAAATCTGGCAAAGATTACAAAATGTACCAGCAGAGACACGTGGATTAGCCAAATATTCTGAGTTGCCCAACAACAACCTGTTTTGAGAGTGAAGACCACAGTCATCGTTTCCACATACACAGTATGCGTTCTGTTCTTAATTTTTACTTGAAACCAGAAAGCACACTTCTGTGGATCTGGAGTGTCTGTCTAAAAATAAGCGACTGGAAAGCCTGACCTCAACGTGGTGCTGCTGGACAATGCAAGCATTGAGCTGAACCCACACCTCCATTCCTGTCCACACCTCTCTCTCAACCTCATCCTTTTAAAAGGCATTCAAATGTGACACGGGTAACACTTTCATGGAACCTCATGACAAATCTTATATAGGAAATATTGTCTATGAAGAGGCAGCAGAAGAGCAAACGAGACCCCTTTTAGCTTATCAAAACCATGCAGCCCTATGAGTGTAGTCTGATTCCAGAACAAATGACTTAAGTTATGACCCTGTTCATTTACAGAATGGCTGATCCATACTATGTAGTAGGTGAAAAAGTATTATGTCCGCATTCACAGTATTCATGAAACAGTAGAGATAAAATGTACCTGAAAAGACCTACTACTTTCGGCAAGTTTCTGAAGTCTGTATCACTTTACTGTCCCATGAGGCAACGGATGAAGAGTTGTGAATGGGAGTGAAGCAACACAACTGACGCCGACAGGTCACATGACAAAGGTAAAATGTAGTACATTTATTCAAAGAAATACCTACTCAGAGAATATGCGATTTTTAAATGTAGTCTAATTCTGAACTAATGATTTTAATGAACAGAACTAGTTTATTTTAGTCAATCAAAATCATATAGTGAAACTAGGGCTGTAAACGATTAATCACGATTAATCGTTTATAGCCCTAAACAATCAAGTTTAGTAAATCAAAAACATATCTACTCACAATAAATTTTACATTTTCTTTTTATTAGCATATCCTCCGGCTCCCACACATTTAAAATGCTGTGCCTGTGTGTTCATATTCAAAAGTCACAATTTTCCCCAGTGCACTAAAAGAGTTTCCACACAACCGTCCATCAGTCCGTTTATTCCAGCTACCTGAAATGCCAACTTCACAGTAAACGTCATTCATGACTTATGCAACCATATTCAACACAGAGCACGGCAGCTGTCTTAGCCTTGTCCTGAATGACTGATGTTTTCTTGGGTATTTGTCTGAGAACTTTCTGTTTTCAGTCATCCCCTGCCTCTTGTTCTCTCCGTGACTCACTCGCTCTTCACCCCAAAGGACACTTCTGCTACTGATCTGTAAACCACAGAAAGACATTTCTTCCTGAATGCCTGCTTCAAAACGCCAGAGGACCATCGGGAAACAATTACAAATCTTGTTTACAAGGGGACATTGACTGTGGGAACAGTCCCCTGGGGAAAACGAGGAAATAAGAGATGCATAAACCTCAGATGATTCTGTGTGCTGAAATAACGCTTTTTATTAAAAAAGTTGCAAATTGCAAAAGTAAAAGGATGACAGGGTTAGGCTGAGTGGGTGCCTATAAGAAGTATCTACTTCAGGGATGTTCTTTTATTGTAAAGGCTCGAAGATCTAATAAATGCGTGCAAACATAAGATCACACGTGCATACGCACACATGCGTGAGTTGGACTGTTCACACCATTATGCAATGAGAGCAGAGAGTCTCAGCATCCCCCACATCTTCACTGAGGCGAGAGACAGCAGTTCAGTTCAGCACACCACACTACATCCTCCTGTCTCCCTTTTCCCTTACAGCACTAAGGTATTGTGCCACTGGATTTCATTCCTCTCCTTGGCATTGTCCTTTAAAAATATCACATTTCTAACCAGCAAAGTCAAACTAAATAAAAAGGCAGACAGGATCATATAAGATAGCATCTCTTTCTTGGCAAGATAAGTTGCATACTGTCATGCTAATGGTAACCTGTGAGGCCTGCGAGGGCTTTCTTCATTAGATGAATGGCCGCTGTATTGATTTTGTTCGGACCAGCTTGATTCACTGTTTAAGAGGAACGAAACTGCAAATCATCTCAAGCCGAAATGTAAATTGATCCGAAGATAACTGATTGCATATTAAAGTAGCGAACCATTTGCCATTTCATCAGGTTAAAGATCTACAGCTTTTTACTTCAACGCTCTCTGGTAACACTAAGCCATGCTTGCGAACTGTTTAAAATATGTGAGGTGGCTTTCAAAGTTATTCACATCGATTTTAAGTCAGTATGATGAGGACAAAAGAACCTGGGGCATACTGGACTGTGCTCAGCTGGTGTCTATCCATCTTTATCCGCACTCTGTGTTATCTCACTTTTGCACAAAGAGAATCTTCCTGGCATTTGAATGGACGGGCCGTGCCAACGCCCTCCGGGTCTGTCTGCTTCACACCAAAGTGCAATTCACCTCATCAGCTCAAAGCCTTTGGATTTCAAGCCAAATGTGACACATGACAGCGCCTCCCCTGTAGTCATTCTGATAGCTGATGTCATTCTGCTGCTTCTTGGTGAGAAACAGGTTAAAAGATACTGGATAGCATAAGCAAAACATTGCAGATCAAAGTTTCTAACGCTCATGAAGACAGTCTAACACTAATAAATAGCAGCCAGGTGAGTCACGCTCATGGATATCCTTGTCTCTGGCTGAATCTTCCAGACACCTGCTTGTTAGGTAACAATATAGGCTACTGTACTGCTAGTCAGTAGTAAGAGTTCCTACTTCTGCGGGACTCAACAATAAAAACTGCCCGCTAGTCTGGGGCCAGTGTGATACAACTTCAGGATAGTTGACAGAACTGCCACGGTGTTGCTACTACTAAAAATACTGTATTCATTGTGTGCATTAATTTTTACGCTTTCAAAAATGTGGTTTTCTGAGATGCAATTTAGTCAAATACAAAACATTAGTGATTGGTTCTTTAGTTTTCGCCACAATTTTTGTCAAATGTAAAAATGGCAAAAAAAGTTTTGTATCTCATGCTATCATTTTCACAGCAAAATTTTGTGTTTATGAAACTATCCGTAAAATTACACTACCGTTCAAAGGTTTGGGGTCAGTACGATTAAAAAAAAGAAAATACTTTTATTCTGCATTATAGGACACATTGAAATTATCACAACTAAAGACATTTATAATATTACAAAAAAAAAATATTTCAAATAAATGCTGTTCTTTTGAAATTTCCAGAATCTTTTGAAAAAAAATTTGTTCACTAAAATAATTTTATCTTTACAAAAAAAATCTGCAATGAGCTGAAAATTATAGGCCTACTGCTTATAAACATTACTTAATACACATTCTTATTGATGCTTTCGAGACTATCGCAAGGATTTTTGTAAATTCAACAAAACTTAATCTATCTTATCCAGCTAGATAGCATGAGCATGAGCAAATCTCTTACAACAGAAACAATTTCTGATACATTATTTTAATCATATTGCTTTATATGGGCAGACACAAATCACACATAACAGTGAAATGGCTTACTTTTCCTTCTTTTGCCTTCACTCGACTACAGAATTTCACAGATGTATCATGTGAGCTCCACTGACTTGACATAAAGTACCATAAAAAAAAAACCAAGGTATTCACGTATGGCCATTTACGCTCCAAACTCATAGGAAATCAAATGATTTCTTACTATTTTTCCTTACAAACACCAAAGTCTGTTAAATCGCTGCATTAACATAGAGTACCATAAAAATAAAAGCAAGGTATTTACGGATGACCATTTTTATTCATCAAATAGGTCTTTGTCCTGATTGGGAGATTTCCACAGCAGCATGTGACATGAGTGAAAGCTACTTAGCTCATGTCCTGTACAAAGAAACAAACTCTGACACACACATTCGGACCTCATGATCATAAATTAGCTTGTTTAGTTAATTACCTCTTTATATAGATGAGTCTCATCAGGCCGGATTTACTAACCGCAGCAAGTGGCCGTCACAGTGTCTGCCCAATACAGGCAGAGCGTGAAACAAAAGTAGACAATAGCTTGGGAAGTGCAGAAACTGACAGATGAGGGATTTAATGGAAGAGCAAGCACAATATAAAGGGATATAAAACAGAAACGCTGACCAGTCAAGAAAGCAGAAAAACACAAGATGCCCACTCATTTTCACTCTAAGAAGAGTGTTTCTGGCCAAAAGCATTGAGTTGCTATTATTCAGCAATGCTACAAATTGCTACCCCAATGTATCAGATTAACAATGATGTCATCAATGATGTCATCTCTCATTTACAGTAACAACCAATTTTGCTAATCTAAAACCATTCATTTTTGTTACATTCGATATTTGTTAGGAACCGCATCACCTGTGTGTGTGTGGAGGGGGGGAGAAAAAGAAGAACAACGGAGAAGAAGAAGAACAACAACATGAAAAAGTAATAATCATGACTTACCTAGATCTCCATGGTAACTGTTGTCATGGGAAGCCCGACTGGAGGCTATAGAGTCTCCATCGTGGGGCCAGATTTGTCCTGTTTTCCTTACGCCTACAATGGTGGCCTCGGACACCACGACATGTTGCTGCCGGTGCCGTTTCTGTGTCTGCGGTGTAGGGGGGCTGCTGCTGTCAAAGGAGTGCTGGGAATTCTGGGAGTTCTGAGAAGGCGAGCGACTCTTCTCTCGGAGTGGGCGGCGGTACGCTGTCGTAGGGCTGGGCGACACATGACTGGACTGTCCCGAGGAGAAGTCTTCCTCACTAGACGTCAGGTTCTCGTTGGAGCTGCAGTCTGGCGTGTAGCCGCCTCCTCCGCCTCCCACGTCCTCGAAACTTCCGGGCGAGTAAGACCTCCTGGGCCAGGTGAGAAGATGGTCGTCGCTTCCTCCATGGTCCCTCATAGTGACCCTACCGTCACCACCATCTCCTGACATCATCCCTCCTACGTAAACACTAGTGTATGGCTGGAAATCTGATGGCTGCCATGGCGGCGGTGGTGGTTTGGCCCCGTTCGGTCTCGCGGTGCTATAGCGAGGACTGGGTTCACCGTCTTCATACTCTGCGTCGTATCCGCAGGTGCTTTCAGTAGAGCGCCCCCTATAGACAGGCCTGGTGCGTAGATCACCTGCGACTGTAGCAAGGTTGCCCGGAAGTGAATGAAGTGACCTTTTGCGCTCCATCTGCATGGCTTGGTTCCCAAGAGAGCTGATTTTGTCCGAGACCTCACGGTCGTTGACTTTTACTAGGCCCCTGTCATGATGAAACTCAACATTGGTGTAAAACGGTTTCTCCTGGCCGGATTTTCCTTCGCTGGCTGAGTGCGAGTTGGCTCGTTTGATCCTCTCAAAGTTCGAACGTAGTGCAGCCACCCCAAGCCCCATGCCCGGCTTGTCTTTCGAGGATGGATCCAAGGGCAGCTCCTTGTCAGGGGGTGGATGGGGCCTACGAGGGGAGACTCCGCCCCTCTGTGTGGACGGTGAGAGCCCATCGGTCTCACTGACTGGCCCTGCTTGGTGTGCCTCAAACGATGATTGAAGCTCCAATCCATCGCCATGGGAGGCTGACTTTCTAGCAGGGGGTGGTCGTGGTTTCACTCTGGTCTCCCCCACAGGCTGAAACCTGCTGCGCTCTGACTGCCCGTGCTCTTGTGCATGGAGATGCTGGGAATCGGCCCCAACAGCTTGTGGGTCCCCTTCTGTCATGTGAGGTGGCTTCCTGAAACCCCATCTCTGTCGGTCATAGCCCTTTCTCTCCTTGGCCAGCAGCGTCTGAAGGTAGATCATCCGGAAGCGCTCTTTGTTCACCTCCATTTCCAAACGTCTTATGGATGCTTTGCACTTCTCTAGTTCTAGTTCGATTCCCCCAACAGATCTTAGCTCCATCTTCGGAGGCTCAGACTCTGGAAACTGTGCTTTCCAGGCTTCAATGAAACCCACAGGCTCCACCATTGTGTTTTTTTTTTTTTCAGTTTGAAAATATCAAATTGGTCAGAAACACACGGTCAAGTAGCTCCAACTAAGTGGAATTTAGCCGAAGAAAAGCAAATCTGATGAAAGTATTAAAAGTCGGCAGTGCCCGTTCATAATAAAGGATATTTCTTTAATAACACTTAATACAAATGTTTACAAAACACATCGTTCATGATTTCCCTGGAATCGTCACTTGAAGTCTCAATCTTTCTGTACCAAAATTGTCGTCGTTGTCGAGTTGTTCAACGACAGAAGAACGACCGTTATTGAGCATATCGCGCGGAAACAATAAAGGCACGCGCATTCTCATCTCGCGCACCATTCCGACGAGACCACTTGCAGAATATCACGCGCACAAATCTCGGTCCCCAGCACAATGACAGCATCTGTTCTCCAGAGCGCACGGAATAAACAAAATACTCCTTAAAAAGCTTTTCAAATTAAGCTGGTCGCCATAAACAAATTATAAGGTCCGGTCGTGTATGTGGCAATGTATTCCAGTTATCCTGCGTTGATAATGTGATATCTCTTTTATCACCATTATGCCCAAAACCCTTTGTGCTTACGTCTGTGTAGATTGAAGGTAAAAAAAATCACTCTCCTCGATTGTTCTTTTAGTTCCCGTTGATGAAATTCTCAGAAGACGCTCACGATTATCCCATTTTGTCGCGGATAATTAGACTGTTCATATTTGGTGAGTCTGCTGTACGTAATGCCTCCGTGTGAACGAGACACCGCTGCTGCTGCTGCTGCTGCAGGAAGGGGCGGGACTACGGCATATGATTGACAGCTCTCCCAGCATGGGTTCGATTTAAAGAGACAGGCTGCTTCACCGCATAGGTCAGGGAGATTGTAGTATGTGTGTGGCGTGGTTTAAATATCAGATTTTTTACATGAGTTAGGAGGAATGCAGTCTGAATCTGAAACTGAGTCGCGTTTACATACACGTACAGCCTTTTTAACTGTGAGAGAAGGAAAACGCACAATAGGCTACTGTATTGCAAACATTATTAGCTTTGACATGCTGTCACTGTTTGTAATGTCCTATTGCACTAAATATAATTCATGTTTTCTTTCAGTAGTTTTTTTTACATAGCCTATAGATCAATACAAAATTATAGAGATTTCACGAGCTGTGATCAAGCAGCACATAATGCAACAATATGTGCCATTTGCAAAAATAAAACTGATCATGTCTATTCATTTTTGAAATATTGCTATTGTCAAGTCACCTTCATCTAGCCTATATAGCGCTTTGTACAATATGCAAACAGATTGTTTCAAAACAGCTTTACAGTGATAACAGGAACATTATGCATTTCGGCTGTTGTTCAGCTGTAGTCAGTTCAGTGCTATTGTCAATTAAACCGATTTTGGTCACTGGTTACATAAAAGATGCAGCTGTGTTTACATGAGAAATAAGATGATGTCATTGTAATTGGACCATATTCTAGCGCTAAATTTTGTCTCTGACGCCTTCAAGTGTTCAATCTTAGACACTACAGCCGTAACTGCTTAGGACATCTCTATACTCAAAATTGCCTGCTTTCAACAAACACAAAGTTATTTATTTATATATTTTACGGCAACTCATATGAATGAATGGCTTAATTGTTTATTTTAGGGCCAAGAAAAAGTGGCACATACTGGCCATTTGGAATCTGTTTTTTTCTGCTGGCCAATGGCACTGATTCAGCTAATTTGCATAATAGACTGAGTAATAAAAGAAAACCCTACTCCATCATTTAATATATATATATTTTAATTTATTCAATGGCTTTTCCTAACAGTTACACATGGAGAAACACAAAGCATGGACATCAGCATTGGTCAAATTAACTGCAGTTTATTTGTAAAATGATGCGTTTAATCATATCATATTTAGCAGCAATGTACACAGCAAGTTGCTATATAAATATAGATCAAATGATTTGGCTAATTACAACTGAAGGCATGCATTATACTATATAATACATGTATATAAAACTATGACAATTTACACAGAAAAAAAATGCAGCAAACTCTCCTTGAATCAGCAATAGGCAATGGTAGACATTGTCATGCATGGTAGAAGACTGATGGTGCTGCTGTTTGCTTCCATACACATGTATTATTCTCATCTCTCTGTCATTTATTAATTATTATTGAGTTTTATTATTGAGCCCACTCTAACATGTCATGATCTGCAGTGCAAATGGCTATTTTCTTGTGAACTGCACATTCAACATGCAGGTTCTGATATTCAGCAAAATGAAGCCACTCAAAAAAGACATGCACAACACAGAAGCCTGAGGTTTCCCAACACAAGCAGAGGCAGATTCTACCATTAACTGACAAAAAATGTTTTAGAATGAAATGGAAATGCTAAAGTGCACTAAATAAATATTTAGCATATATAACAAAGTATAAGGTGTAAATAATGGTCAGTATGATTACTTGATACAAAAGGCAACATTTACTTAAAAAATGGCAATAGTGTTTTTATTTGATTCTGATTTATGCCAACATCCAAGTTCAGTTCCTGAGCAAGTCAGACCACAGTGTACGGACCATTCTAATACAAACTAATGGTGAAGTCTATTCATTTCATTCAGAGACAAGACTGAAATGATATGGGGTAAAGGAAACAATCATGCTTAAATGTAATTTGACCATCAAGTCTTTACAATATATTATATATTTCTTAAAAACATCATATATTGCAGTGGAATGTACTCAAGCTGATATGGCCACGTGTTAAGTGCAGCTATAAACAGCCGCAGTAGTCGTAGAAGGAATTTAGCAGTTACATAGCAGGGTTGGTCCATTGTCAGAAAACTTGAGGCTTCGGATTGTTGTAACGTGTGGTGAAAATAATGGAGGAATGTGTAGTGGCAACGTCAGTGACACTTCCTTAAAGGGTCAGTTCTTCCAAAAATTAAAATGATCCCATAATTTACTCATCCTCAAGTCACCCTATAGGTTTTAATAACTTTCTTCTTTCCTCCAAACACAATCGGATAAAAATATCTTGTTTCTCCCAAGCTTTATAATGGGAGTGAATGGTACCTGAGATTTTGAAGCCCAAAAAAGCACATCCATCCATCCATCATAAAAGTAATCCATACAACTCCAGTTGTTGTAAGAAAAATATTTATAACTTATTAAACTATAATCACTGGATTCTGGTAACAGCCGTTCGCAAGTCGAGTTCCGGCAGAAGAGTGACCTCCAACCTGACGCATTATGTAGGAGTAGCGTAAACTTAGTTGAGAGAAGATGCCTTTCGCAGTTCAAAGAAATATGGCTGGGCAACAAACTTAACCTCTTTTCTTACATCGAAATTCTCCGACATTTCGCTTTAAATATTCATGTTTAGACTTCTAATTCATGACCAGTTTTGTTTTGCTCTATCCTCTGCGCTTCCACAATCGTAAATTCGCCATGCATCGGGTCAGACGGCCGTTACCGGAAGCCAGTGATTATATTTTAATAACATTATTACCCCCCTTGAGCCAGATAGATTACTTTGGAAGCCCCAAAAAGAGCATTTAGGGTACCATTTACTCACATTATAAAGCTTGGAAGAGCCAGGATATTTTTTAGTATAACTCCAATTGTGTTTGGCGGAAAGAAGAAAGTCATATAACCCTATGATGGCTTGATGGTGAGTACATGATGGGGAAATACATTTTTTTGGGTGAACTAAACTTTTAAATCAAAGACCACTGAATGCTAATAAAGCCCCGTTCACACCAAGAACGATACCAATAAAAATATAGTTCTAAAAATAAAAGAATAGCAGAGTCCACACCACAACTATAACGGCACCGAAAAACTATATAGCCGGAATCACTTTCAGAATGATAAAATCATTGACAACCAATCAGTCCAGGTTTAAAGGGGTTGAGTATTTGAAATGCCAGACAACAAAGTTGCAGCACGCTTGAATAAACAGAATATCATCATCCGCTGGTGTGGACGCTACAATTATCATTATAGTTATCATTCTTGGTGTGAAAGGACCTTAAGGGAATGTGCATGGTTGTTTATTAAAATACTGACACCAGAATACCACACCAAGGGCATAGTCAGGGACATGCATCAATTTCAGCAAGCAATTAGTGTGATGCAATGGACAACTAAATAACAGAAAGCTCTGTTTAATGAAAAGGAAAAATAATTACTTTGTACCGTTCGTCTATACGTGTACAAATATACAGGCCGTCTTCCCAGACTGGCTGGTGAGGGCCGAACAAGAGGCTGCTTCACAAGGAAACCCCTCTCAGCTGTCAATCTTGTGCTCCGCAATGTAACTAAATCTCTGTACATTACTTTCATTTATTCAAGTATAATTGCTCTTAAAATTTGCCCTGCTGCATTGCAGGAAGGAACAGACCAGCTAGTAAAATGAAGACACGCATTTTAATTCAAATGGTTCATGAGTGCATTTTCTTAAAAGTAGAAAAAAAGGTAGCATGAAACATTTTGGTTTTGCATTGTAAAATTCATGTTTTGAATGCAACACCTAAACCTTTGCTTTTTTAAATTTTCTACTTGTTTTACTCTAACCGAAAATAAACGGTAACATTTACATCTTTTGTCCAACCCACCCCACAACAAAAGAAAACCTCTAAATTAAGTTAATGCAAGTTCATTCAATTATAAAATACAGTGAAAAACACAAAATCAAAAAAACTTAAAACAGATTGGTTAGGGCCAAAAGAATCTGAGTTTTCAAACAGAGGCACGCCTCATGCAGTAATGTGTACAGGCGGTGTAAAGCTAAGTGTGTGTGGGGGGGGGGGGAGCAACCAGAGAGAGTCTAATCTGACAGTCCTGAGGTAGCTGTACTCTGCCTAGTGCAGAAAAACTGGCTTTACTAATCAAACGTGTCAGGTAATAGTGGAAACAAAATGTATCAGCATAAAAATGGAAGTTATTACACATAGGGAAAGACATACAGGTACAAATCATAAATGAAAAAAACCACACAAAATGCATGCGAAATACAGAACATGCAGCTTTCATCTGAGGATTTGACCGTGAAGCATTCAAACGTTCAGACCCATACTCTCTTTCCCATGCTGCTTTGCAACACCATGCTTGTCCATTGGCTCTGGGCGATGTTCACGCCGAAGACACAAAGGTAAACATTAGTAAACAGTTTTTCTGTCTTGTTCTCTTACTTTCTCTTTTCTACCCAACCTACTCTACTCTCTGTTAGCAAAATGAACAAAAAATAACAAATGAACCATTGCATAAAATAGTGTTAAATGTCTGTACACAAGCACTTTTCTCAATTCAGCAATTTGAACATGATATGGGGGAAAACAAAGTGGATATTACCATTATTGTTACTGGTTTGAAATGAGACAAATGATTAATTTAAAACGCAACAACAAAAACCAACAAGAAGTCCAAAAAGAATATTAATGGTCACTAATACTTGAAGACTTCAGGTCTGTATGGTCTCAATCACCAACGGACAGTTAAAAAAAAAAAGAAAAAAAAAGAAGTTATATTTCTATCTTAAGGTTATTTTTGTGTTAATCCTGTCCTTCTCGTACACATTTGCTGTTTGCGGAGGCACACTTTAAACGCACAACCACACAGACACACGTACACACCATCTACACACATCAGTGCTCATTTCAGTCAAGACCAGAACATTTCGGCCAAGTTAGTGTCAATGCTGTAGAGCCACAGCACCAGGGGGAGTGAGAGAGCCACGAAGGGCCAGGAAATGCCCTCCGTGCAGGTGCTGAGTGAGCAGGCCATGCCCTTGGGCTTGTCCAGGTCATTGGGCTTGTCCAGGTAGTTTCTGGCTGCAAACTTGAGCAGTTCATCCAGCAAGATGACGGGCAAGGAAATCTTCAATACCATAAGCCACTGGGTCACGTTCAGTGGAGTGATCTGGAAGATTATCTGTAGAGAAAGCACAGGGTAGAGTCACTACACAAACATTACGGATGTGCCGAAAGCCCATGAAAAATGTATAACGCATTCTAAAGGAACATGGTTAGGCTTTCTGTGATAGTCGGTTACATTACAGTACATCAGATTTCACTTAATATGAGAAGATGGCAATTAGAGATGACTAACATGATGGCAGAGGGTTTGGTGCGCAACTGATCCTGAGCATCATTGACAAAGTATCTTATCTTGTAAAATTAATGGTCAGTAGAGCTGCTTCCTATACAGAAAGTACGCTTGATCACGAATTTGAAAGCAAAAAAAAAAAAGCAAAAACCGATACCACGCATATTGATAGAGGCTCTTTGATGCCCGTAAATTGCATAAAATATAATTACTAAGCTATATAATAGCGAGAACGCAAAAGCATTTAGACATTTTTTTTTTGCTTATGATAAACTATTTAAAGATAGAAATGCATGCATAATCGCTGAAATTAAATTTATATGTATTTTACATATTTATTACTAAATTGGAAATAAATGTGAAAATACAAAAAAAAGTAAACTTGATAAATTAAAGATTTATCCTTTAAATCGTTTGATTCTGTAATCCTATTATAGTATTTTTCCGAATAAAAATAAAGTAACTCCCTTACCACTCAGAATAAAAAAGTCAGAATTGTGAGTTATAAACTTCTCCACATGTTTTATCATACAGACAAATAAAAACAGCACAACAACATTGCCTGTACATTCTTTTTATAAGTTATAATCTTGGGTTATAAAATATAAATTATATCATTATTCCATTGTGTCTGCGCGCGAGCAATAGTGCACGAGAGAGACCGAGGGTGTCTGCGTGCGAAAGAGACTGCGCGCATGTGTCTGCGCGCGAGCGATAGTGAGCGAGAGACTTCAAAATAACAAGAGACTTTTCAAATACCAATGACAGAATTTTATTCACTGACATCGGGATCCCGCTTACATGGCTACCTTCCAAATAAATCAATAATTTGACACAAAATATTGATTTAAAAAGGAGTGTATTGATTTAAAAACGATTGTATTGCTTCCGTGTCCATGAAAACGCTCTGTTTTTCATGGCAACGGTGTGTTATCAAGAAATAACAGACTGCATTCTACATTAGAATTGAACCAAGCCATGTAATAATAGGTAATATTATATTCTGTTATAATTATTATCTCTAGTCTATCCTAATAATTATTATAAATACAATGTATATAAAATATAAATACAATTTGAAATATTAATAAATGATTTTTATTTATTCTGGAGACCCATTTTATTTTGATGCACATTTGTACATTAGCAGGAACTGTAGCACAATATGGATGTAAAAAGCAGTTATAATTAGCCTGTGACAAATCAACAAATAATCGTGATAATTAATCGTGATCTCAATATTGATCAAAATAATCGTGATTATCATTTTGGCCAAAATCGTGCAGCCCTAATTGTAATAGGGAAAAACCAGGTTGCTGCTGGTAGAGGTGTTAGTGAGGCCAGCAGGGGGCGCTCACCCTGTGGTCTGTGTGGGTCCTAACACCCCAGTGTAGTGACGGGGACACTATACTGCCAAAAAGAGCGCCGTCCTTCGGATGAGACGTTAAAACCGAGGTCCTGACTCTCTGTGGTCATTAAAAATCCCAGGATGTCCTTCGAAAAAGAGTAGGGGTGTAACCCCGGCATCCTGGCCAAATTTGCCAATGACCTCCTAATCATCCCCATATATACTGATTGGCTTCATCACTGTCTCCTGTCCACCAGTAAGCTGGTGTGTGGTGGGCGTTCTGGCGCAATATGGCTGCCGTCGCATCATCCAATTGGATGCTGCACATTGGTGGTGGTTGAGGAGATTCCCCCCCTTCTATGTAAAGCGCTTTGAGGTCTCAGATAAAGCGCTATATAAATGTAACGAATTATTAATAGAAAAACTCACAATTGCATAATTGTATTGCATAATGTTTTTAATTGGAATTTCAATTGTATAAGAGTTTATACAGTTAAATATTTATATATATATATATATATATATATTATATATATATATATATATATATATATAAAAAAAACAGATTCTACAAAGACTGCAAAAAAAAGAAAAGAAAAAAGAAGAACCAATATACTGAAACATTATCTTATTGATCAAAATTGATCTTACCGGCAGGGGCTCCACATAAAGGATAAAGAAGTGGAGGGACATGGAGAGGCAGATGGCTCCTAGCAGCCACACATTATCCCAGGGGGGCATGCGAAGCAGAGACTGGTTCTCTGAAACACTATGACAGGACATCAAGAAGATAACATTGTGAAATTGATTGACTGGTTGAATATTTATATAATGCACCACTTCTGCTGTTAAAACCTGTCAAGTTGTTCCAAACCTGTATGAATTTCTTTCTTCTGCTGAACACAAAAGATGATATTTTGAAGAATATGGGTAACCAAACGATTATTAATCAACTTCTTTTGTGTTCAGCAGAAGAAAGAAATTCATACAGGTTTGGAACAACTTGATGGCGAGTAAATGACAGAATTTTCATTTTTGGGTTACTATCACTTTAAGATCAATTTTAGCTGATATGATTGTAATTGGGCATAGCCAAATGCAAGGATAAATAGGGTATAAAAAGATTTGTGATACCTCAATGTCAAACTCTATTCAGTACTCAATGAAAATGCATATAACTACACTATCTGTAGAGTACAATTCCATTCAAACGGTAAGATCACTTCAGCATAGTTTTATTTAATGCCATGTCAGCATCTATGGCTATCTATCTTCATGACAAAAACTGAATTACACAAATATACACATAATAAAACTTCTAAAACCTTTTCTGAAAAAACTAAACAACTAACAACTAAACAAGTCCTTCGATGAGCTTACTTCATAAAAATGTTTTCTATTTGCATTAAAAGTGGAACAGTCCAAGAAAATATCAAGAAAATGACTTCCAGGTGTATACAGCAATGTCTTGTCTTACTGCTTGTGATTGGATGAATCTTAATAGCAGATGTAAATAATTGTGACATTTTCAGAGACAAGATGTGCCTTTATTGTAGCGAATTTCCAAAACTGACCTGTTGAGGGCGTTGCACATCTCAATGGTCACTAGTACGGAGAGAGCCATGGTCATAGGATAGGGAGACTCAAACACATCACACTTCAGGCCCTCAAACTCAGGGTTGTCCGGTGCACACTGAAGGAAGTGGCTCTGCAGAGATGAAAATGATAGAAGCGAATTAAGACATTGGAATAGATGTGATTGAGAAAGAGTGTATTAAAAAGTAAAGGGAGTTTCTAACCAGTTGATAGAGGGTGACTCTAGGCCCATCTTCAGCAGCAATGAACCACCATGCAGCAGCACCTACAGTACCAGCACCTACATAACCTTTAGGGTGACATGGAGAACATAACACGTCACATCTTTCTTTACCCACAAAAAAAAAAAAATTATATAGCAAATAAAGCCAGTGGTGCACTCACAGCCAATTATCAGGTATCTAAAGAAGAGCCAACCAGAGATAAGTGGCTCTCTGGCATTGCGAGGGGGTTTGCTCATGATGTCCAGGTCGGGTGGGTTGAAGCCCAGAGCGGTCGCAGGCAGACCGTCCGTCACCAGATTCACCCACAGCAGCTGAACTGGAATCAGAGCTTCGGGGAAGCCCAGAGCTGCCGTTAAGAAAATACTGCCAGAGAGAATACACATAGTGAGTTAAGCGATTAGATAACAACTGGAAGAATGTCAAAAGGACTTTGGCAGTGATCGGAGTTTGCTCAAGGCATAAATTTCAGTGTTGTCATTTATATTGTATCGCTTTTAGGATGGAGACTAAATTGTGCCAAAACGAGATTGAAAAGAAACTGACTTGCGTTTTGGCACACAGGATGAATAGTAAACCTTGATTAAACAATTTAAAAAAGAATAAAATACAATATAATATATCATTTATTATAAAACGGATAGTTCCGGTGCTGGATTCTGATTGGTTGAGCCGCATTCGAAGCCTTTGTAAATTACACAAACATACACCTGTGACCGCATTACATTAGTATTACTGCGCAACTGTCGTTTGATATCCTTTGTTGCTGCATGTGTTGCTTGGCAACCTCTTTGGAACTACATTGCTTGGCAAAGTAATGTGTTATTTTTGTTGCTGGTGTTTATTTTATGAATAAAATAAATATTAAAATGAATATTTTTATGTAGTAACCATTTTATAAAAGCAATAAGCCATGTTTTACAGTGAATTTAGAACAGCTAAGGTGGTTTTAGCTCTCCGCTCTGCATCGCGCCTAACAACGCCCCTTAGCTGTTCTAAATTCACAGGTTCGCAGGGCTTATTGCTTTAATAACCATTCTGGTATCCAACACCCATTGTATTTTAAATTGTAATAATGTTTCATAACATTACTGTTTTTACTGCATTTTGATCAAATAAATGCAGCCTTGGTGAGCATAAGTGACTTCTTTCAAAAACATTTTAAATTACCAAGCCCAAAATATTTAATGGTACTTAAGATTTCACAAGTTAAATAGATTTCAACAGCCATTTTATGTTGACTTGAAATGGTTTCATGTGGACGGGCCAGTAAAAAGAAATTAAAGAATGAATTCCTAAAAATGTTAGCAAAAGGTTAGGATCCTTACCAGACCACCTCGCCGACATTTGAGGAGATGAGGTAGCGGATGAATTGTTTCATGTTATTGTAAATGGCTCGACCCTCTTCCACAGCGGCCACGATGGTAGAAAAGTTATCATCAGCAAGGACCATCTCTGAAGCAGTCTTAGCCACTGCTGTGCCTGACCCCATAGCAATGCCAATTTCAGCCTTTTTTAGAGCAGGTGCATCGTTCACACCATCTCCAGTCTGCAGGAATGAACACAGGATGTCAAGTCAGTTGAGGGAGAAAGATTGTCAATATAAACATCTAGAAGAAATCCTCCCTCCATCTAGTCATTTAATAAAAAAATATATTAATACATAATTATACTACAGGGCCGTTGAATGCTTGAATCTGATTGGTTGACGAACATTCTGAGGTGTGCAATTATATTCAGGGAACCGCACGGCTAAAGTAGTTCCGGCAGGTCTTAACCGTATTACAGTTCCATATCACTTTGCGTAGTCAACTGTAATAACGGAAAATAGGATACAATTCATAACAAGAAAACTGCAGCCGCATGTGCTCGATCTGCAATTTCCAATGTCTAACTTCACAATCAATGGAAATATGCAGTTTAATTTTAATAAATAAAGTATATATAGTCCTATATATAATCAATAGAAAATTCAAAAGAATATTTCAATAAATTGATAGTCCTGCTGCAGATAATATAAAAAATAAAAAATTATTGATTGGCCTATACTTGTTAAAAGGGCTTTGTGTTTCATTTATTAGGCTAGTCTGTCACTAATAGAAAAAAAAAGAATGAACGAATTAATTAAAACGAATTGAATAATTAAATAAATAAATAATAATATTGACGCGAATGCTTCTTTCTCTCTCATAACTGCATTAATAACTGCATAAAGCCGGGGACACACTTACTGTAAGGCCGGTTATGAATGTAATTTGATACTTATCTGCATGCACGCGTGTTCAGCGCGTTCAGTCTGTGTTCACAGCGGTGTTTAAAATCTGCTGCATTCACAGTCAGAGAATGTTTCTAGTCGTTACGCGTGTCCAGCATTAAGTGGCCTTTAGTCTGCTATCAGCGGCTCAGACCTCCGTTACTAACTCTAAAATGACGTTTTGGAATTAGCAACGGAGCATGGGGTTTAGATGCGCAAGGAATTAGTCCTACATACAAGAGCGTTTTAATGACAAAAACTTTACAAACGTCTTGAAATACGTCATCTGAACAATATTTCGAGGTGTGGTAACTGTAGTATAAGCGGAATAATTGACTTCAGGCCGTTGAATTATTAGAAAAATAATGCACACCCGAGGTGGTAATGCGGTCACGACGCAAAGCGGAGTTCTTTTGCACTTTCTATTAATCCAAAAATCCTACAATTTTTTTTTTTATATGCATCACTGTTTTAAAGATATTAAGATAACTGTTTTGAAATATGTGAGCAGCAAATCAGCATATTAGAATGATTTCTGAAGGATCATGATTTGACACTGAAGACCATGCGAGTGACTATAATAAAAATTCATCTTTGCCATCAAAGGAATAAATTATATTTTAACATATATTAACCAGTCATTTTAAACTGTACAATTTTCACAATATTACTGTATTTTGACCAAATAAATGCAGCCTTGGTTAGAGACTTCTTTTTAAAAACATTTTAAAATCTTACTGACCCCCAAACTTTAGATTGAAAGTGTACATAAAATCATTCAGTTAGTATTTGTTACGATTTCACAATCTAATTTTTACCATGGCAGTGATCTCATCGTAGGACTGCAGGAACTCCACAATCTTGGATTTGTGAGAAGGCTCGACACGGGCAAAGCAACGGGCGGTGATCACTGCCTCACGCTGGGCGACAGCAGACAGGTCGTCAAACTCTCGGCCAGTGTAGGCCATGCACGAGACATCGTCATCCTCGCCAAAGATGCCGATGCGCCTGCAGATGGCCACAGCTGTGCCCTTGTTGTCACCAGTGATCATGATGACTCGAATGCCCGCTTGGCGACAAAGTTTGATGGAAGCTGCCACCTCAGCTCTGGGTGGGTCCAGCATGCCCACGCATCCCACAAAGGTCAGGTCCGTCTAAAGGAAAGACAGAAATTATAATAAATGACTATCAAAATAAAAATTCTGTAGTTAATCCAAATATATATAAATAAAGATTATATATATATATATATATATATACACACACACACACTACTGTCGTAACACAAAAATGCTCTTCTCACCTCATACTCAATGAACCGGTTTGAGTCCTCCAGTACAAGGCTCTCTTTGCTCAATGGGTTGTCACGGGTGGCCAGAGCCAGACAGCGCAGTGTGTCACGTCCTGTGCCGTACTCACGGATCACAGACAGGATCTTCTCTTTAATACCTGCTGTCAGGGGGACTTTATTCCCACCCACACGGATGTGTGTGCATCTGTCAATCACTCCCTCTGGAGCACCCTGCATCCAGAAATAATGAGTTTAAGGAAGCTGCAGGTATATTGTTGTACCACAACACATTTCAAACGTTAAGTAGTCCTGTTTGGGACGGGTAAATGAAATACTGAAGTGCTAAAGTCTCCCTGGAAAACGTGGCGTTACCTTAACAAACATCTTGCCAATGGATGAGCGAGCTTTGTTGGGAGTACAGTACACTGACATGGACTTTCTGTCTCGGGAGAACTCCAAAGTGAACTCCTTCTTCATCAGCTGCTTGATGACCTGAGAAAGAAAGAATACACAAAATTACACAGAGATGAAAGCTGCCATTACATCAAACACAGAAAAGCTATTTGGAAATTAATGTGGGCTTCCACAACCGCACGACCCACTAGGGTTGCAACAAACTCATAATCTGTGGTTGGAAATGTTTGACGTACCGAGTTGCAAGCGTTCGCCAACTCAACCTTGGAAAGGCCTTTCAGTTGTGTGTCGAACACGTTCATTTTCTCCACCAGACATGTTAGAGCGGTCTCTGTGGCTTCTCCCACCTTCTCGTACACACCTTTGGCCTGACATAGAGAAAAACTCTTCAGAACTGCTGTTTGATAAACAAGCACTAGGGATCCACTGATATAAATATTCTGGTTAATATTGATAAGCAGACATTTGTTTTCATGTTATATAATACAAATGACCAATGTTAAAATTATATACTATTTTGTACTATACTTCATAAATGTATCAAATATTATTTATTAATTTACAAGGATACTAAAAATATGGGAACACATTAAAATGATATTTAAGCAAATCCATTCATTAAGTGACATCTGTATGCTAAACAATATAGTTCCACACATTAGTTAGCAGCCTTTTATGGATGAACAGAGGATGCTGCATTTACCAGAAGATGTTAATAACTAACCTCGTTGAAATCTAGAGATGAGTCGTTACACAGAGCACAGATGGTGGCCAGTTCAACCAGACCATCATACTGGGAGCATCGCACTGGTTTACCCTCATGAAACCTGGAGTAAAAAAAAATCATTAAAAAAAGGTGTTGCTAAACAGAGGCGTCTCATGCACTTTGAAATATCAGTGTGCACATGGGCAGCAAAACTCACACTTGTCCATCAGGGGCATATGTGGAGCCAGAAATGGTGAACTCTTTTAGAGAGCAGCTGTTTCCATTTGCCTGATCAACAATGAACATCTGGAACAAAAAAAGACAAAAATCAGACAAAATCTCAACCAGCAGGTGGCAGGCCATCCCACCACAGATGATCTCTGATGTTTGAAAGCACCTCATGAAAAGATCCCTACTCCACCTGACCTGGATATACCAGCACTACAAATGTAAACACTTTACATTACACTCACTTTAGAGTTCAGAGGGCCTTTAAAACCCAGCCAAAACCCCCCAAACATAAGCAACTGAGCATTAAGGATATTTTTAAGCACAAAAGACAATCAGATCCCCCAATATGTCAAGGAAGAGAAGAGCATAAAAGAGATGAGACAGAGTGAGTGGGATGGTAAAGTGGAACAGCGTTCCTGCTGTAGTGATAAAACCCAGTGGACAACAGTCGAACCACAGAGACAGAAGAGTGTGTGGGGGAGAGAGAAAGAGAGAGAGACAGGCCCTCATTTCGAAGGCGCTAGGCACTATGGAGAAAGACATGATTAGCAGAAAAACCCTAAGTGTTAGTTCCCCAAAA
Source organism: Phoxinus phoxinus (assembly GCF_949152265.1). Classification (NCBI taxonomy): domain Eukaryota; kingdom Metazoa; phylum Chordata; class Actinopteri; order Cypriniformes; family Leuciscidae; genus Phoxinus; species Phoxinus phoxinus. The sequence continues at coordinate 22,755,135 of NC_136892.1, forward strand.
ATCACACCCTCATGTCGTTCCAAACCCGTAAGACTTTCGTTCATTTTAGGAACACAAACGAACATATTTCTGATGAAATCTGAGAACTTTCTGTCCCTCCATTGACATCTACGCAACTATCACTTTAAGCCCCAGAAAGACAGTAAAGACATCATTAAAATACCGTGAATGCTTTGTTTGCGCAAAAAAAGATAACAATTAACCACTTTACTTACAAAATAATAATCTCATTCACGCAGCAACATCCGCTCTCGTGTCAACAACAACGCATGCATTGTTGTTTCATTGCAAAGTGGTAAATAATGTTTTTTTGGTGCAAACAAAGCAATCTCATCGCTTCATAAAATTGAGATTAAACCACTGGAGCCACATGGATTACTTTTTGATGATGTCTTTACTACCTTTGTGGGGCTTGATAGTGTTAGTTGGGTAGGCTGTCAATGGAGGGACAGAAAGCGCTAACATTTCATCCAAAATATCTTCCGGTTCTTAAAGAGTCAGAACGACATGAGGGGGAGTAATGAATGACAGAATTAAAGAAAAAGCTATTGGTGAATGAAGGGGCAAAACATGCTGATATGATGCTTATGTGTCTTGAGTCATTACCATTGTGTTGCCATGTGGTTTTCAGCATGTTTCCATGCACTTTTATTTAGTGAATTTCCATGACTAACATTACTCTCAAACATTTGTAGAAAGGCAATTTCACTAGTTAAGGATTTCCAAAAATCAATTTGATTTAGAATGAGTCACTAATGAATCATTCAGACCATTTTAAACCCAGAATTAGATAAACGCTCAAAAGAACAATTCACTAACAAATCACTAATTTCTGTGGCTTTCAAACAAAGGTTACTTAACTCGAGCAATAACTGGGCAAGAAATGCATATTCAAGGCATCCGGCTCTCAGGATCGATATCAAAAATCCATATTGGTCCACCACTAAATATTAACTCTTAAAAGTAACTGCACTTCAATAAGGCACAAGATAGAGGTATCATTCGTGTCAATAGTGGAAAGTTAGACGAGTTAACCGTTTAACACGAATACAAGCTTAATGGTTAGGGTTAACAAGATTACATTCCTTCAGTCGAAACACTGCTAATTTTAGAAGCACCATTCCCATATAGTATTATTTTAGACAGTCGAGGCAAACGGGACATTTAGGGTAAAAATTATTTTGGTTTAACCGCATCCTGAGCATTTACAGAATAAATCAAGCATAATATTTTAAATAATTTCTATTAAAAAGAAGAGCAAGCCTGCAACTAAATTTAACCTTTACACACACACACCCACACACACACACACAACTGATTAAAATCAGAACCGCTTCACATTCGGCTTGCATGCTTGACTGTACAGCCTACAGCAAAGGTGCTGCTGTGGATCACAGGCAGATCTCACACACACACGGTCAGTTATGTAACACTACCGCAAGTAACTGACTACCGCATACTGATCAGCTCTCACAGTCAAGCTGGAGAAGAGCAGATGAGGAGGGTGACAAAAGATGAGAGGAGAGAAGTATACAGGGACACGATGAAGGGGAAATAGAGAAATAAACCATGTCAAACAGGAAAACGACAAATGGAACCTGGGGTGGTCTAACAAAGGTCATGAGAAACTAAGATAAAAATAAATAAAATGATTAATCAAGGCAATATGAAAGCTGCAGATTAACAGCTTTCCCCCGACTTTCGTTTGAGGCCAAGTAACGTACTAGTGCTAAATCAATACCATCATGAATGTCATTTTTATTCATGAGCTTTTTGTCTGTGCAGTAATATCACTCTCGGTTCTTGGCTGAACCCCAGCTTCCAAATTTCTAAACAATCACAGACTCACAATTGCCATGGAATTAAATAATGGGTTAAACAGAATTCCTAATAGCCGGGGATATATTTGATGAGCCCTGAAGCTGCTCAGTAAAGCCCATTTCAATTGTGTATAATATTCCCAGCATTCTCACCCTGCAAACGGACATCTGGTTGGTGGTAAGTGTGCCGGTCTTATCCGAGCAGATGACGGAGGTACAGCCCAGGGTCTCCACCGAGGGCAGAGAGCGTACGATGGCGTTCTTCTTGGCCATGCGACGGGTACCCAGAGCCAGGCAGGTGGTGATGACGGCGGGCAGGCCTTCGGGGATGGCGGCCACAGCCAGCGCGACGGCGATCTTGAAGTAGTATACGGCCCCGCGGATCCATGAGCCACCGTGAACGGGATCGTTGAAGTGTCCAATGTTGATCATCCACACAGCGATGCAGATGAGCGTGATGACCTTGGACAGCTGCTGGCCGAACTCATCCAGTTTCTGCTGGAGTGGCGTGCGCTCCTGCTCCGTGGACACCATCTCATCACGGATTTTGCCAATTTCGGTGTTCACACCGGTGGCAATCACTACGCCCACCGCTTTGCCTGCGGCAATGTTGGTACCCTGTAAAACATCAAGTAAAAAAAGTGAGTTTTAAATTATGATCATTCAATCATAAACAATCTAAAATCCCCTTTAAATTTACTAGAGATCTCTAAAAGTTTTCTAGAAACAAAATTGGTTCTAAATCATGCAAATTAGGATGCATGATATAACAGCACCATATTGGTTATCGAACAATGTTCTTTTTTCTTTTTCTTATAGAATATTTCCTCTATTTTTACTCTAGAAAAAAAACAATACATTTTAATATTTGCCGTTATCAGCCATAACATAACTTACTGGTTTTAACCATAATTTAAAACCCTGATACAAATCACTCACATCTGTGCAAAACTGATCATAATAAAATTCCTTCAAAAACATTTTGGTGGTTGTTTGCTTAAATCTATCCGTTAAAATGCTATTACAGATATGATGCAAATACACAAATATATATTATGACTTATACTACTATCCAAATGTTAGTGGGTTGGCAAGATTTTTTAAAAGAAATGACCACTCAGTACTAAATACTCAATAATATTCAACAAGGATGCATGTTGTTCTTTTGAACTTTTATTCATTAAAGAATCCTGAAAAAATGTATCATGTTTTCCACAAATTAAGCAGTTTTCAACAATAATACGCGTTAACAAATCAAGTTAACCAAAACAGCATATTAAAATGACATGAAGGATCATGCGACACTAAAGACTGAAATTAATTTTAACATACTAAAATACAAAAACGTTATTTTGAATAGGAATAAAATAGTACTGTTTTTATTGTATTTTTGTCTAACCCTAAATATAAGCAAGATTAATAATAAGGCCTGCATTATCAGGCACCACAATTAATATGCTGACAGCAGTCATTAAGGGTCTGACTTACAGAGAAGAGCATGTTCTTCTTGTCCTGGTTCACAGCACGAGGGTCAGGGACAGGGTCTGTATGCTTAATTACTGACACAGATTCTCCTGCGAAGAGAAGATGCACGTGACAGGTTGGTGAAATCAAAGTTCTAGTGCTACTTGACTGCCCTCTAAGACTAACACAACGAGGATTAGGTTTCCAGTTCATCACGCAGGTGTTCCAATTCAAGTCCTTGATGTGCATTTGCGCAATTGCTTTAACGGTTCATTTCTGGTCAGGATGGCAAAGAATCCCAACAAAAAATAGCCATGGATGGAGCAGCTAAAAGATGTGGAAAAGTTGAACAGGCCGTTACCAATTAAGGCAGTGAAGCAAGACCCACAAGTCCTACAAGAGCCCTTCCTTTCTGTCTTTCCCCCTAACTGGACTGCAGAGACTGGGCACAGCTGACCTACCTTTAAAATAAGCAGCACTAAACCTTCTCAGGAAAAAAAGCCTTATTTTTCCACCTCATATCAACTACTGAAGTGACTTTATAAGGTGGCTTACTGCAATAGTGTTTCCTGCACTTCACCCTGCTATGCTAAATCTTAATTGCATCTGCAATGGAAACTATATTTAACCGTGGTTTTGTGATGAGATAAAAGGGTACTGTGACATTTTACAAATACAAAAATAAAATAGACAAAACATCTTAGACTGTGACGTCTTTGCTGAGAACATACAGCATTAGGGAGGCTACAAAAAAAAAAAAAAAAAAAAAAAAAAAAAGACCTGCGTATAAAAATACTGAACTGTGGATATTCAATGTATAGGGGCTGTCGCAGCGCAGGAACTAGGAACTCAATTAGCTCCTGCTTCCTAGTAGGGTCTAACCCAGCGCAATAGAAACTACCAGTGACGTAATTGTACGCTGATTGGCCAAACGCAAGTGAAACACCAGCACCCGCCATTTAAAAAAAGGGAAGCCATGTACACAGATTATAGCCTATATATTTAAAATCCAATGCGCCTTTGGGCCGAGCAAAACATGATTATGTACTTCTGCTCAGCTAGAGACATTGGGCATCAGCCACACGGCAAATGCTAATACTTTTTCATATACTGTCTACTTTTTGAATAACATCTATTTTTGTACAACATTCTATCTATTAACGCAAGACAAGACTGTTAAACAGATCATAAACTAATGGGGAATAGGAGCGCTGTGTGCTCAGGCTCTGGCGTTCTCAGTGCCATCTAAATAAAAGTCAGCCACTCTGTCAAAATAAAAGTCGCAACAACAAGCACGGCTTACATCACTTCAGAGTTCCTACTGGCGGTGAGTATGCAACCAGGAAAAGGGCCCTTAGGGAACTATTAGATCTCGGGGAACCACCCTGGTGGCTAGTTCTTAGAACTTCCCGGTGCAAACGCCAAGGTCAAATTTTCTTCCTGTATTTGGATCAAAAAGTTTAAAAAGGACACAAAGAACCACAAATACTATTTGGACTCCATTTACTTCCATTCATGTGCACGTGAACACAGGTGAGCCAAAACGCAAGCACACATGAAGTAATTTCGTCTATTCTTGTGTAACAAAGTTCAAAATCGGTGAACTAGCCATAAAATTAGCATAAAGGTGTTTGACCACAACATCATAGATTAACCTCTTGGCTCAATACAAACTAAGAATACAAATTTTGAAGAAGTAGATTCTGAATTTATTTTGTTATATGGGAGTCATTATTTATTAAAGGGTAACTAAACACTAAACCAACTTTTTTTAGTTAATGATCTGTAAGAATGGAGCTTCATAAATGCGGTTTACTTTTTTTACTGAGTACTTTCTTTAACATTTAAGTATGAAGTGTTTTAATTTTCAAATATATGGTGTAAAAACGTCCGAGTGCTGCCCTCTTCAGGTTAAACGGAATCTCCTGAAGTAGGGGTACTCTCTGACGTAGGGGTAATCTGTGACGCTACTCTGCCACGCCCCTGGCAGCCCCTGGTATAAAAGCATCTGGTTCCGTCAAAACCACTGTAGCGAGTCAGGAGTTGGAAATTGGAATTACGAGTATTGAAAACGATCAGGATAGCGTATTTTAGCATCTAGTTAGCATAGCATTTATATAGTCATTTAGATTATTTCGTGTAGCCTAGCTAGTTATTTAGCATAGTTGTTAGTGTTGTTAGAAGCATAGTTAGTTAGTAGCATAGTATTGCATCAGTTAGGATAGTGTAGATTTTTAGCATTAGCTTTATCTGTATTTAGTATAGTGGTTAGGATGGTACGTAGGTGTAGTGTTGCCAGTTGCAACAGCACTGCTGGACTGTATAACTTTCCACCAGACTTGGAAATAAGGCGCCAGTGTTTACATGCACTTGTGTGCCAAACGCTGCTCTTCCTGCATGGACTCCACAACCGCCGGCGCGTTTTGCTGGATATTTTTTTTCACATAGCGGCAAAATATGCTTAACGGAGGTCAAAAGTAATAATAATCCACTCAGATACTGGACCCATTCTCTCTTGCGCGGCTGCTTCGCTAGCATCGTCGGATGCCGATCGCGATGCGGGAGTTACGTTAATGCGATGCGACACGGCAGTTTGAGCTCGCGGCTCGAATTGATATGGTTTTGTGTCCACAGACAATTCGTCCACTTCAGGGGAAGGTGGGGGAGAAAAGTCCTCGACTTTAAATGACCGCTCTGTTGTAAAGCTACTTGCGTCACTCCAGTTACTCTCCATCTTAGCGAGTCTGACAGCAGCTGTCAGTCACTGCGGGTCTGTCAATCACCCGCTCAGCCCCGCCCTCGGTTCGTCCGTTGGGCTCTGCCCACTTTTCCAGCATTTTTCAAATATTGCCAGTGGGTGGAGTCAGGCTCTGACCAGGGGTTTAGTTACCCTTTAAAAACAGAATCTCCAGACTGGGATATTATATCCTGTTGCTGATAAAACACTGCAATGTCCATAGTCCTTTTACCTACTCAAAGCCTAGTATGACTGGCCTCGTATGAAGTTGTCTTTTTAAATGTACATTGTTCCCACCTGTTAGAATGGACTGGTCCACCCTCAGGGTCGTTGACTTGATTGAAGTCAAGCGAATGTCAGCAGGAACTTTATCACCCACTGAAAGGAAACAAAAACATGCTGTTAAATAGAGATAAATCCAGTGCTCGAAGCAAACTAAAACAACACTGTCATGCCATTCCAAATTTATAAGAACATAATCAAGCAGCAATAAAAGAGCAAGAACCATTCAGGAGAAAGGACTTGGATCCCTATAAGCAAGTCAGGCACTACGGACCAAGAAAAGCTGTTCCACCGATTACAACAAAAATGCCATTACACTTTCAAACGATGTTTGTAAGGCACAGTGCCAATTTAAAACCATGAACCCCCACCTTTTGAATCTCAAGTATCAGCTCAACAGTTAATGGCTTGGCAATTGACAATAACGGATTGTGCTTTCAAGGGATGAAATGAAGGCCAAAAATACATCACTCATCTAAAACAGTAAAACAGTACAAACCATGTTACCATCGGTTGGTTGGGTTTAAATTTCAACAGTTTTCTCAGAAACCTTTTAAGGTGCACTTGCTGATTAAGTCCTTAAGCTTTACAAAACCAAATATCACAAGAATTATGGCAATGCTTCATCATCCAGTCCTTTTTAAGACAAGCATCTCAACATCTTCAAATAAAACCTGCACTGAAGAGGTTAATGAACAGCATCAGCAGCTTTGAAACATTTTGGTTCGACTTTGGAGTAGACAAAAATAGACTCTGCTTCATTCTTTCCACAAACAGAGGGGGGTTTAGTAATTGCTACTAGGAAAAGAGCAAATGTAAATACCGTAATCTTTTCTAAACAAATCTCTTAATGAATAAGGCGTTGGATACTTGAGCATGCTAAAACCTTTGACGTTTATTGGTCATTTGAGATGGAGTCTGTTTGAATACGCCTGATGTGTAAATCAAGTTTATGCAAGAGTGGGCATTGACGAAGAATCTTTTCACAGGATGTTCTGGGTGGAAAGAACTTCAACTAATCTGAGGATACGGTCTTAGATGCTTTTCCTTTTCTGGACTAAGTTTTTACCAACATGCAACAGCACCGATAGGCCTCTCTATGCACTTTTTAATGGAGTGGGGGACATAATGGGTGGTATCAGACCAACAACCAACACAGCTCCTAAAATGGAAAAGTTATTTTGATATGAACTATGGTGCACGGTCAAGCTAACACCCAACGTAAACAGATTTAGTTTTGAGATGAGATTGTTAGTCCATAGAAAGGTTCCTTCATTCCTATCGGTTCCTTCATTATATATTATATAAATATATAAAAGTTTAAAGATCTTTCAAACTATGTATAGTTTACATCACATACTGTATATTACATGTATTGCCATTGATCATGCTTTATGAGTATTTATCAAGCACACACTTAGAGAAGTGCACTTAAGGAAGCTCTAGCGGTTCTCTGGATATATATATATATATATATATATATATATATATATATATATATATATATATATATATATATTGTAAAAAAAAAAAAGTTATATGATCCAATTTACAATAATACACCTTTGAAATAACCCTAAACTAAACTAAGGAATGTGGTACATAATCCCGATATATAGCTCAAGTTTGAAAAAGGTCATATAACAGGGTAACCTACTTTAAGTAGACAAGGAGAGAAAGTCTTATAAGAATAGATCATAGAAAAATCATTTTTGGACCACCTAATATTATTCTAATAACACTTGTTAATGACAGAGTTAAAAAGTTAAAAATTGCACAAGCCGCAGGCATTTTAATTAAAATGCACAAAAAACACCTTCAAAGGCCCGCTATGCTATAAAGCTTGAGTTATTATCGATACCCTGATGATTTAATCCAAAACACAAAAATCAAGGTCACTTTCACCAGATCAAAACAGGGAAGTTAAAAAGCTGACAGAGAAAGTGGTTGTGTCATATTGGCTGCGAATGGGTGGTTGGAAACAAACGGTCAAACACTCCTCATTGCTGTTTTTATTCCACAGTTTGTGCTAGAGAGCCAAAAGAACAGAAAGAGAGCCAGAGTACTATGGAATACTTAAAAGCAGCCAAAATGGTAGCTAGCTATGTTTATAGCACATTGCTATGTAGTTGCGGGTGGTTAAGATATAGTTGAGTTAAGCGAGCCCACCCCCAAGTCAGAATGATATTCTGATCACTAGATACAAGTCTAGATAGAGAATTTAATTGAATTTAATTCGTTTATTTGTCAGGGACAATGTACAAAATACATTAATCTTACGAGAAGATGTTTTGTACCAGAGTTAGCTAATGCTATTTTCCATCTGCAGTCCCCAGGCAGGTGCACACAATATTAAAACATTACATTGCAAATAACTGTCAGTAGCACTAACAGATACATGCAATATTGGTTAAACAATGATCATTTAAAACTAGATGTTTAAATGAAAAACTAACCAAAAAACCATCACAGCCTAAAATATGTACAACAACATAATAAAAAAAAACAATTACTTCAATATTACATTTGTATACTTTAAGTGTGCTGATGCTGACACAGCTGGTTATCGAGGATGTATTTCTTTAAGTTTCGAGATAAATAATTGAGATCTACAGACAACTTTAGACTGTCTGGAAGTTGATTCCATTGTTTAATGATTTTAAAAGAGATGGCTTTCTGTGCAAAGGCAGAGGATCTTTTCGGGATAGCACAATTTCTGTGAGCAGTGGAGCGGGATGTTCGGTTTGTTTGTTCAGAATAAAGTTTTATGAATTTTTTCATTGAAGGTGGAGCAATATTATTAACAATTTTGAAAACGGTTCTTAAATTTGTATATCGAATTAGGGAGTCAAAATGTAACATTTTATATTTACTAAGAATATTGCAGTGATGTTAGCGAGGGGCTTTTCTGTCAAGCACCTTTAAAGCCTGATTATAGACCGATCTGAGCGGTCTGAGTTTGGTCTCGTTGGCCTGAGACCAACAGGACAAACAGTAGGTGATGTGTGGAGAAATCATGGCATTAAAATACACGAAAGGTGCTTCAGTTGTCAAACTATTCCTAATGTGTCTAAAAGTGGAGAGATTATATTTAATAGAGTTAATTATATTTAATAGAATCTTTTTTATATGTTTTTTAAAACTTACAGTTTGGTCCAAATGGACACCTAGATATTTTATCTGTCACGATGTTAATTTTTTGTCCATTAACATAGATGTTAGGCATATCTTTAACTTTATTGGACTCAGCGAAATACATTCCAACAGTTTTTTCAATATTTAGAGTTAAGTAAGAAGATTTAAGCAAATTACTTTTTTTGTCCATGGCTGAGGACAATTTAGTGGCTACTTGCTCCATATCCCTCCCATGTACGTAGATGACGGCATCCTCTGCGTACATGATGATGTCTATGCCCTTGCACACAGCCGGAAGATCATTGATGTAAATACTGAACAACAAGGGTCCCAGAATTGATCCTTGGGGGACCCCAGTTGTACAGGGCTTCAGAGAGGACAATACATTTTTTACCCTCACATACTACATCCGATTTGAGAGGTATGATTGTATCCAATGCAAAGTCTCCATGGACAGATTATACTTCGAGAGCTTAGACAGGAGGACACTGATGTTTACCGTGTCAAAGGCTTTTCGCAAGTCCAGAAACACGGCACCCACCGTGCCCCCTCTGTCCAAGCTGGCCTTAATGTTTTCTATCAGATAGCAACAGGCTGCGTTGGTGGAATGATTGCGTCTAAAACCGAACTGCATGGAGTGCAACAAATTATTACAATCTAAGTGATCGGTTAGCTGCTCTATAATGGCTTTCTCAAGAATTTTAGATGCTACAGGCAATATACTAATAGGCCTGTAGTTGCTCATTTAATTTTTGCTTCCAGATTTATAAATTGGGGTTATAACTGCTGTTTTAAAGGCACTGGGGAAGATACTCTCATCAATAGATTTATTCACAATATATGTAATAGCTGGTGTTAAAATCTCCCTATGTTTTTTAATGAGAGAGCTATCAAGTCCCCAGAAATCCTTAGCTTTTGAGTTAGATAAGGATTGTATTTTATCTGTTTTAGAATAATCAATGCGTTTAAAACACAGAACCTCATGATCATAAATGGAAGGCTGAGGTGATGAACAGGGATGAGGCAATCCAGAGGCGTATTGGATAATTTCATTCACTGAATCAATAAAATAATTATTAAAATAGTTTGAAACTGTTAGACCATCCTTGTGGTTTTCGTCATCTATTTTCAGCTCTATTATTCCACTCTTAGTTTGTATCTTTCCAGTTAATTTGTCCATAGTTTGCCAAAGTGGTTTAGAATTGCCCTTTGCTTGTTTAATTATATTCAGAAAAAACATTGCTTTTGGTTGTCTTAGCTGTTGAGTGACTTTATTTCGAAGTCCCTTATAGATCAGGCGATCAGTTGTGAGTCCCGTTTTATGAGACTTTAATGCTGAATCTCGAGTTCTCATCAATTTCCATAGATTATCATTTAACCAAGGTAGAGGGATTTTGCCTTTAGGCTTTACCTTTTTTCCTTTAGAATGTTTAAAAACAAGCTGTTGAAACATCTTTATCAACTCACTAGAAGCTATATTACTGTCTTTATCATTTACCATTTCAAACCAATTTACCTTTCTTATTTCATTATCAAACCTCTCAATATCTTTCCTGGGGATATAAAGTACAGATTCATTAATATCAATCTTATTTAAATTTCGGTAGAGCGCTTTTGACAGTTTCCTTGCAATTAGTGTTAAATTATGATCAGAAAGACCTGTTATTAAATTATAAACTTTACCGATATGGTCAGCTTTGTTAGTAAAAACTAGATCAATAAGCGTTTGAGATGTTTTAGTAATCAGAGTTGCTTTTTCAATCATTTGTGTAAAATTGAATTTGAGTAATCTCCTTTAGTTTTTGTCTAACATTTTTATCAATCCAATTTATATTAAAATCCCCCATGTGAAGTATTTCTTTCGCATCACATTTTTTAAGAATGTCAGTTAGGTGATCAAAAAATACATTATTTGATGTCGGGGGCCTATACAAAGCAAGAACAGCGAATGACATTTCCGGAGACAGCCTAATTTTTATCCCCACACATTCCAAAACATCTCCCACTAATTCCATATGTACACATTGAAAACTGTCCTTGACATAGATCATTACTCCGCCCCCTTTGCCATGACCACAGTCACGCCTGTAGATGTTATAGCCTGGAACATAAACAGCACTATTTGAAAAGGAGGGTTTTAGCCAAGTCTCAGAAAGACACAAAAAGTCAAGGTTGGAATGTGTTAGCAACTGTTCAAGTTGTTCAGATTTCGATACAGCGCTTCTTATATTTAGGTGTCCCCCAAATACAACTTTAGGTTTAACCTTTGGGTCCCAGAGAACTTTGGCATGGTTAACAGTCTAAAATAGTCTGTATCTCTGTTGTTTGGTGACAGCGTTTGAAAGACACGGCATGAAAAGATGAGACGAGTGCACCGAATCACATACCGCTCCAACTTTCTCCACAGCGCCATTTAGTTTGTTTACCCCAGTATCCGGACAAAATGTATCTGTGCGTGGTGTCTGTGCCAAAGCACCCGACAAGTTATTTTTACGCAATGTCTCAGTACCGTCTGGGGAAGGCGCATCTAACTTTATCGCAGGAGAAATCTGCGAAGTTCCAGATCTATCCTCCGCCGTGCACAGTGTTGATGGCAAGCAATTTTGTCCGTTTGTCTGTGTGTGCTCATAAGAGTAACTCACTGCGATCGTGACTGCAGATCCACACATGGGTGAAACGCCAGTCACTTTTCTCCCGGTTTCACAAACAAGGCTTAGTCCCCGAAAAAAATGCATGTTTGAGTTGTTTTAACTGAAAGCAACTTCTTTTTGTCTCAAGATGTACCGGTAATGTTTTTTTCTAAGGCACACTTATAAATAGGGCTGAGACTCAGCAAATTTGTTTCGATTTCGATACCGGTTCCTGAACAATTCTTTTTTTGATTCCAATTTTATGAAATCTGTTTTAACAAGATAACAAATGTTGGTTTGTTTTTACAGACTCAATGACTCATATAGGCCACCGGGGGGTGGAATATATGCCTCGCGCTCAAGCGCACGCATAAAGCTCTCCGCAAAGCACTGGCAAAAGTAGCCTAATGATTTTGAATGTGTCAGGAAAAAAAGCAGAGACACATTTTAATTGCTATTAATAAACTAGTGTTTTCTGAATCAGTGTTGGCAGCAAAGATGAAGTTGACATTGCTGACTCGTCATCTCAGCAGTATAGTGAATAATCACAATTACATAAGAGTATTTGTTTTTTATTTAAATTGGTTAGTTTAAAAGTAGACATTTCAAGCTTTCTATATGCCTATTTCTCATGTCTGTGAGGCAAGTAGCCTGTGTTTCGTTTAATTTGTGATGCTCTTAGTTCTTCTTGCAGTCGAAGACGAAGCAAGTTTCTGCTCTTAAGTTTATTCTGTGCACTGTCAAGTGCTTCATCAGATTTGTTGTGTTGCCGGTCTTGGCAGCAACTATCTTGTATTAAACATTGCGAGCTGCTGGTGAAATGTAGCCACAACGTTTGATCTTTTTCACATCTATGGGGGTTGGGACGCTTACACACTACAGCCTTACGTACGAGTCACGTCACTGGGCGTAACCGGTGTAAACTAATGTTTATCCTTGATCCCTCGCCACACCCAATCATGCTGCATGCTTATTGGCTCACTGAGGTTTACCCCTAGGCACCGAACGATAAGACAATTTTTGATACTCGATGGTAGAGGAATTCGGTCGGTGCCTAAAAAGTATCGAACTGAATACCTAGCCCTACTTATAAAAGCTACGTCAATGCCCTAAAATGAACAAAGGCCTAATCCTAGCTTAATCTAAGCCCTGTCTGTGAAACTGGGCCTTTAAGTAATCAACTTAAGTGGTAGCAAATAATATAAATAAACAAAATAAAATAGCTAAACAAAACCTCAATAGTGTTTATAGCATGTACCACAAAAAAAGAAATGCACCACTGGTTCACATTAGCTAATTTTCTTGGGAAAACATAAGGGACATCTTGACCGCTAACAAATATGCTAGTAAGCAAACTTTAGGGAGGTCTAATCCCTTTTTCAAAGAGAAGCATTAACAGTTCCTTGCGTTGTCCCGGATTGCCTTTGGTTGGTTTGTGCAAAGAACACTCCCTTCCAAGCAGTGATTGGCTGGGGCTCTCCGGGGAGCGCTTCCTGAGGGAACTGACAGCGAGAGGCCGCAAGTGCAGCGACGACCCGAGCACGTAAACACACAAGGCCGGATATGCTCTCTGTCATGCAGACAACTTGTCCTCCAAGAGCCTGTTCCCACTGCTGCTGATGGGACTGAACCGATGCCTGCTAAGGACAGTAAGAGAGGACAAAGAGCAGAACACCTCCCCTTCAAACATGAGAGAAGAGAAAGAAAGCGGCCATCTGGCTCACTGATTATTTATCTCGTCAACTCTTAACTGCACATCCTGTCTCTGTTCCTACTTTCACTCTCTCGCTCACTCTCTACTGGGACAGGGTGGTCATTTAGACTACAGGCTTGCTGATAGGTCATGTTGCAGAGTTTTACGTACAATGAAACCCCACCTGAGCGATCGCAGAGCAGCCTCGATTTAATACTTCTGGAGGACAATTCCCATGAGTCCGAGCCATTACCATAGCAAAGGAAACGATCTTGGTTCATTAACAGAGAGGCACAGTAAATTTAGAGGCTGGAGGATTGCAAAAAAGTGTCTTACTTGGAGGAAGACGACATTCACTTGTGAACAGGAAGTCACACAATACATTTAAAACCACAAAAGCCCGGCGTCTACAGTGGCTGCTTGTCACTTTCTCCCAGACGTGATCAGCATTCACACTCCCGCGGTTAGCATGTGGCAACGGCAGTTAGCTAATGTTTCTAATGCTTTCTATTCACTTTTTTTAAGGTGGCTCGCATCAGCAATGTGCTTCACCATATTCCTTTTGGGTAAATAGGGACTTGTCTACACTTGCATCCTCCTGCAACTAGTGTCCTTGGCTAATGTCTCACTTCACTGACATTTGTCCCTTAAGGGGAGTCTTCGCTCAAGAAAAGATGGGCAACTTACACGACACCATTTTCAAGTAAAAACGGAAAACTGTATGCGTTTTGACTGTTCGTTTACACGACAACAGTATTTGGAGGACTGAAAAAACAAACTTCGGAAAACTTTCAAAGTGCAAGTTTTTGAAAAAACAATACCATTATGAGTATGCGTATGTGTTTAGTGTATAGGCACGTAATTTTACTTAGTAGTTTTCCACGTAGTTACATTGCCAACAACTGGCATGGCATGCATAATACAGCTTTTTTTATAACAATAGATAATACAGTAGTTTGAAGACGTTGTCATCTGTATGTGGAAAACTTTTCAGTTTTTAGCACATCGTTGTCACGTAAATATACCCTCAAACAGAAAAAGTGATAAGGCATCACCTCAATGTGATTAATTCAGGGGTTGATACTGTCAATGTGCAAAATATATAAAAAGTCATAAATTTTAGCTCTAACTGAACCATCTCGTTAAAAACAAGAAATTCTGCCAGTGCACTAAAACATGTATATTCAAGAGAGGGTTGCCAAATCTGTGGAAAAAAACAGCCAAATTCCCAATCAAATATAGACCAAATACCAAAAAACCCCACTCCCATACCTAAAATACATAAGGTAATTTACCGTTATGCAATACACACAATTTCAAATAGGAAATCACTGTACAGTAGTAATAAACAGTCATAATAAAATGCCGTAGTCATGGCCAAAATATTTGGACATTCTGTTTGAAGACTGTATGAATACTTCATTAAGACAAAGACTCTCAAAATCCAATCAGTTTAAAAAGAGCTTTTTCTGCGTTTTGAAAGAGGAGATGCACACAGCTGAGCGGTCAATTACCACCGCTGGTCTGCAGATGACAGGAGATGGACCAACAGATCAGATGTTTCATGATGGCATCACTTTACATGCTATCAGACGGCAGATGTATGAAAGACGAGAGGTAATAACAGATGTGAGAGGCGGTCATCTTCAGCAAAGCGCTGCAAGGTCATTCTTCTATTAGAGTGATCTGAAAAAAAAAAAGGAGCTACAGGGACTAGAGTTTATGACTCACTGAGGTAGAGCTGAGGTAGGCGGAAAAAAAAAATACACAAGATAAATGTACAAGCAATCTATTCCTATTTAACCAATTTGGCAAGATGACGCAGCCATTGAAAAGGTAACTATGCTATGCCAGAAGTTACATCAGCGGTCACTGTTCTCAGATTACTGGAGGATTTGAGCTATACCGGTAATTTATGCCTTTAGCACAAACAATGTGAGAGGAGTTACATTTTAAAATGTACTAAAGATTAGGAAGTTTTACAGCCTTAAGTACGAGAGAAATATGTTTTGACAGGTCTCGTGCTCACAAAGCCTGAATTTATTTAAAATATACTTTCTGTAAACATACTGCGAAATATTATAACTTTACATTAAATTTTAAAATGCAAGTTATTCCAGTGATGACAAAGCTGAATTTTCAGCATCATTACACCAATTTCAATGTCACATGATCCTTCAGGAATCATTCCAATATGTTTGTGGAAACAAACATTTTTTTTTTTCTGGATTCTTGCTGAATACAATAAAGTAATAATTAAGATAAAATTGTATTGACCTCAAACATTTGAACGGTAGTGTACAGTATGAGTTACAATTACATTATTGAGGTCTGTTAGTTTGACTTTTCAAAACTGATCTGTCGGCGGAAACTAAAGCATTTCAATTACATTTTAAATCTGATTGAAAGGTAACTTTTAAAAGTGTAAATTTTTATTTCCCTGCGTCATGCGCTTGCGTCACAATCCTGCGGGTTTGATTAGCAGACCTCATCGGGGAGCAGGGGACCATCGCTTTTCCAACATCACTGCACCATCTGCTGAAGGCAGTTGGTCGACCTCCCAGCAGAGGCTGGATGATGCACGTGGATGCTGAAGATTCATGCAAGATCAGCTGTGAGCTCTGGTGTCGACCGCGAGGTTGCACAGCTGCTGCCACTAGACGGACACTTAACATTCCACTCACGAGACTCTTTCCCCCTGCAGTCACCTCCCTCTTTGTTTTCCTTCACCACCGCCTTCCCGCAACACTGTTTTCCACCATGCAAGAAGGGTTAACCTAAATCCATTTACCCAGCTTTATCCCTCCTATATAAGAGTTTGAGAATCAGACCCTTCTATGACCTCCCTCTGTCCTTCACAAGAGGAAAAGGAATGCAGTTCTTTCTTTCTCCATCACTGACTGCAGCAACAAATTAAACACGGTTGTCCTGCGTCACTCTACAGCACCATCTAAACCAATCAGCATCATCCCCCCTCACCAAGTAAAACCAGGAAAGGACTTTTCCCCCCTCTTTAGATTTAAGTCCCTGGTTTAAACTAAAATGGATGCAAGTGAGGCTCCAGACTGTGACTAAACTGATTGCGAATTGTAGCTTTTTTGTTCCAAGTAATGGTTTAAAATATAGCCACCACAGGAAAACTGTATATGGAAGCACACAAAGTTGTCAAACACGATCTTGTTAGAGACGCAACAGTGCTTTCTGCATGCAGCTATCAACAGACTGAGCCGTGGTGTCGGATCTGAGTAAAAAAATTAAAATACTGGTGGCATTTTAATGAGTCAGTCGAAAAGATTTGCGAAATAGCTTTTGAATTCACTTAGATTCAGCCGTTTGAATCAGACTTGCTCAGTGAACCGTTCAGAGCCATTATTCTGTTAGCAACTTAATCTTGAGTCACATGTCCAAGTTCGAAATGAACCAGGAACTGTTACTGTGATGTACACTTTAATTAAATAATTACCTTCATGTAAAAACTACGCTACACATTTTTGATGGAGTTTTGTTATTATACATAAAAAATAAATACATTTGGCTGCTAAAGGTTTCATTTTAGCAGCCTAGTCATTCTTGTTCCAGGTTCTGCAAAATAATCTTCTTTATTCACTTCCCATAATATCATCCCTTAAATGTATCCTTAGCAACTCCACCACCCACACAGTGGCATTGTAAGTGGAACGTTTAATTTTTCAGGACCTATCTGTTTAGGCACCCCTCACTTATGTAACAGGTACGCTCAACCTGGTCACATTACCACAGGGTATTATTATAAAACACCGGCTCCTCCAATCCCCATCCTGCTGATGGAGGCTCTACTGCACCATGCGGCTCACCTCAGCACTGCCCGTTGCATCTCATCATGACTAAGCATCTATCTAACTCCACCTGAAGCTGGTGAGCACATCTCATCAAGCCCAGCACGGACACACAAGGTAATAAAAAGGTTACACATGCCATTGAATGTCTAAAAAAACTGAAGCAATAAGGAAGCGCCTAGTGATCTATTCCAGTGAGCAGAGACGTGGCGTTACGTGATGCAATATAGAGCAAGGGGCACTCCTGATAATCCCCATTTAGATAAATTCACGTGGGAATTCAAACTTTAAAAGTTAACCAAAGTACATGCTTTTTACAGTCATTCTCTTCAATGAAAATTGATGACTCATCTTGCATTACACAAATAAAATACCTGATAAAATACCCTCTGGAATGAGAATGATCCTTTCCAAAAAAATTATGTTTGCTTAATATATAGCCAAGATTTTTTTCCCCAGTAAGTTTTTTTAAAAAGAAATTACTCTGCAAGGATGCATTAAATTGATCTAAAGTGACAGTAAAGACATTTATGTTACAAAAAAAATCCATTTCAAATAAATGCTTTTTTGAACTTTCTATTCATCAAATAATCCTGGACCAAAAACAACAACATTTTCCACAAAAAATATTACACCGCACAACAGTTTTCAACATTTATAGTAATGTTTTTTTGAGTTTTCTGAAGAATCATGAAACAATGATGCTGAAAATTCAGCTCTGCGTCACAGACATATAGAAAACGGTTATGTTAAATTGTAATAATATTTCATAATATTACTACTGTATTTTTGATCAAATAAATGCAGCCTTAATGAGAAGAGACTTCTATTAAAAACAAAAAAATCATACTGATCTCAAAACTTTTGAATGGTAGTGTGTATGTATTATTTAAAGACTTTCAAAATTATTAAATTCCATCAATACAAAAAAAGTGACAAGCCTAATATGCATCACCTCAACTTCCTGCTTCAATAGGAAATACATCAATAGTACAGAAAATTTACTCATGCTGTATTTGAGTTTCACAAAGACAAAACACAGGAAACATGCAAAAATGTTACATTAGCTCTCATTTCTCAAGCAATAAAAAGATGACATTAAAAAAGTAAAGAATTTGTGGCAAACTTGACAGAGCAATTATTTAATTTTCTGTTTTCTTGAAGTACCAGCAGAGCTCTAATTTGTACTCTTTAGTAAGTCTATACTGCGAAACGCATGAAACACGATCTCTGCCGAGGCAACCATGTGATCACACACAAAGGTTCAGAGAGAGTTTGTCACTGTAAGCCTAAACCACTGGGAAACCAACCTGTTCACATAGCAGCCATCTGGATAATGGCACTGGCTACTTTACACCTGTTCCTGATTAGTTTTCTACCGCTGGTAAGAATTCAATGTTCACACTGGCTGAATTTGAATAGTCACTTAAAATTCTTACCGGCAACTTCCACAATGTCCCCGGGTACAATGTCCCTGGCTTTGATCCGCTGTACAGTCTTCCTGTCCTGGCGATAGACCTTGCCCATCTCAGGCTCGTACTCCTTGAGGGCCTCAATGGCATTTTCAGCGTTTCTCTCCTGTAAGCAGAACATGAATAGTAATGAGACATTTTCATATTCCTGGGACATCGTACTAGTAGGCATTAAAAGCGTAAGAACTGGGGCTTCAAGGGGTCCACAGAAAAGTTCAGTAAAAAAATAAATTAAATCTACTGTGTTTGCGAGTGTGTGTAAATGGTTTATAATATCACACTGATGGGGTTTTCCTCAATTGGACCATCATTTAAAGGTCCGTCAAATTAAAACTTTTGAACAAAAACCTAGTCAATAAATGTCTGAAAAATAGGGATTTTTCATTATTATGCTATTGAGAATCCCCAAAATGTTTATGCTGATCTTGAAAGGATCTAAATACTGTGAATGTGTGTTAAATGGAGCTGAGAACTAAGACTACATTATTATTATTATTCGCAGCTACAAAAAAAAAAAAAAATCAAATTACCCAAACTATTTCATATGTGAACTAAATATTCAACGGCACATCATAGAGACGGGTAAGACAATCCAGGGCTAAATTGGCTGACCTCACTATGATAATTTTTGTCTTGGATGGCTGAGGTACCATCAGATACGACTGAAGGGAAACTGCCTTTGACGCTAACCTTCTTATTCTAATGTTAAATGTTGCGTTTAAAGTGACCTTTTGCTTTCAGCATGATTAATCCCAAGGGACACTTCCTAATAGTGGTAGCCTGCTTGGCAGAGCATTTGGTAGCGTACTTCCTGTGGTTTCTCTTGCATGATGGGAACAAAAAGTCTTATGTCAAACAAACAAAACTGGCGTGCCTAAGGGCGAAAAACCAGTTTCATGTCCGGCCCCAGACAAACGAAGGGGGATGGGTTATGGTCGCTAAGACATTTAAGGCAATAAGCTATAAAATACACAACACATTATTAACTGCTGCTAGTTCACGGTATATCTCACTAAAGTCAGTTTGGCATTGCAAAATACTTGTTCCAACCACAGTGCTGTACATTAGTGATAACATTTCAGATAGCTAAAAGAGTTAACAGAAATGACTCCTGTGCATTACGGTTATGATGAGAAATAAACCAGAGAGGGTGGAAAGTCAGATAGTCACACGATCTGGCCCAAGACTGAGGCCTTGCGATTCATTTCACAGTTAATCTGAGCAGAACTGAAAGGAGGAAGGCCAATCTAACTCTGTCTTTTGATTCAGACATCATTGAAGAAGCAGAGCACACTGCCCCAAAAACATACCCGTTTTCAAGCATGGAGTCTTTCCAACGGATTGTGTTCTACCAAAACTTGGATTTAGATTAAAACAATTGCCAAAACAAAGTTAGTGCAATAATTTAATGAAATGCATTTTATTCATATAGTAAGTGCTAAAACAAGTCTATGTGGCAGGGAAACACCGTCTAAAACTAATACCTTGATGGTTGGTTTTAACCCAATGCCAACTTCCTTGGCTATTTTCATTGCGAGTAACAAGTAGAAAACTATAAAAGAGCGAATTAAACTTGTATAAGGTTTCTAAAATTTGCTTTAGATAAAAACTACAATGGATTCAGGGAGGGTTGACTTTGCGGAGTAAAATAATTTCCTAAAATAACTTAAACCAGGGACATTTAATTGAATATATTTAACTCTTTCCCCGCCAGTGTTTTTGAAAAGAAGTTGCCAGCCACAGCCAGCATTTATGATTATTTTCATGGCCCACAGAATATTTTGTTGTATAAAAATCTGAACATGCAATTTATCAAAAGCAAAAACAAAGCCTCTACTTAAAAAAAACACACAAAAAAAAACATGTGACTGACTCCAAACATTTAAACAGTATTGTATACTTAGATAATACTACCTTTGTACCACCATACTTCAATATGCATTGGTTGCTGAGAAACAGACTCAGTTATTTCTCGTGGATGTTTAATGGGCCTGTAAATCTTCTAGAGCTGGTGCATGGACCGGTGCTCCCTGAAATGAAGTTTGCCCTGGGCTAGCAACTGCTACTCTCCGCTCTGATTGAAAAAGTGGCTGTATGAACCAGAGGATAATTAGTCCTCTCGCCTCTTACATCACACCTGCCACTAGGGATGCAATTCACCAAAAAAGTGGGTATGAACCATAAGGAATTGTAATGGGAACATTTGTAGGCCACCTGTGATCCAAAACTATATGAAGAAAACCTTGCTGAGCGCAGTTTTCATTTCTTTGTCAACAATTGCTCAAGAAACATTATTTTAATAGTGTCAAACAGTTGTGATGATTAATATTTTTGTGGAAACCGTGCTACATTTTATTGAGGATTAGAAAGATCAAAATAACTTTTTTATTAGAAATTGTTTGTAACAATATAAATGTTCACGGTCACTTCTGATCAATTTAATGTACCCTTGCTTAATAAAAGTATTAATTTATTGCAAAAACAAAAATCCTACTGATCATGTATCTGCAAATTATAAGAATACATTATTGTATAGTATAGATAACTCGGAGCTACCAAAGGCTCTAAATAAAACTCAGTTGTGATTTCATAGGGTCTTTAAAGACATTTTTCCATTTATATACACTAATATCATCTGCAAAACTATAGCCCAAGGCATTCAATACTGTGCTGCAGCTGTACCCTTTAAGAAGACCATTTGAAGAAGTAGAAAACTGATAGGAGGAGACAAGGCTGAGGATTCTCAGGCAGTCTGGGTAATGAATGGTGACCAAAATAAAATGATAGAGAGAAATCTGGGACATGGGTTTCAGGGCCGCTGAGAGGTGCCGGAGAAAATAGGGTCTTGGCTCTATTCTGGATTCCACTGGGACAGCAGGACTATCTTTAGAAAAGGGCAGCGGCAAAAAAAAAAAAAAACGGCCACATGTTTTCATTTTCATAACAAGGCTAACTACACTTTACGAGAAAGACTACATTCGTTACCAGGCACAAGCAAACTATCAGCGGAAAATGGCTGTCAGAAACAGCTGGTACTAGAGGACAGTAGATGTAAAGATTTAAAGCTCATTATGAACAATCCACAAATTACACTAGTCACCAAGGCTGTATTTATTTGATCAAACTACAGTAAAAACAGTAATACTGTTTTAAATAGTTAAAATAGTTTTCCATTTTAAAATCTAATTCATTCATGTAATGGCAAAGCTGAATAAATGCTGAGTTGGTTCTCAAGAAACATTTATCATAATTTTTTTTTGGACACAGTGAAACATTTTTCCAGGATTATTTGATTATATAACTAAAAAATTGCATTATTTGACAGAATTTTAGAACATTATAAATGTTGTGTCCTCAACTTGTCCTCGCTGAATAAACGTTTTAATTTCTTTCTAAACAAAAAGAAATCTTACTGACCCCAAACTTATGAACAGCAGAATAGCAGTTTTGCTCTCATACAACGCTGTGAGAGCATGGCCTCAAAGATTGGCGTTCATTAACATCTGTCAGAGCACGCCCATATGCAAAAATCTATTGCATTTCCACTTGGTGTTCATGTTGTTCAGAAATACAGTATAAAATAAAGGCAAAGCTTAAAACAAAAGGAGTCCAAACTTACCTGCCAGACACCTACGATGGCGTTGGCTATAAGAATTAGCAATATTACAAAAGGCTCCACAAACGCTGTAATGGTCTCCTCTCCCTCTTCAAACCAGGCCAGTACCTATAAGAAAAACAGGAAAAACAAACTTCATTTAGGATTTCATGTTGACCAAATAGCCTTTATCAAATGACTGAATAACACCAAAGAGTGTTCCAAGACAATATATTAGTGCATCATGTTTTTACACTGTACCAGAGCATGTCTTTATATCTTGGCAGGAGTTGTGGCTGTGAGCCAGGTGTCAAAACAGAGTGTCGTCAGCAACTGCACAAGAATGACTATTTAATGCATGTCGCTTCTTAAGGGTCACAACCGACAAGAAAAAAGTACTTAACGAGCCAGCCATGTGAATTTACAGGCATGCCGACACTGTCCAGACAAGGTCCAGTCCAGTAACGCTGAAGCACTGAGTCCTTAATGTAATATGATCCAATTAAGACAGACCAGCTTTCATCAATCTAGACTATATGGGCTTAAGCTTACCTGGACCACACAAGGGGTCTCACTGGCCTATTCGAGAACATCATAACACCCGTCTAAAAATGTAATAGTAAAGCTCATCTTTGCAAACATCACGAACAAGCCAACAGAAGCAATGTACAGTCAGTGCATCAAACCAAAGCGAGCATTTTAACACCAACCCACATATTCTATTGAGGCAAGAAGCTTTCTATTCCCTATGCAGTATTCCGAATATTTTGTTTCTGTAACATCCTGTATTTTTTTTACCCCCAGAGGGTACGCTAGGACAAGCTTGAATTTTGTTCGATTAAATCCCGGACCTTGTACGACAGATTTCCTTTACAGCTTTTTGTCATTCTGGTGATACATTGCGTACTTACGCTAGTTCACAAACTGGTTTCTTATCAATTAGGCTAAATCACAGATATGTGTCTGGTAACATCCTTTACCCAATTTAGTTCAACGACCAGCACGTTTATAAGAAGAAATATACAGAAACTTGTATAATTAACACTTTTTATATTACAGATAAATATAAAATAGACCATCATTAAAGTTTGGCATGTGGTTTTTGTTCAGCAAGGCGGAACTAAATTGATCAAAACTGACAGCAAAAGCATTTACGTTACAAAAGATATCCATTTAAATGTTGCTCTTTTGACCTTTCTAGTCATCGACGAATCCTGAAATTGACATTAACCACAAAAATATTAAGCAGCACTACTACTGCAGGATTAAATTGCATTTTAATAAACATTTAAGTTGCAAACTTTTGTAATAATTTCATAAAAAGCAGTTTTGATCAAACAAATGCAGCCCTGTTGAACATAAAAGATTTTTCCAAAAGTTTTTTAAACAATCTTACCAGTCGCAAACTTTTGAATTACAGCGCATACATTATTTATATAACAATAAAAAAAAAATCTCGAATAATTAATTTATTGAAAATATTTCATCAAATATTTTTTTAAATATTTATACTGAATTGTGGCATACACATGTTTTTGTCTTTATAGAACAACTGTAGGTCATTCTACAAATGTGCTACTTTAATAGCAACTTAATTAAAATTATAACAGAATAGACAAATGAAATGTTTCTGGTAAAATGACGACTTCTGAATGTTAAAGGGTGCAAAGCACAATGGCTTCATCTTGCTAGGAATTCAGTCCATTAAATGAGATGCCACTCAAAATCATCCTGACTTCAATTATAAAAGGCTCTTGTGGAAAGAGCTGTGGTTGTAAATTCCAGTTGCTGTGCTCAGTCCTGATGGGATAAACTGTTGATTGAATAACACCCTTGCCTTGCGGGAATAACAAAGGTGAGTGTAAGAGCGAGTTAATGCATCTCTATGAGTGGTTAGGGAGGGCATTCAAGCATAAGCTTTTGGACCTTGTATAGACCTGTATATACAGTAAGGTGTAAACGGGGCCTAAGCCAGATCTTAAAACAATACACAGGACCAATTCAGAGGCAACAACCTTTCCCGTTGCCAGTAGGGCAACGTCACAACACTAGTCGCCAGATGAGAAGCTGTGGAACGAATAGCCAATAAGAGAAGTGAACTCAGCATTTGAGAAGGGTCCTTTCCCCCCCCCTCTTTTTATATATTTGTCATGTAAACAAGCATGCTGTATTAATAATAATAATCCTCAATGTTGATGCAACAAACAATGATAATTCAGCAAACTCAGAAATCCAAACAGAGGACGTGGATGACTAAGTTGGTTCAATGCAGTAACCTAACCTCTGGACCATGTTCTCAGTTGAGAGCTCTCTAAGCCCTCTCGGACTTGCACCATGCCTGCCATTTCCAGCGGTGAAACATTATCCAAACAGACACGTGTTATTAAAGACTCCAGACAGCATAAATGAACCACTGAGTGAACCACTGTACATCATCGCCTTGTAGCCTGATGACAGCATATTGTAACATGATCAAAATATCACGCAGAGCATTTATAAAGCACTCCGACACCTTCAGCATGGTACTTACACACTGCATCTCAGTTGTTAACATGTCATGCAGAGATTAACATTTAACACTAAAAATTAATGATTAATGGACCAAACAGAAATCATAAAATCTAAATCAAAATTGTTATTCTACAAGGCCATAAACAACATAATTACATCATTAAAACAACAAAAATGTACATGTACACTACACACATTTTTTAAAATGTATACAAAACAGTTACGATTAGCTTGCAGATTTGCCATTTGTACTTTTTATATATGCTATATATAAGTGGACCCAGTGGAAAACCAGGAGTGGAACTGGAGCGGGAAACTTTGGGTAAGTGGTGAGGGGAATTCTGTTGCTCCGGTCCACTAACGCATGGTGTTCCAGACCGGTTTAGATTACATGTTGTCGCTTGGGTGGCAGACAGCCAAAGCCATGTCGTTCCAAACCCATAAGACTTTGGATCATCTTCCAAACACAAAAGAAGATCTTTTTAATGAAATCTCAGAGCTTTCTGTCCCTCCATTGACAGCTACGCAACTACCACGTTGAAGCTTTAAAAAGTTCATAAAGAGATCGTAAAACTAATCCATTTGAATTGAGCGTTTTAGTCCAAATTTTCTGAAGAGGCATGGTTTTGATGAAGATTTTGATGATAATTTGAACTAATCCGCTCAATTCATATGGATTAGTTTACAGATCTCTTTTTTGGACTTTTTGAAGCGACAAAGTTGTGGACTGTAAATGGAGGAACAGAAATCTCTCAGATTTCATTAAAATATCTTAATTTGTGTTTCATAAGTCTTACAGGTTTGGTACTAACTGATGACAAAATTTACATTTTTGGATGAACTATCCCTTTAATATTAATTGCAAGTTTTGCCTAATTGCTCTTCTAGTTAGATGCTAACTTCATTGTACTCTGCAGAATGATAAAGTTGAATCTGATCTAATCTAACCTTATTTTATCCAATCCGGAAAAACACTGGGGGAAATTATAATAAAGAAAGCTAAACGAGTACTGTATTCAACTTAATATTGATTTGAGGTACTTACAAAAGATATGCAAGCTGCCAGTAGAAGAATCCTTACTAAAAGATCCTCAAATTGTTCCACCACCAACTCCCACAGTGATTTTCCTGAAAAGAAATAAGCATGATTGTGAAAACATGATAATAAAGATCAAGGCGTGAAATGCATAAAAAGAGGCGTTAACAGAATACATGACAAAGGATTACCCTCTTCCGCAGGCAATTCTGTGGTTCAGCCAAAGATTCACAGCATGGTGAGAGAAAAGAGACAAAAAAGATAACATTAGATCCTGAAAGTTCATGTACTGTAATACATTTAAAAAAAATGCATCATTTAGGCTTTACGGCCAAAGACAATATTGGTATTTTAACTCAAATATATATATGTCTTAATAATTATATATACACAACTATGTTTGTATATACAACACTGGTTACTGGCCAAATGTGTAAAACATGACTATACTCGCTGGCGGCGAGCAGCGGTGACGTCACGCGCCTTCATTTCGGACACATGCCGGCTGATTGAAATTAATATCGCCGCATGTGCGCCAGCTCTTGTCCGGGCCTAACAACCCTCTAGCACTCGGTCAACATTGCGAAATCACCTAAACCTATTTGCTTACTAGTAAACTGCCAATCCCAGTCTCCTCTGTTAGCATTAGCCGAGCCACGTTCGCTCACTCACCGTTCGGTCCCCATTTCTCCCGCTGCCGCTTCGCTTGCTCCAGGCCGAGCCCAGTGCTCTCGTTCACGGAGAAAAAGCTGTAAACTTCCTCCACGGTTTTTGTATGTGCGTTCTCCATCGTGGACGGACGGACACGCTGATAATAAACGGACTCGCAACCCCCCAAACACGGGCTTCTTCAAAGCCTTCAGTCCTGACTTCCAAGACCTTCGGATCCACGAAAAACTTGATCCAAAAACAACCAGATGGACTTTAGATAACAAGTACGAGATGATAGCCTATTTTAACTTTTTAGTAAGGGCGTTTAACTAGAAGAAAAGTTACTAACCCGGGCTAATTCAACCAAAAATTACGCAACAGACATCGTAAACTCGCTGGATGTTCTTGATCTTGAAAATTTTCGATGCCTGCTGGGAGTCTTAGTGTCCTTATGATGTGATAAATAACCTCAAAATTGTATTTCGGATCTATCATCGGCTCATTCCCTTAAACCGCAGCCGGTGTTCGCAGCTCTAGCACCATCAGCACCAATCGCGTGTCTCTGCTCCGCCGCTCTCCTGATCCGCATGCAAAGCTCTCGCTGTCCGCATGTGGAATGCGTTCATTGGCTGCGCGGACTCCGGAAATCCCGTTCCTTCCTTTGACTTTTCTTCGTCACGTCAGTGTGTGGATCAGCTGACCCTCCTCGTTTTGGCCGACGTCATTCCAGATGAAGAAGGGTGTTAGTGTAGCAAAGAAATTTCCCTAGAATGCACAATGTAGAAACGGTAGGGGTTTTGATTCATGCTAGGCAGGGCCCTACTCGCCAAAAATATTAATTCACCGACTCGTTCTGTGCCTCTTTCTGTAGGTTACGCCGATAGGTGGCGAGAGTGAATGTTGACGAGACGAGTCATTATTCGCGATTCGCTAAATACGATTCGTTGACGACCAAATGTTTTTTTTTTATTAATACTTTGAATTAATTTTTAAACGTTTTCATTTGTGTAGTTTAAGGATTAGTACGTTTGTTGTGTATTTTTGTCATTTTATTAGTTATTGGGGGTTTTATGTCTTTATGAGGCCTATTTTTATTTTTGTTTTAGTAATTTTACTATATTACGTTAATGAAAAGGAGAAACGTTGCCTGAATGTCACAAGTGTTGTAGGCCTAATTTTAATTCTTTCATTAAAATATTTGTTGTTTTCAAACCATTGTGTGTCCCATAGCCTAATTGTTTTAATGAACTTTTGTATAGCCAAGATTTCAAAAATACAATTACCTTGAGAAAAATTCACCAGAGTGAAAGTATGACAATTTGTTATTCAGACAATAGGTAATAAAGGTTATTCCTTTGAATCTTCAGTATTCCCACATTGATAAAATCCCAGTTACAAATGATGTCAAATTATTTTACGCACACAAAAGTTCCATGTAAAGAATAACAGATGAATGGGTAAATTACAATTATCTTTGCAGTTCCTTGTTTTCTGGTTCAAATGATGGTGACTGACACCCTTCTTTTCTCAGGATGGCTAAACCATTTCTAATTAAAACAGATAATTTTTCTTAGATGTGTCTGATTAATTAAACAGTTAAAAAGCCGGTCAAGTGGCCAAACATTTAAATATTTCTGTTATCTGTAAGAGACAATGTAGAAAGCAGGCTTGTAAGAACATATTTTCTTCATAGGGATGTGTATTGTTCTTCACCATTACCCAGTCGTCATTTGGAGAAAGCACTATATTTGAACACACAAGATAAGGCCACTCACTGCACACTGTCTCACTGATGAAAAGGAGGAATGAAACAACGTCGTAAGATTAACTTGGACCCTCTGCAGCCATTTTGCAACCCTATACAGGCTCAGATAAAAAGATATGTGACAGCTAAATTAGTTTAGCCAAAGGGTTGCCATGGAGATATGACATGGTGCGTTACATGTTTGCTTGTTTATAAGTCAATCTCATAGTCAAATGTCTATCTGGAATATAAAGTTGCAATAAACATTCACTAATTGTTTCCAGCTCTGAAAGTTATTTTGATCGGGTAAATGCACAAAAAAAACATTACTGTGTGTGCACTGTCCTATGGTTCCATAAAAGTCGATTTGGCTCATGGAAACAGACATAATAAATAAATAAATAAAAATAAATCCAAAAATAAATAAAACAGGCATCTTATGCTCAGATTCACAGCCCATCTGTCGAGGTCTCTGACAGTTGCAGTGGAAGGTGATTTTCCTTGAATGACACTATTATAAAACTTTAAATATTTATAGTTTACTAATTATTAGTTAACTTTACACACACACACACACACACACACACACACACACACACACACACACACACACACACACACACACACACAATATAAACAAAAACTTGTATGTTAGATGCGATTAATTGCGAATAATCGTTTTGACAGCACTAATTATATTAGATTAAAATATACATTATATTATTATATTACAATTTTAGGGACTTTTAAAATTGTGATTTTCAAGCCTGAAAAAATGTCATGATTTTGTTTGTTTGTTTGTGGATTTTTGTAGTTATGTTCATAATTTCATGGCATGGAATGCTATCTGACATTATTAAACATTCTTTATGCAGAAATCATAAACGACCACAAAAATGATGGAAATCAGAAGGTTGTGGAAACCAGGATGCTCAGGGTTTGATTCCCTAAACAGTTGTAACCTGTGAATCTAAACTGTGAACATAGAAGGCACTAACTGCTACAATAACATCCACAGTAAGCTTTATAAAGGATAAAACAAAAGATGTTTCGTTTTGTATCATAATTCCATTCACTGAAACGTCAATTGAGCCAGTAAAAGCCCATTTATCACACACCTCTTGACTGACACATTAATTGTAGCAGGCTTGAGAGAGAAAGAACAACTCAGTCAGCATCTCAATGCTGTGCAATGAATGTCAAGCTGTTTGGCCCTACCTGTAGATTTATATCTGGCTGTAAGTTAACAGGTTCCAATTAACTACAAGTAGGCTATCTTAAAATGATAACTAGCATTATACTATCTAAGTGGCTTCAGTTGTTGGGCGTGAAAGATGAGTTTGTTTGTTTGAATTAGTAATAAGGCATCCCACAGTTCACGAGAAGAGTCAGATGTTTCCGTATTACGCTTTGTTCAGTGTACCGTCTTTTCCCTGTGTAATACAGTGAGGTGACATTTGCATGCTAAACATAAACAAAAGATAAGGCACATGACAAATCTTTAGTGAAGTGCGACACAGGTCTGAGGCAAACCGTTCCTCAAAGTGTGTGTCACCTGAGCAGACACGACAGGAAGAATACACAAAGTCGCCTTTTGTCACCTGAGCATGGTTGTTTATTCAGAAAACCATCCCCTTGTTTGAGTTTCACGGATGTGGAATGTGTATTTTGCTAACAACTCTTTCCCATATTCAGTCTATGTTTGGTATCAGTCCCTGGGCTGGAAGCCAAATGTTTGCCTTTTATGGTTCTGTAAAAAAGCAAATGTATGATTCTGGCATGCCAGGAGGATTGTAAAGCTCTCAAGATACAGGATGGGCAGGCTTTGTGAATCCACTCAGATGGATTCAGGCTGACCTGAAGTTAAAGCTTGGTTTTGACATATTAATAATTTGATCAAACAAATAAGCACATTATACCTTTATTATTTATTAGTAACTAAATTCCAGCCAAACTAAACCACAAAATGTATTTTACGAAGTGTTTCTTACATAAGGAACGTTTTAGGAGAAATTTCATGTAAGCGGACACTGCCATCTAGTGTATTTTATTTGTAATTGCACTACATATCAGTAAACGGCAACCAACAATCACCACTTGTTTCAAATTATGTACATAGTCGACATGTATAGACATCTATAGACTCTTCACTCTAAAATCTGTAAAGCAAAAACAAAAAACAAAACCCACATTGTGTTGTGGTTGAGTGTTAAAGGAAATGTTCGTAAACAGATAATTTAGGCATAGGCTACGTGCCGAAAATTAGCAGTAGGCTATAATTTCCCTTTTTCTAAGCATTTTTTCTTACAATAAATAAATGAAAAAATAGAATAGAATAGAATATAAATTTTAATATAATATAAATATAATAATATATAATATACTATAAAAATAACATTGCACAACTTTTATAATTATACTAATTCTTATACTTTTTAATGTTTTTTATAGGTAGCTTAGTCAATTTATCATAGACTGTATTTATATCAAATGTATTGTAATTACCAAAAACGATGTTTTAAAGTTAAGAGATTAAAAACTGTAAAAAAAATAATATATTTTTAGATTAAAAATTATTTAGAGAAGCATTTTATTTGAGAACGTAACAGCAATGCATTTTATTAACAGAGATTTGTATTCTTATTATTTATTATTGTTTAAAATCGTAAAGAAAACTACTTTAAAATAACTATAATGTACACCTCATATGGATTGCCAGTACAACAAAATTGTAAATAATAATAAAAAAAAAAACATTCATTATTCGTAATTGATCGGTTTCTGTTTAAGAAAATATATCACATATTTTCAGCAGAATAATCAACAAAGAGATACTGCTGTAGTAAGCTACTACCTAGTGACACACATCCTTGAGGTCAGTTCCAGTATAACATGTATCAGTTCAGTTCCCGGCGCGCATGTGAAGTAGATCTCAAATACACACACACACTGCCCAAGAGCTGCGTGTGGAACAACTTTGACTTCCAGCATTGATTTCGGCGACTTTACCTCGGCCTTTTTTTTTGGAGAAACGATCTATTTTGTTAACATTAGTTGAAATAAAATGACTGAGCAATCGGCCCTGCTTCTGCGAAAACAGCTAGCAGGTAACGTTAGGTGGCTAACTGTTAGCGTGAATAGTACAAGTCATCTTCATTATGTCATTCTAACTATTTTCTTATCCACACTATCTGTACTTTTTAACAAAATCACACAGTGTTTAACGGAAACCACGGCGAAAGTGTTTGTGTAAGAGCTTATGGGCTTCGTGTTTCTACTTGTGAAGTAATAAGGTCAGAAGGTTTGGCTAGCATGCTAGCTGAATAAGTTGGTGAGGTTGATCACAAAGCTTATACGCTGCCTGTATTTAAGAAAAAAAATCTATTTAAAAACATGGAATTTTATATATTTTAAAAGAATGGTAATGTATGGTAAAAAATTAAGTTGTAGCATTTCATTGTATCAGTTGACACGTGTTAGTATGCAGTATACAAATGTTTGGCCTGCCAAGTAGGAAACAATACCAAACACATTTAGGTTTTGGTCTTATTAAATACAATTACATGTATATTAGTACATTACGATATTTAGATCAATCTTTACATCTTTATTCCTACATATTAAATTCAATCGTTTATAATGATTCAAGTGATCACAACATTATAAGGTACAGTATGAAAACTAGACATTATGATATTTGCAAGATTATTAGTGTTCTTAAAGGTTGACTTTAAGTCAGCACTAGATGACTGAAAATGTAGTCTAATATCGATATATATATATATATATATATATATATATATATATATATATATATATATATAATATATATATATTGGCCGATATCTTGCAGAGCTCAACAAAAACCCAGTGGAAGGTTTTTCTGCTGGTCTGATTGATGATGATGATATCTATCAGTGGGAGGTTGTCGTGATCGGCCCTCAAGACACATTATTGTAAGTAACCAATGCTATGTGTTACCAGTTACCAGCCATGTGGTGCTTTGGTTTAGGTGTGAGACTGGCCAGTTGACTAATCTAGTCTCATGCAAAGCTTAACTCTCTTCCAACAAAACCGTATATTCACTTTTTCTGTTTTTGATTTATAGCGAAGGTGGATTTTTTAAGGCGCATCTCAATTTCCCTCACGATTACCCACATCGACCACCGAAGATGAAGTTTATTACGGAGATTTGGCATCCTAATGGTGAGTGCATGTCAGTTTTGGTGAACACACCTGTAGCGGCTGACACTGATATTATTCTTCATCTCTAATCAGTTGCGAAGAACGGAGATGTGTGCATTTCAATCCTACATGAGCCAGGAGAGGACAAATTTGGCTATGAGAAACCAGAGGAGCGTTGGCTGCCCATCCACACCGTAGAGACCATCATGATTAGTGTGATCTCCATGTTAGCTGACCCCAATGGTGACTCGCCAGCCAATGTGGACGCAGCTGTAAGTTTACTGATTTTTGATGATAACTGAATCACGTTTTATAATAGCAGTCACCATGAAATCAAACTTTACCCTTTTTACTTCCTTTATTATAAACATTACTGGTATTATTATGCAATTCATCCCAGCACATTATTCTAGAGGGAAAAATGGTTTGTCTTTAATCAAAATTATTCACATTTCATGAAAATGTATTAACTTGCTCAGCCTGTTATGCATAACATTGTGAAAAGACATGCTTTAAAAAAAACTGATTTAAAAAGAAAGCAGAAATGGCTGCTAATAGCAGTTAAAACAGCTCAAACATGAATTTTAGTCTGGGATTAGGATTAAAGGTCCTTGCACACTGAGTCCAAAATTTTTGTATGCGTATTCAACGAATACAATTCGTATTCGTCATTCGGTGGCTCTTAATTGTCAAAACACCAAAATGGTTGCGAAAAACGAACCCGATCCACAATATTTTTATGACGGACGAAGGTTTCGGAGGCAGTGTGTAAACGTGATTGACAAATCATGAGGTCGTATTTATTCTTTAACGTGCAAACATTTTGGTCGCTAATTTCGGACTTGGCGTGCAAGGACCTTAAGTCTTGTCTGTGAAACCAGGGGTAAAATTAATTAGTAACTTCCTTTTCGCACCATCAGTTGCACGCACATTTCAAGCGTGGCTCTTTTTTTTACTGGATAATTGAATCAATGATTTTGTTGGCTCAAGAACAGCTGCAATTGGATCAGTCCGATTCACAAATGAATTGTTCAGTGTTATTTATGAACCAATTCAGCAGGATAATTGGGAAGAATTAACTCGTTCATGAATCTGACATTGTTCTTGTGTCTCAGAGGAGGTGGCGATTTCTTCAGTTCGTAATTATGAGGAACTATGTGTTTTTATGCAACCTAGTTGAGGAAAAAGTATGATTTTATGCTTTGGAATATTGTGAAGTAAAAGTTTCCCAAAATCAAAATACTCTTAAAGGAACACTTCACCCATTTGCATTAGACTTTGTATCTTTAGAAACCCAGTCACATTTTCGAATGGTCATGGTTTATTCCCTTATTTTCCCCTGAGATGGGAGAAATAAGGATTTAAGTGTTCCACTTCCTGCTTTTTATGACGCAAAAATCGTCAATTTGCGTCATAAAAAGCAGGAAGTCAAATTTCTTTGAATAAGGGTAAGACTACAAACACTAGCTCATCATTTATCCAGTAGAAGGCGCTGTTCCGCATGTTTTCAACCCGCCCATAGAGGGATCTCACTTACAGAATGTACATATAGTGTCAGCCATTCTTTATTTAGAAGCTAAGCTAACATTTTCTTATTCTGTGGAGAAAGCTGAGTAGTAGCGGTGACCATCCTCTTTTTCCCGGACATGTCCGGCCGTCGAGATCGTCCAAAATGTCCAGGATTCGGCTTTTGCTTTCTGCAGTCGCATTCATAGTTTACATGCACACCTTTTGTTTCAATCTAACTGAATTCATTCCGATTGGTGAATCTGAATGTAGTGTTTACATGAACGCTAAACAAGTGATCGTTTGATGTGCGTTTTAACATTGCTAGGAAAATTCCCGCTCCTCCGTGAGAGATACGAGACCGGTGCGTCTCACAGGCGCCGGCGCCGCTCATCAGTAATCACGCCACCGGGCTCGCATCGTTCTCCGCGGCCGTCAGTCTCGTTCCTGCTCGTCACAGTAAACATGAGGAATGGCGACTGAAGAACGCAAAAGCCGAATCCTGGACATTTTGGTCGACATCAAAATACTGGGCAGACTCACGGAGACTCACTAGTAGCATAGCCTTGTTGTTTACTGCGATCTCTTACCGGTAGGCGTGGCCTCCTAGGGCAGCGAAGCAAGTGCATTCTGGGAGTTGTTGTCTTTCATCCCCATAAGCCAAAAATACATTTTCTGGCTTTTCTCAGTCTAGAAGGCTCCAAATTCAAAAATAATTTCACATTTCTTCTACATAAATGACCCATTTTAAATACACATTCATCTTTCCAGAGGTGAAGTGTTCCTTTAAGTACAGATACTTGAAAAATTAACTTGAGTACAGTAACAAGGTAGGAATACTTTGTTACTTTGCACCAATGCATGAAACAGAAATTGTGATAATATTTTATAAATAAATAAAAATTCTGTAAAAAAAAAAAGAATTGTCCATTTTTAATTATGGTAATTTAAACTTTTTATCAACAATAATAAATGATGGAGAAGCAGTGTTCATGTTAACTAATGTAGTTAATTAATGTTAACAAATTATTATTGTTATTATATTAAAAACCCTATTATAAAGTCTTAACGAAGAATGTGGTAACCAGACAGTTGACGCCACCAATTGACTTCCTTAGTATTTTTTTCCTATAATGGAAGCCAATGGCCACCGTCAACTGTTTGATTTCCAATATTCTTTAAAATATCTTATCTTATTTTAAGATTCCTCATCCTGACTGAAAAAAACCTCCTCAAAAATATGCCAGTGGATAAATTCAATCTAGTTTTTACTCTGAAATGTCACTAAGTAAAATGGGCAGTGAATATTCATATTTGTGTTCGGCTTGCAGAAAGAATGGAGAGATGATCCCAACGGTGAGTTCAAGAGGAAAGTCGCCCGCTGCGTGAGGAAAAGCCAAGAGATGGCATTCGACTAGACGCCCCATCGCGGTTACTTTTGTTAGTACATATATTATTATCAGTTCCCATCTCCATATCTTGAGGTCAGAGACAGACGTTTCAGGATTTATTCCTGCATTGATTTTAAAAACCCATCACAAGCTCATATCAATTTAATAGGTTTAACTGATGTGTTGGATCACATTTTTTCATCACAATGCTTCATTCACATAAATGTAATTCTAACCAACCCCCCCTAGATATGGCAATTACAAACCTTAATAGGGGATCACCTTTATTTTATTCACCAGTTATTTGGGGTAGCACCAGGTAGGGATATCAGAGCAAAGCCACCGTTGAATAATTTGTTTTATTTTTATTTTTTATCTGAATGTGTGAGTTATAGCACGTTTTGTTAATATCAACCCCCCCCCCCCCCCACCCTCTAGTGTGTCTGAATTATTTATTATCTTAATTATGATGAAATGTACTGCATGACACTTGTGTTTTGACTCGCTTTTTTTATCTGCCACTGAGCCATCAATTTTGAACAGTCTTTTATGCAATTCTGGCGTGTTCTGTGCGTTTATGGTACTAGTAGAGGCTGATGGTCAGAATCGATGCTGATTTCCCTCCTCACTGACATGTCGGGACAGCCCTGTTCCCTTAAAAAAACAAAAACAATACCGCAGATGTCTCTCAAAGGGCCATCTCTTTCTCTGCTGCCTTAAGTTGTTCTCCTATCAGAAAGGAAAATTGTATTCAGTGATGTCAAGTCAGTCTCAACGTCTATTCAGTATTTGAGCTGGAATCCTCTTTTGGACAAACCAAAAAGTTACATATTTGCATGAGACAGAGAATATTTTTTGTATAAATGGTGAGCTCAAAAGCTGTATTTTTTGTGTATGTAAATATGATGTATTGTACCATAGCTCTATCAGTCATTTGTTTGTGATGTCCCCCTCCCACACATGTAGTTTTGTAACCTCATTTATGACTGTATCCTGTTCACTCTTCTATTCCCGAAGGCCCCGTCATGTAATTGCTCATTAAAATGTAGCATTTGCCTTACATATCTACTGTTTGTCCTTACATTTTGCTCTCAGTCTTACCTTTGTCCTGTTGTTTATGCCAGTCGTGTAAAAAGCAGTTATCTCAATAACTTCTAAGAGTGCATAAGATTCTTGCGAACACATCTTATCAGAGTGAGATTTGTTTGGTGTTGTGTACTAATGCAAATGTAATTTTATTATTCAAAAGACAGAAAATATTAAGCAATAAGAGCAACATTTTCAGTTGGTCTCGGTCACGTTTTGATTTGAATCCGTAGTGTGGAACGCCACCGCTTTACTTCTGTTTGGATGGTCCTTGGTGGGATATTGATTTGAGCACTAAATGAATGTCATTTCTTTCTGGAGCAATCATTTTTGTTCTTTAAATTCAGATAAATAAAAACATTATTATGCATTTACTACACACCAAGCAGTGTTGTTTTTGTTAACTAAAACTATTAAAAGTAGTTTTCATTAATACATATAAAAATAAAATCTAAATATCAGATGGAAAAACTTAAATT
Organism: Phoxinus phoxinus; assembly: GCF_949152265.1. Classification (NCBI taxonomy): domain Eukaryota; kingdom Metazoa; phylum Chordata; class Actinopteri; order Cypriniformes; family Leuciscidae; genus Phoxinus; species Phoxinus phoxinus. The sequence continues at coordinate 22,792,367 of NC_136892.1, forward strand.
AGAAATCTTGACAACTGGAATAAATTTAAGTAGAAGTACTAAAATAAAATGAATGTAAAATTAAATAGAAATATGAAAATAAACTAAGATAAATGACAACTCCTCTAAAAAACTGAAAAAAGCCATTTCAAAATATGCATAAATACTATATAAATACTAAAATGAAATTTTTTTTTGTAAATTGAAATAAAATCGATGAAATGTTCCCTTGGCAACTAACAAATAAGTACTATGATTAAAACTGAATTGAAAAGTTAAAACTATAGAAATTTATAAAAATGACAAAAGCATATAACAAGTGCTAAAAACAAATGAGAACTAAAATATAAGGTCATTTTAAATAATAAATACTATAAGTTATAGTCATTCATTAGACCAATTCATGTGTGTGTATATAGATTTATAAACTTTTGTTGGATGCGATTACTGTAATGGATTTGACAGCACTAATAGTAATGAAAATATTACAAAAACATATATAAGACTGGCACCAAATGTATTAGTAGTACGTCCTCATTCAGTGACGAGATATGCCGTTTCTCTTTAATATATTTTTATTTGACCGGCTCCTGCTTTACATGACAGGCAGGAATCACAAGTAAAAAAATCTCCAACAGAATCAGAGTAAACACACTCGCATACACATTAAAGAAAAAAAAATAATCCATCCACATCCCACGCAGAAGTACCCAGAGAGATCCGGAGTGGCTTGTTACTGGCCAGGTGCAGACAGACTTTTGTTCATGAACTGTCTCTTCACAAAGCACACCCACCACTGAAGACCAAAGACATTTCAATGATTATCATCAGAAATTAGTCAAATAACATGAATTTCAAACATCCAAAAAAAGTGATAAATTTAATAGAGAAAGTATTTATATATCAAATATTTTACATAATATGTTTTCTTTATTTTTGCATTACAGTAACTAGAAAAATGCTTAATTATAATTCAAATAATTATCATAATGCAAAGAAAAAAAAACTTTTTTTTTTGGTCAATTACTTGGTTTGACTGATAATATTAAATATAGTCTGACCTTGCTTGGTTTGTCTGTCTGAGGGTCGAACACACGGTCACACAATCTCAGTCCCGTCTCCTGTCGGATTTGCTGCAGGTAAGCCCTCATCGTTTCTGTCCAGGGGGAAAAGATGCTATCTAGATCAATTCGGCGATAACACTTATAATAAACTCATCATAGAGAAGGTCTTAGTGGATGTGCAAATGAATCAGACTCAGTAAAGTTGACTTCGTTGTGCCATACCTTCCTCCCCTTTGTTGCAAGGTTTAGCATACATAGCATTCAGAGGGAAGCCAGGTTCTCCAGGGATGGGGAAATTGGTAATTCCCAGCGTGTACATCTCCTTCTCTCCTTGGCCCCTTGAACTGCACTAGAAATCATTTATGAGATTGTAGTTAAATACTTATGGAGCATTAGCTATGAGGAAAACCAACAACACCTGACAAACGATTAATCACTGAACATTGGATTTTTTTTTTCAATAGTTACCTTTTGGAGCTTCTTGAGGCACTCAGAGATGTAAAGAGTGATGTAGATCAAAGTCCGATCAGCCTCATTCTATAAAAATTAAAGAAATAAATATTTTATTTATATACTACTATTATGCACTACAGATAGTGTCAAAGCAGCTTCACAGTAATAAACAGGAAAATAACAGTTAATGTTGCAGTACATCAATCATGAAACATTCAATTTCATATATATCATATACAGCTCTACAGAAGACAACAGCGTCATTATTCAGTTCAATAACAGTGTCAATGTTGCAAAGTTCATGAATTATAAAACAAACTCAATTCAGTGTTTGTTTAAAATTATCTGTGCAGACCTTTTTTTTTTGATACATGCACTCAGAATCTTTAATCAAAATAACTTCCTCTCCTGTTTGCAGTGACCTTTTCTCTGATGATGTATTTAACGGCGCGAGGGCGGGAAAACCGGTCACTCACATGACATCACCAATAGCAAACCACAACCATACAATCAATTCCCGAGGGACAAAATCAAATCCCACCCTAAATTCTTGCTCGAGAAGCAGTTTCACTCAGATATACGTCACAACAGGGAAGTAAAGACTATTGCAACTTCCATTTCATGACGATTTTAAAGTGCATATAAGAGTCTGACATAAACATTTAAAAAACTAATTAAAATCTGATATTAAACATGAGTGTTTGAGGTAAAGACTCAAAAATATATGTGTATACAAGGAGGACCTTTATTCTTCTCTCAGGACAAAACTATGAATTCGTGTTAAGGCACGCCAAGTACATTTTTCTAGGCTCCTTTACAGACATTCACTCCTTACCTTAATTTCATAGTTCTTGAAGAAAACATTGGCTTTGAAGTAGTAGATGGCCTCATCGATAGTATCTGTGTCTTTGGCTGAATATAGAAAGAGGAAGGAACAGCTGATTTGTCAAATACGCGTTACTAATGATGGCCATTTAAGGAAGAATCTCACACATCGGAGATCTCACAGTAATGCCTAGAATCAAGCAAACTTTCTTACTTTCTTTAGGAGCAGGACCCTTAAACTGTGTTCTAAGGGGCAATAACGCCATATTCCCCACCAGTTTGGTGTCTGTGTCCATCAGGCTTGAGTGGTAAGCCTGAAGAAAGGGAGAAAATGCAGGCTTGAGTCAAAGTCAAACATAATTACTTATGTGTAGGCCATTATAGCAAATTATATATATATGTATATATATAAAATATATATATTTGTTTTAAATAACCGATATTTGAAGAGAATCAGTCTGTTTGCATTGCACTGAATGCAAATGAGGAAATCCAGTTGTTTGCATCACGAACAAATGCAACAAATCTGTTTCCGCAACATATTTATGATACTTCCATATACATGTATAGTGGTGGCCAATAAAGCATAAAGACCAAAACATAATGTCTTTGTAAAACTGTTACATTTGTAGCAAAATGGCCAGAGTCAGACGATATGTTAGCGCTGTGGCTAATATAATGCTAAACTATCTTTCTTGTTCGCTCCAGCTCTAAATCGTGGCACAGCAGCTGCTCACATAGCAAACACTTGAGCACATCGTTTAAATCAAAACGTTTAATAATTTCTTACCGGCATTTTGGTACGAGATGTCCCAAACCTAGCAGGCAAAAAATGAAAATGTCAGAACTGCAAACCCGCCGCTTCCGCTGTCCCACCCTACACAGATACAGGAAGTGTCCAGTACAGTATCCCGTCATATCCACTAGGGGGCGCCGAAGAACAGCACTTTTTTCCACCACACAATTTCTTTGCAAAATATGTGTGCCATTAAAAGATGCCCAACCCATTTTGACGACACGGCAGTCAAAACCTAGCGACCTGCTTATCTAGACAACATAAGAGCATTAGGTTTTAACGAGGATGTAATAATCAAGACTGGATGGCCAAATATAAAAGGTTAACATCCCACTATTGAACAACACAATAAACCACTCTTCTCCATAGGGTATGTCTCCCTTACCGTTTCGTAAGGTTGTAACTTTTTGAGACATATGTAACGACTGAATTAATAAAATAAAACAAAAACCACATTGTCATTTCCATATTTTATTGCAAAAATAAATAGACAATTCTAAAAAACCTGATTACATTTTATAAAACTCTGCTAAGAAGATTGAGACGCAGCACAGGTTTCGGTTGCACCCTCCAACCAATTATATTATGAACATGACAGAATATTGTTTAAATAAACGAAACTCTTATTTAGTGGAACACATAAATGTAGTCTGGCTTCATGTGGGATGTCTTCAAGAATCTGCTGTGCCTTGGAAGAACTCATCAAAATTTGTGTTACTGGGTTCCTCATTCAATTCCTAGAGAAAAAAAGAAAGAAAGATTTTCACAGTTTAATGTTTCAATTTATATTTTTGTTGTAATTTGATCTAGAACAACTTTTAATTAAAATATATATATATATAAACAGGTTTTTATAAATGTATACAGTAGTTGAAAGTAGCCTTATGCTCAAACCTTGGGCTCTTTAAACTCCAGGTCTTCACCATACTGTATGGAGAAATCAATGTGCTGCAGGACAATGTTGATGCCCTCCTCATCAGTGCGATCAAAGGGCAGGAATCGAACCATACTGTAATCATCAATCTAAAGAAAACAGTGCAATTTTGACAATTTACTAAAAGGATGTTTGTAAAAGTTTTACCACCAGATAATATCAGTGTGAAGATGCTAAGGCTGAACGATTAATCTAAATAAAATCGAAATCGTGATAGGGCCATGCGATTATCAATCTGCAAATGCAGTGATTTAATTCAATAAATATAGAGTGTGAGACTTCAGTAAAGAGCTTCAACAGATTTAGAATAAGAATCGGTTATAAACCTGTAGCTAACAAAGTATTTTTTCTGCAGAAAATGAAAAAATAAAGAAATGAAGACTTAAATATTACAGTTGTAATTATAGTAATATTATTATTAATAAATACTCAATTTGTGTACAGTGTAGTATAGATTTATTTTTTTAATGATAATAATGATGATCTTTTTAGTCATACTGAAAAGGAAAAAGAAATTGAAGAAATTAGGTATTGTGTTTTTACAGTTGTACTGAAAATAAAATAATTATTATTCACGAGTTCACACTTACATATAATTTGAGGGGGTAAAGTTTAATGCGTATTTGGCGTGCTGTCCGGAGGGAGGGCTCCGAGCTCGGAGTTCGGCCCGAACCCAGAGTACTCCCCCCATGTAAGTGTTTAGGACTAGAAGCGTGGAGAAGGGGTGGTGGAGGGATGCTGCAAAACTGTCAATGGGATGAGGTGAGACTGCTGAGTGTATATACACCTCTTACCATTGATTGCTGAGTGCTCTCAACTTGCGTTAATTATCTGAACGTGCTCCTCCCGAACTTTGTTAATAGAACATCATTTATTATTAAATACTCAATGTGTACAATGAAGTAATATTATTACAATAGAAATATCTTATTTTGGTTAATACAATTTAATTAATTAATTATTATTATTCTCATCAATAAGTCCAATATCCAATAAGTCATATTCATATATAATCAACAATGATTTTTGGTCAGATTTTGCAGCCCAACAAACAAGTACAGCAAACTTGTACAGTTTTTTTATCGCATTTTTAATAAGGAATTTTTCCTCAAAATTGTTCAGCCCTAGATGATGCACTTGAATTGTACATATATTTATCAATTCCTCGACTCGAGGAAGAATCATTGTAACTGTAACTCACCAAACCACAAATGGCCTTGGTTAATTTTCGGAATTTCTTGCTTCTCAAGGCAACAGAGTTGTCCTCCATCACGGAGTACATATCCGGGTCTAGATACCTGCAAAAAACAACAACAAAAAACCCTGTTATGACACTTAAATGTAGGTTTAAAAAGTATAATGAATTATAAATGGATCTCATTTCAAGATCTCTCAAACCATACTTCTCTATTTCCTTCTTAGCCTTTGGATTGAGTAGATCCATTTTAGTCATTATGTTGACTTGAGGAATTTCTAGCAACACCATAGCACTCAAGGCAGCCATAACTCCAGAGATAAACTAGAAAATGAATTACAACAAATATAAAATGTAGATTTTTATAATTTCAATAATTTCTTAATCAAAATTCCTAAGAAAATCCAGCCCACACTTGCCGAAACAGACTTCACTTCCACTTCATAGAACTGTAACACTGTTTTTTTTTAACATTATTTGGCATTGCCGTGTGACAAGCATTACCTTGAAGGTCTCGACCATGAACTGAGAGTCAACCAGGAAGACGCCACACACGCGGAACTCCCACTGCTGTAGCTGTTCCACGAGATGCTTCATAACAGGCAGATGCGTGTACAGCTCGATCTGACCTGCAGTCAAGAGGACACGATGCTCTTTACTGTTCCATGCCATTCCTCAGACAGCACCACACCATCTACCACATCACCTCTTACCAGGGCAATCAAACAGTATATAGTCATCCTCCACATGACCAAGACTCTCTTCCAGCCAGTCAAAGTTGTTGGCGAAATACTCCATACAGAAGATCAGTCCTCCATTGGGGCCGAATCTCAGGGAGTCATCCTCCATGACGTCATCTACCTGGATCAGTTCTCGAATATCTGCATACAAGTGCAATTGTGTAAGAACACACTAGCTGTCTTTAAACAAACGACACTATTGAGCACAAGCTCCATAGAGTTCTTTCTCAGCCTAAAAAATTGAATAAAACAAGCTTTTGAATGTAGACCTATGTGCAGTTTTATTTCTCTAGGATGGTGTATTGAACAAAAATGACAGATGCTAAAACAAGAGCAGTTGCAACACTAGTTATAAAATACAAATTGGGTAACACTTTCTCAGTTGGTAACATGAGCAATGCATTTGTTAAAGTATTTATTTATCTTTGTTAATATTAGTTAATACAAATACAGTCGTTTATAGTTTGTTCGTGTTAGCGCACAGTAAATGACCTAACGTTAACAAATACTGCTTGATGTTAACAAAATTTGATTTGAATAATGTATTAGTAAATGTTGAAATTCATTGAAGATTAATAAATGCTGTAGAAGTATTGTTCATTTTTAGTTCTTGTTAACTAAAGAAGTTAACTAATGAAACCTTATTGTAAAGTGTTTCCACAAATTGTATGTATTTTTTAATAATGTGTTAATCAAATCACTGTAAAAAAATGACTTCTTTTTTTTACAGTAGTTTTGTTTTGTCATTTGCACCACTAATTCTGAAATACATTTTGTATTTCATGTTCGATTGATGATTGTAGGTAAAATTGTTCTTTACTTTTCTTTTGAATGTTTACAATATGCAATGAATATTACATCACTCACATATCTATTTTAAGACAGTTTGGGACTATTCCATTTATTTTAGCAAAAAGGAGTTAACTCATTTAACTTTAAATAATTATAATGCAGTAAATGAAAATAATCATAATGAAATAAATAATTTAATAAATTAATGTTAATCAATCTTACTGTGAACGCCTCCATGTAATGTCATATAATATAATTTGCTTTTATTGTGGTATTGTTAGTAAGTAATAGTTTCCTTATTATTTAATTTTTTTAAATATATTTATTTACTTTTTTCTCTTTCAGTGTGTGCTGCTTGGATATATTGTGGGTGTGTTAAACAATGATAATGCCTGTTTGTTTTAAAGGCATTATCATTACAGGTTTTTAACACTTTGAAGTTATTTTTCTCAAAGTAAATAATGTAATGATACTATTACAGTCTGCACATACTGTCTACCAGTGAAATGCTTGAAAATATTTGACAGAATTTGTTTTTCATGAACCGTAAAACCTTTTTGATATGAACATATGTTCAAAATAAAAACAAAAAAAGATCTTCGAGTAAGTAATGTGTATCTATAACTGTTACAACGTTACCGGTTCCTCACCTGCCATGACAGGATACTCAAAATGTTCTGCAGCTGGATCCAGATTCACCACCTGTACAGATCGGTTGAGGGCCTGACAATGCTCTATCATTGTGGCACAGTAAGTACTCTGAAAAAAAGGAGAAAATAACTATTTTTTATTATTAATATCAACACCATATTGAAAGCAACAATTATACACTGGTTCATAGTAGGCCTACTTAGTCTATAACCACGCACAATGCAGACCAGTCTAGTGTTTAGGATTTTACTTCAGCATAGATATAAACAACTAAATCATAATTATTTGGAATCATAGTATGTTAGCCCAACTAGTCATACTGGTGCTTAATTACCTTTCCACTTCCGGCAGGACCCATCACTAGTTGCGCATATCGAGGCATTGTCAATTCTCCAGCTCGAAAAGCACGAGATGTTATGTCGTTTTCTTTTAACGCACAGAACAACGTTATTTGTCTCCGCGATGTGTCCCACTTACAATTCCTACAGTGGCCATGTTGTTTTTTCGTCACTTAGTACGGAAGCCCGCTACAGTCAAAACACTAGAAACGCACACACGCGCGTTATCGGATGGGATTTCAGGTCGTCTTATATCACTTGTATATGCCATAGATCTCACAGTTTAGGTAACACTCCGGCATGAAAAAACACGTGAAATTCCGTGAAAACACCACCGATAAAAGTCGTCTGCATCACAAAAAGTCGTTTTTGCCTTTAAGGTAAGCCAGATAATATGATAACATAGCTATGAAAATTACTTTGTTTATTGTGTTGTTGTTACATTATGTGTTTCCTATGATATACTGTTTTGACAGGCCACCTGGTCTCAGCCATGTGCAAACTGGTAAGTTTGTTCCATAAATAATTATTAATTGGCCAGATTAGAAATGGCTTTGGGTGAATTCATGTTTATTGGGACACTTTTCCTAGTCATCTCAAAAGCAATGTGTCCCAGTTAAAAGTTAAAATCATAATAATGTCAGATAATTTTCTGTTTACAAATATTTTATTGTCCTATATAATAACGTGTTGCTTTTATTTTGTATAATTTACATAACTTTAGTGCATTATTTTACATGTTGTACTATTCTAAAGTAGTTCCTGAATCACATCACTTCATTTTTATAGCACCTCTTTTGCAGCATACATCTGTAAATGCATTATACATCTGCAATAAAATGTATAGTAAATTTTAACTCAAGACACAACCATTTTATCTCCCCAGCAGCCTGACAGGTTTTTTCCATACGGCTACAGAGTCAGTAGCAAGCTTAATCTGTGTAAATTACAGAAACGTTACACCTGTATAATTTGGACAGAGTAACCAGAGTCTCTGACCCAATTGAGTTAAAAACAAACAAACACCTGACGACAAACAGCTGTCATATGTGTAGTAAACCATGGTCTTGGAGTTATTACTTTAATAACTTTGTGAATTGTACCAAAATATTTATTTAAAGTACTTAAATGATCTCCTTATCCAGGAAAAACAAACTCAGTGTTTGGACATAAAATACAACCTGCAACTGTACAAGTGCCAGAACAAGACCGGGACATTAAAACTATTCATATCCCCAAGACCATGACTGCTGCTCCATTTTTACAGGTATTTCATGAAAATGTATCTTGTGCATACATTTAAAAAAAGTTACTCTGAGGTCCGTAGAGGACAAAAAAGTAAAAAAAAAAACTGCCATAAATATGTAAAGAACCATGGCAGATTATTGTTAAAGTGAATAATAAAAAAAAGTGCATAAAAAAGATATGGTGTAAAAGTTTATGAAAATTATGATTTTTTTTATAGCCTATAAAATATATATTTTAGTTAACACATTTTAGAAAATTCAAAAACTGTTAGAAAATCAAATCCATAAATATAAGTTTTAGATTGCCAGCAGAATGAAAGCTTATTAACAAAGACTGCATAATTTTATATTCAAATGGCCCGGATTAATAATTGGTTTTAATGGGGACATTTTTGTCCTTAAGGTCCTGAGTTTAACTATTGTATGTACCTATAGTGTAAAATAGATTTATTAAAGGAAATGAAGGTGAAATAAAATTCCAATAAAATACACATTTCTGACCAAATTTATGAAGTTGGCATTAACACAGACAAAATTATATGAAAAAAAACCCTGAAAAGGACAAACATGTAATTTTACCGTTTCTGTTACTTTTACATCTCTTTAATCAGACACTTAAGTCTCATTTTGTAAATGTTGGAGTACCTTTTATATGTCTGCAGAAAATGTAATTTAAAAAACTTCCGTCAGATTTGCAATGATTTGGATGACAATATCTGATTCAGCAGCCATAAGAACCTTCTGCCAGGTAACTCGAATTTCACATTTAAATAAACTGGTTTTCAGCATCCAGGCCTGACACCAGGACAGAAGCGATTTCTGTACAATATCGCAGAGGCCTACAGCAAAGAGCACATGCGGCAGCTAATATGTCAACATTATATGAACGTATTACACCGCTGTATCCGGACAGGTGAACCATCACATCATATAACAGGAGCATAGGACTTAATACTTAGTTAACTCTTAATACGATGAAATATTTGACATATTATAACTTCTTATAATCCATATTTAGTGCCGGATGTGAATGTAAATGTGAAACTGCAGATGACGTCAACATACACCCCAGAAGTAGAACACATGGCAAACTCTCAGAGTACATCTATGAGCAAGAAAAAAAAAAGTGGAAAGAGATCTTCGACTTCAGAGAAAGTCAAGAAAACAACTTTCCCTAAAATTGTCAATCATCAAAGGTAAGTATATGATGCCACCCGCAAAACTTTTGAGAGGCTTAGCTGTAAACTTAAAATTTAACTACTACACACAGAGTGTCTTCTGGATTTGCAAAATCGAATATGGGACAGCCAAGAAAAAGGAGGGCTACCATTGCGAAACACGCTTCTTCACGGGGTAGGTACTAAAAATAGTGAAATATACAGGATCCTTTGAACACTTTAGGTTCCAGTTTTTTCTAGAGTTAATGGACCTAACTTTTCCAGGATCACGGCCATGGGAAGCTGACTTAGAATGGGAGGCGACTGAAACCGATTCTCATCTTGCTGGACACATGAGTGGCCTGTCTTTTAACGAATCGGAAGAAGATGAAGAGGACTTCATATTTCTTACCTAACGCATCAATCTAGGTTTTAGTCATTTATGAAAAACATCTAACAAAATCATTCTTAAAACACATCCTAGACATAAACAATCCAGATGTCCAAGACATTTCAAAATATTTTAATAATAGTGTCAAATATGTTTTCTTCTTAAAAAACAAAAAAAACAATTACACCGCTCATGTGATGTGGGGTTTTATTTTATGAAAGACGACTTAACATAGGCCTTGAAAAATTAATAGGGGACATAACATATTTATAAGACTAATTCACACTAAAATTATGCAAATAATGCAGCATTATTGCATTTTCAACAACCATCTGCTGAAACCACAAATTATGACATTCTGGTGACATATAAACAGTATTATATATTACATTGAAATATAGTGTAACGTTATGATACAGCATTTGTACGATGGTGACGTTCAGGTGAGAGGGAATGACAAGATTAGCATCCTGAAAGAAGGCAGCTGACAGCATCGTCGCTCTTTACGACTTTTTGTATTCGATTCTCTCGACTTTGACGTCGTCTCCAATGAGCTGATAGACATACGTTACCACTGTGGATGCTTGAATGTCCATCAAAACAAATGATGGTGTGATGTTGCTGTAAAGAGACAATTCGATCATCCATATTGCGTATAACGTTTGATTAAACATGATCCGAAGAAGATAAAGTAAATGTTATACCTTTCCAGCGCGCTATAGGCCCCTGTGGCAGATCCGGGGTTTATATAAAATTTGTTCTCATTCTCAAAAGCCTCAAATTTGTGTGTGTGGCCAGATATGAGAATATCCACATCCAGCTGCCTTTGAAGGAGCGCCAAGCTCGCCATGTCGCCCCATGGGATCACTTGGTGTCCGTGGATCAGACCGATTTTAAACTGCCCCACCGTCACCACCTTCTGCTCCGGGTAATTCAAGTTCTATCATTTAGAAACAAGAAATGTGGATGGTTAAAAAGTGCATAAACAACTTTGAAAAACAGAAATAGGTAATAAAAGTCAACCTCATCGAAGTCTCCTCTGACGATGTGCACGTCTCCAGCGAGTGTTTTCAGGTAGTCATAGCTCTCCTTTGTACAGAGGTTTCCCGTGCAGAGGATGTGCTGAATCTTGCCAGGAACCAGCAACTTTTTGAATTTGGGAGGCAGGGTGTTGCATCGGTGGGGAATGTGCAGATCACCTAACACAAGCACCAGCTAATGGCAAAACACATCTTGTTAGCGTTCTTCAAAACGTTGGTTGTTGGACACTCAAGAGTGAAGGAGAAGTGGTTTGCAAGCAATGCATTGCTGTCTGAATAAAATCTTAATGAATTATTTTTGGAAAGAATGTTTTGCTTTCAGCATTATGTAATAATTTAAAATGAGAGCACATTTTCTTCAGACAACAATCAAGTCAAAGCTGAGCAAGAGAGCGGCTTCTAAGACCGTTAGCTTTGTCGATCCTAAAACGGGCTGAGATCAAACCGTTCACATACAAGCCTAAATATTAATGTTACTCGACAAAACTTTGAAATAGTATACTGACATCCTACACTGTGGCTGCATCCAAATGGCATATTTCCAAACTATATAGTAGGTGAAGAAGTCAGAATTCAAAGTATTAATTATCCCATGAGGCTACGGGAGAGGACTTGTGAATGACAGGGAAGTGATGCAACTGACAGTGGTAGGTCACATGATAATGAAAACATGGTGAATGTAGTCCGTTCGGATTAAAATCATACTACACGCATTCATAATATATAGAACATACTTTTAATTTAAGTACCTACTCAAGAGAGTATGCGATTATGGATGCAGCCTTACTATTTCTGCAGTATGTAGCTTTATGATGTGTAGAATGCAAACATTCCCTATACAGTATGCAATCTTTCATTATTTGATCGAATGTTAAGACATCTGAACACAAAACTTTGATTATAATGAAAACTAATGTTTTTATTTCTAAAATGAAAACTAAATAAAACACTGAATAAATGACACATACAGCAATAGCATACTTCTGATTGAAATGTTCATAGTTGCATACTGTGTCATGTATTTGAAATTAAAAAAATAGGCAGTATTCAGAATATAGGCTAGTACTGTGCTGTAAGCAGTACTCAAGTATCCCATTCCAAACATAACTCATTACTCCCATGAGACTGGGATGTCAGACCCAGTCTCACTGATACTCTAATTAGCCTGTGTTTAAAATATACATCACAATGTTCATAAAATATGCAAACCACAAAATGTGTTGCTGTAATGCTTAGAAACAGGATGATATACTGTTTAATATATTCAACATGCCTGCCTAGATTGATAAGTATTCTGCTATTTTCAATCATTCTGAAAACTGATAATTAGATTACTAGCTATTTTATGGTCACAGACCAATTTATTTAAATTGCAAGCTTTCTAGAAAAAAGAACATCATAAACCCAGAGCAGTCTAAACAGAAATAAGTCTGAAGGTGAGAGGAATGGTGCCAGATCCAGCAGCCCAGAGGAAGCAGCAGCACTACTCTAAAATTCAGAAAACCAGGAGCACGAGAGGTCTGGAGATGCACTTACTCTGTGACCAGCCTGAATACGATGCAGATGTCAGGAAGGGGAACAGTGGGTGAGGAAGGGTTTGAGGAAGAGGATGTGGATGCATGATCATGACAAAAAACAACATATTAAAGGTGATGTGAGACAGAAGGAAAACTGAAACTAAGTGGATAAATAATATAGACTGGAAAAGTCAACATAAATTAGATTGAATGTTAGCTGATTGTGGTTGAGGAATGGAGGACACTTGCAGAAGTGTTATTAGTGTGTTAGTTAATGTGAAGCTTGGGGTAAAAGCTGCTGACGCTTCCCATAAGAACACAGACACTAAAAGAATTTCAATGACAACGGTTTGATTTGAAAGCACCAATTTCTGTAAAACTGCTTTGGAACGATATACTGCTGCACAAATGCATTTTTAAAATGTTTCTCTTCATGTTTATATGTCTAACAAAAATACACTGTAAGCTGAAAGCAAAGTAAGCGTTATAAAAAATTAGCTTTGTCTACATTGACTTTAATTTCGTAAACAACATGTCAACTTCATAATATACTAGAAGAACAGTTTTATGTTAGCCACTGTAGGCTAGCATTATGTTACTGGACTCAGCATTCAGAATTAACACATTATACTAAGTATTGCTACAATGAAACGCATAATTAGATTATATAGCGAAGAATATACTTCGAATGTCAGTGATTTAATCTATTTTAAAGAGACTGACTACATCCTGACTCGATACTGTTGGGTTGAATCACTCAAGTAGCGCTAGCTCGCTGCTGTCATGTGACCATTCAGCGCTAAAATACCAGCTTTTTGGGGAAACCGCCTAAATATCTACTCGGACGTATGGTTTTAAAAGGAACCTAAAAAGTACGACTATCTTCTGATAAAGAAACCTACTCTGAGAAACATACACGTACCATTTTGTCCAGCTGCGTGTTTGAAACAGAGCTCAGGAAGCTGATGTTGACTGGTAAGGCCAGAAACTCAATGTTGCCAGATCGCGTAAGAGAAGTGAGCAAATGGGGTAAAAACCCAAATTCGCTTATAAAACTCGCACCTGGCAACACACTCGAACAAGGCGAAAGCACAACAGCGCCATCTGGCGCATATTTAACTCAAGATGTTCAGAAGATATTTATATGCTTTTTTTATAGTGTAAAACTGGCATGAAACCAAAACCCCCAACTCTTTTTTTTGTTCCATATAAGAAAGCGATTCAAAAGACAAGGGTGAGGAAATTGTGAGAGAATTGTTATTTTTGAGTGAACACTGCCCTTTTTATATACCATATACCCAGACTTTGAACTATAGTGATTTGTTTTTACAACCCTATTTCCGGAAATGTGAAATGAGTCATAAATTGTGATAAAATTCACAATCTGGAATTTGTTCATTCTCTTGAACCTTTTTTTTTTTAACTGACAAAAGTACAAATAAATGTTTTCCAATGTGTTCACTGAACAAAATAATTATATTTTGTAAATATAAACAAATTTCGATATTTATGATGGCTGCAACACACTACAAAAAAGTTGGGACAGACTCAAAAGAAAAAATGTGAAAAGATTATCCAAGTTAGATTATCCAACTCGTTTGAAACAGTCCACAAATGAGCAGGTGAATTGGCAATAGGTGAGGGTATCGTGATGTAAAAGAGCTTCTCAGTCTTTGTAAACAAAGATGGGTCATGGTTCACCACTTTGTGTGCCAAATATCATGAGTGAATTGTCAAACAATTAAAAAAGCACATGTCTCAATGCAAGATTGCAAAGAATTTATGTCTTTCACCATCTTCCATACATAATATTGTGAAAAGATTCAGGGAATCCAGAGAAATCTCAGTCTGTGTAAGGCAAGGCAGGAGACCTCTGTTGAATGTGCGTGACCTTTGAGCCCTCAGATGGCATTGCATGAGAAACCATCATGCTACTCTGTTAAATAAAGCCACATGAGCTCGGGAGTACTTTGGAAAAAACGTTTTCAATGAACACAGTCTGACGCTGCATCAGGAAATGCCAATTGAATGTCTGTTACGCAAGGAGAAAGCTGTAACAGTTCTAAGCAGAGATGCTGGCGAGTTCTCTGGGCCCGAGATCATCTCTGATGGTCTAAGACAGTGAAAATGTGTGCTGTGGTCAGATGAGTCCATGTTTCAGCTTGTTTTTGGGAAAAACAGACATTAAGTTCTCAGTCCTAAAGACAAAAGGGACCATCCAGATTTTCATCAGCGACAGGTGCAAAAGCAAACATCTGTCCTGGTGTTGGGGTGCATCAGTGCAAGCGGTATGTATGGGTGACTTGCATGTGAAGGTGACACGGAGGCATATATTTGGATTATACGGAGACATAAACTGTCATCAAGATGACATCTTTCCTGGGAAGCAAGACAATGCCAGGACTCATTCTGCACATGCTAAAACTGAGTCGTTTCTAGACACTCTGCACAATAGAAGAGATGTGCCTGCCGTCCATATCGGTCTCTTATTGAAAATGCATGACAATTTCATGAAAAGGAGAGTCAGACAGTGACGTCCACAGACGGTTGAGCAGATGTCTTGTATCAGACAAGATTGGGCAAATATTCCAACAATTTAGTAGCCTCAATTCCCAAATGATTAAAAAGTGTAATTAAAAGAAAAGGTGACGTGACACAGTGATAAACATGCCTCTGTCCTAACTTTTTTTGGAGTGTGTAGCAGCCATCAAAATCAAAACTTGTTTATATTTACAAAAAAAAAAAAAATTAAGTTGGTCAGTGAAAACATTGGAAATATTTTCTTCGTTGTGAGTTAAATAAAAGTTCAAAAGAATGAACAAATCACAGATTCTTGATTTTATTGCATTCTAAAAAATGTCCCAAACTATTCTGGAAATTGGGTTGTATAATAACCATGTTTGTAGATTGATAAGTGAACTTGAACCAAGTGTGAACACAGTTCATGATCATTCTTGATAATTAGTCTAAAACTCACTATGTTCAAATCACTGTAAAATAATCTATACTAATTTTATGACAATTTTATATCATTCACATGATAATGACAACATGGTGAATGGAGTACGTCCAAATTACATTCATACTACATACAATCATAGATGTGTGATGATACTGCATGTGTATTTTAGATCTGTGTATTAAAGTTAAAGCAGTGTAATATACAGATACTGCTATGCTGTTAATATGAATCAAACGACAAAAGAAAAACAGAAAATCACTCACTGCAGTTAAAGCAGTGTAATATAGGCCTACTGCTATATATGCTGTTAATATGAATCAAACGACAAAAGAAAAACAGAAAATCACTCACTGCTCATGATTGAATAACTTTAGTAGCTTTATTAAGAATATATTTCTTTATTGCTGCTGTTAAATGTTCTGTTGAGGAGATAAACATGGTGGAGTGTGTACAGCTCACTCAGGGCAGGGTCTATATGCTAATCGGGTCCGCCAGCAGTCGTGGGCGGGGCCTGTGCAATGTTACCATTATTGGGTGGTTGTGTACACATTGCCAACACACATTTATGTTTGAACACCATGTAACAGTGAATTTTGCATATAGGTCCCCTATTTCATGGTTAGTTTTGGCTCTTTTATTTATCCATAAGTTATGCCACATATAAGTTATAGGGTATCAAAAGAATAATCATCCAGACAACAGGCTTATATGAATAGCTACAATGAAAACGTTTTATGAGGCAGAAATTTAACTAATACACAAACTCCCTGACCTGAACAAACCCTTCTCAGTTTGGTGGGCACGAAATAACCCGGTGGAGACACTTGAATGTCTTTTCCTGATTAGAGATGAGGGGGATGATCCAGAACATGAAGTTTTTTGGCAAGAATACCAAGAACCTCATCCTTGTGCTGTTGATTGTTAGGCTGTGGGATGAGTGCCTGTGTTGCACGTGTCAGGAATAACACAATGCTTTATTGCAAAAGGTGGGGTGTAGACTGTAGACGGTTTGGGGTTGGGCCAGTGAAGTTTCTCTCACTTTAACTTTCGAACAACCGGCTTTCTAAACACGTTGTTTGCAATGGTGGAAATTGCATCATATGAAGCCATGTTCAAGTAGAATAAACGCTGTTATAGAGGATAAGTTGTAATACGTTTTCGGAATGAAACAGTAGCAATTTCGTGTTTTATCTCTTATGCATTATCATGTATTATGTTAAAGTAGAACATGTAACCCCTATTATTGTAGGCCTATTGTACCAACCTTACAAAGAAAAGAAAAGAAGAAGAAAAAAAGAAGAAGAAGAAGCAAATGAAGCAAATTTCTTATGTTTATAGGATATCCAGAACAGTATGAAAAAAAAAACCTGGACTCAAAAATACTAAAATGTCTATTGTTTTAAGTTTTTTAATCTAGTTACTGATTAGAAAGTAATTTAAAAAAACTTGTTAATAAATAACAAATGTTTTTCATTAGTATATATATACATATATGAAAAACATTTTTTATTTATAAACAAGTATCTATCTATCTATCTATCTATCTATCTATCTATCTATCTATCTATCTATCTATCTATCTATCTATCTATCTATCTATCTATCTATCTATCTATCTATCTATCTATCTATCTATCTATCTATCTATCTATCTATCTATCTATCTATCTATCTATAACATTTATCTAATAAAATGTATGTTAATTTTTAAGCTCAAAAGTATTAGCAATGCAGATTTATTTTCAAGGGCTTCTTTGTTTTACCAAGGGTAACTAAGAGTGATGCTACCGAATTATTGGAACCAAAGAAAGTCTGACTTCTTCAAAACCCCACAGATAAGCAAAGGAACTCAAAGAAATCAAAACTCTCATCCTCTCAGGGCATAATTGCCTCCATTGCTTGCCAAGCCCCTTCAGCCCTAATTCCCTTAAGAGGCAAAGAAAGAGATTCATGTGAGTCTCTCTGCATCAAAACACTGACTCATCAACCATAGTTTGAGCCTGTGGTGAGGAGCAGGGACCCCATGAGATCCAAAAACTCTTGGACTGATGTTGTAGCCTGAAGACCACAGGTGGTAAAAGACTAGAACAGAACAGTGTGAACCAAGGTTGGCATAAAAAATAACATTATATAAATTAGTTTGGAGAGTAACAAAATCTCTGCAAAAACATTTATGCAATAATATATTATTCAAATGTACAATTTATATGCAAGCTTTAATTATTAATAAATTTTTTTGATGAATTCAATTGTTGATGAATTCAATTTTTTTTGATGAATTTTGTTTTTAGTAAGCTTTCATTGATGTGTCTGGCTCTTTCTAGTTATTCACTCTTTTGACCTCATAGTGTCACTGTTTGCTCAAGGAAAAAAAGAAGAAGGAGAAGAACATAGGTTTGTCTCACTACATACTATACACTACTATAACATCTCTTAAATGTCTTGGTAAATATAAAATTTTTTTAATGTAACTTCTGTTTAGCTCTGATTTCTAAATGGATTTATTGTGTGTGGCCCTGTATGTGTGAGGCTTCATGACTAAAACCTCACAAAGCTTCTGTTTTTCAACCAGGATAATCTTTTAAACGGGACAGCAGTTTTGGGATGTTTAGTTTTGTGATATGAATATGATGTTGCCTTTTTTTATTTGAAGTTCTTAGATTTAGTTTGAGCCCACCATGTCTTTGACATTGACTGACATGTGACCCCCTATTTGCCTCAGCATACATATTTATTAATATTTACTTAGATGTCTCTTACATATCACTGTCAACCTCATAGCTTTGATAATTCATAGCTTTGTGTGACCAAAATACCATATTATGTATTCAATAAAAATGTTCCACTTCAGTGGTCTGTTAATGTGTTACCTGATCATTCGTGAGTTGCATCAGATCACAAACAAATCATTTAAACCATATCAACTTCATTTGAGTTTGTAATGACATGATAAGTAAATGATGACAAAGTGTTTTTTGGGGTAAACTTCTCCATTCGATGTACCTATTTTTGTTTGAAATTTGCAAAATGTAAATAATGAGTCAATAAATCCTTAGGTTAGTTGCTAAATATCGAACCTTCAGGAAATCACACATTTAGAAAAAAGCAGAACAGAGAAGAGTCTGCTGACAAAATGAGAACGCGACAGAGCTTGTAATAAAACAAGAATCAACATTGGCTTGACTGTTTGTAAATTGCGAGAAGTGAAGGATTTGAAATGTTGTAAAAGCAAGATAGTGTTTGTATTACTCAAAGGTGAGTAAGGTATTTTACTGAACAGATACATTTCCATATGTAGCTCTCTAACAGAGTTTATTGTAAAGCATTATCTATTGTGAAGGGTCATTTCATTATGGTTGTAGCACTGTGCTGGAATTTATTTTCAATGTGGGTACCATGTGGGTATAGCGACAGTAACGTCTTCAGCTCAGCTTGAGATACTTTCCATCTAAACTCTCTTAAGCCTATAAATGAATGTTTTATGAGCATAAGGATAACCATATTCATCCGCACAGACAGTCATGCAGAGCCGAAGCACACCCAAAACAACGTTCTTTCGCAAAATGCATGCAGTTTTGTTTTTTAACTGCTAGAGGGACAAAAGTTACATAGTGTACCTTTGAAAAGGAATTGAAAAAACATTAAATTAATCACGATTGGTTATTTTAATCTATCTGTTGTCTTGTATGTTTAATCATGCAAAGTCTAAATCTATGTACCCCCTGCGGTACAAGCACAGTCCCTGCTTTACAGGTCACATTTCAGCATGAATTAATTTACATACAAGCATTGATTTGCAATTATTTTTTAATGTCTGCCTTATTGACAGCTACATCCATGCCTCATATACCCTTTCAGAATGCCATTGTTGGGGGTCTAGGATGCTGGGAGTTTGATTGACATCAGATCTGTTTGGGAATCCACGTTGCTGAAAGGCCATGTCGTTTAGGAATTCCAAATGTCAAGCGCCTCTCTGTAGTTTGAGCAGTGGGTGGGGACCAGAGAAGCAGTTTCTCAGCGACAATTTATGTCACCACCGACATTTAGTTCAAATCTCTGAGAGATTTTTTTTCTTCACCACAGTTTGTGGTGAAAGAATAGAAACGATTCTGACAAATGGTGGTCGTGAAGGATTTACAATATGGATGAAATAGTAGATAGATATATTTTAAAGTTTGTGGTGGTTACAAAAATCTATCGTCAGAGCTAAGCACCCACCAGTAGTTTCCTGATTGCTTAAGTGGATGACATAAAACTTTTAGTCAAAACCAAGAACTTCTAAAAAACACTGTGCATGAGATATTTTCTAACATGATCAGAATGTTCCTGGATTTTACACCTCAAACTATCATTGTGTCTGAAATTGCAGTTAATGTTCCTTCATAACATTCCTTGTATCCACATCATGGGGTAATTTTTGCAAAAAACAAAAAACAAAACTGTCATTCAACACAAAGTGTTTGGCATGGAAATGGATATGACAATGTTGATAAGTTTGGTCCTGGAGGAATAGTTCTGCTACGCTGCTGCTGTTGGTTATTCCTGCTATAATACATATGCGACACGCTGCTGTAAGCAACAGTGAGCTCATTGGCTACTGATACAGCAGGAACCAATCAGCTGTGCCCTATGAATGATGCATTACAAGCAGATTGAGCTAAGGACCTATCAGCCTGTGCCACCTAATGTTTCATGACAGAACTTTATATAGGTGTGTCAAACTGGTGTAAATCACCATTCTGTGGTAATAATTATTGAAGCGACATAAAATGTATACATTTGAGACTTTAAAAGGTATTTTCTATAGTTAACATTATATACATAAACAAAATATAACAAATAACATCAACAAAAAGATTATAGTTTTGTTAGTAAACAGTATAAGACAAATTATGTTCCACAAGCCTTTCTGGACCTGTATAGCTTACTTAATTTTTTCATTTCTTCCAGTGAATCATTAAACTTCTCGGGTGACATATGCTGGACTTCTCCAATCATTTAGTCTGCTTAAACACCACCCCTTTCTTACAGTTGACTGCAAGCTTGTAATCAGACCTGCCTCCAACCAATCAACAACCAATGGATAGAACCAAGACTCCGCCCTACTTTTTTCGATAATCCGTTTCACTCAGATGTACATCATCATCACGGACACCCTTTCACAGACTGTAAAGACGTGTTATTAACATTATAAATTCAACAAAGTAAAATGTTCATTTAAAAAAAAAAAACTTAATGTACATTTTTAATGCTATATATACTTTGTAGTTTCTTTACATTTACATACAGTAATAGAAAACTGGTTAACGCTGTTGCGTAAGTGTACCTTTCCATCTTCCCAACATAATCAATCTCTCCATATTTTTTCTCTCTTTTGGGAAGTTATAGACACTCTATCGCATTTTTTTTCTTTTGCTATTTGTGAAATTGGCAACTATGCTATACTAGAACTTTACCCAACTATGATGACTTCCTCTTATGAGAACCCTGTAAATGTGAAAAGGTCCATATGGAAGAAAACATCTGTCATTTACTATGTCTATATCATTGTGATCTTGTCTGACTATGAATCAAGAACCATGCGTAATATGATCCCCAGAGTTTGAGTTTTAACAATAATTCACAATAATTCCAGACTAAGCTCACGCCTCAAATGATTATTTTAAGCAGAAAGATGGGGTACTACATCAAATAGCAAAAATCATCGTTCCATTTCAAGTGCAGATCTGGGAAACAGTTTGAGATATTTCAGTTTATACTGTCAGTCATTTTCCATTTCGGGCTTGAGGGCATAACAAGCAATTTTGTATCCGTTTTCTTTCATGATACTGACTCTTGTCTAGTGTACTTGACATGGACGAGTAATGCAATCAGCAGCAACAACAGTTGTCATGGGAACCTCACTCGATCTCAAGAAAGATAATAGTCAGAGAGGTTTCATGTGTTTTGATATACAGACTATAATGGACAGATGAAAACAAAAATCAGCAGGGACTGCAAATGTTAGTCTAAACAAAATCATATTTATTAAATTCCCACACGGTGGGTACTATTTAAGAAGCGTGGTCAAATGTACATGTGTGGTATGAGGAAAAATGACTGACATTTTATGTCGTGCTTTAAAACATCCGAATAAACCTCAAGAATTTGGTACATTTGTGGATGGAGCCTACTGCCGTTCTGAACCGTGCTGAAATCCAGAGACGACAAGAAAATTGGTTTAATGGTTTCAAAAGCCTCGATTAGCTTGCCTCAAATCTCATCCCAAACTCCCAAACCCAATTCCACAAACATTCTTCTTAACGACTGCATTCATTTTCTACAAACCTACGAAACGACTCTGCGAGTGCTCATTGATTTAAGATTCATGGTCTGGGTTATCTCAGTCCATCTCATGCCAATAAACACGTCTCTTATTTTCATTCTCTATTTTCCCCTTCACTGAGCTAAACAGACACTGCAATCTTTCCTTTCCATTTGGAAGATTTACATGAGAGTGAGTTGTGATCAATGCATATAAGATTTTACAATTTGCATTATTTTACGTGATATACCTAAGAATGCATGGGCCTAACTTTTATTTGTGTCAGAAATAATCTCAACATCCATATGTACAGCACCAGTGAGGTCGGCAGATATAAAAAAACACTTATATCACTCATATTGAATGCTTAAATTAAATTAGTATTCGTTCATTTAGAGATATGGCAGATCCCCTCTGCAGGTTTAAAAAACAGATTTGATTCAGTGTGCATTAAGAAATTATATATTTCTCTTCTTTTCCCAATAGGGGAAACTTGAATCTTATTTATTTGAAAGAGCTTTATAAGCTTCATAAGTTTTATGCGCTGCAATGCCATTAAGTCATATTTAAAGTTTGTTGGTTTGTTTGGTTACAGCGTGATCATTTTATTTCAAGCAAGTATAAATCGTGTCTGCAGTTTTGAATTAAATTACAGCTCTTTTGTTTTACTCGCATTGTGTTTATTGCCATAAGCAAGCAGTGGTTTGTGACAATTGACTTCAACCTGCCCACTCAATTCTGACTGGAGACCACGAAGAAAACAGAACAGGTTTAATCCTGTTTGTCAACAGACACTTCTAGATTTGTTACAAAATGTCACAGCAGACATGGATTTGTACTGTAATTCATACACATATTTGCGTTATTCTGCAATGTTATTCAATGACAAAGGAGCCTTGCTTCTCCTTTAGAAAATGTTTTACTGGACTGAATGATGCTAATATATAATGAGCAACTATGAATGGACATCAAAGGCATCGCTTTCAGTTAAATGGCCAGATCATTTCAAAAAAATATTTTTTTGCGTGATGTTTCTCATTTAAAAATAATACAGATCCACTGGAATCTTAATTCCTTACCAAAATGCAGTTTATTTTTAAAGAGCACAATTATGAATGAGCACAAAATATTATATGCATATATTCAGAGTAAACTCATTGACATTTTCCCAGAACAGAGACAGGCACATAATGCAACAAAATATACTTGCAAAACAAATACATTCCCAACAATGTAAACAGAACTGAATTTCTCACTGCATAATTGCTCATTATTATTCACTGATAATACAATTGGAATGGTAGCGAAACAGGTATTTTCATGATTTTGATGCAGTATTCATTAGGGTGAAGATTTTCATAAATCATATCCCTTATTCATAATTATTCATTATACAGATAGAAGCGTTAGAGATAAATGAACAGGTGACGACAACTGACTTGTTAGTAGATTGGATTCATTAATTTGGCTTTTTTTTTAATAAGTTGAAAAGGATAACTAAGTTTATGTATAAAACACAAAGGTTCTGATCAGGATCATTATAGTGATATGTAAATTACGATTCTCCAATTAAATTGTTTGGATATCAACTAATTGTGCATACAGTACAAAAATATGACTAATTAGTTTGAGTCTTAACTCAAAGAGCACATCCGTCTAGATGTCCAAAGTTATGATTTAATGTGGATCTTGCCAGTCGAAAATGTGCAAAAATGCACCATTTTGCTACTATATTGTCATGAAAGCTGAATTTATTTTTAGAGGCTAAACTAAAAAAATGACTCCATTTGACCCCGGATTTATGCTGTCTCCTTCTCAGAAACAGCAGTGAGTTTGAGTCTGTCCTTCTGTTCCCTTTCCACTGCTTCCCTTCTGTCTCTTTCTTCTCCTTCCACATGGCATCCCACCATCAGCTGATACACCATCACACCGAACACGGCACCAATGAATGGGGCAAAGATTGGCACAAAGGACCAGTAAGAGTTTGCACTGTGGTAAATGAAACACATATCAGTGTTAGAGATGATTTCAATAGTGAAATGGATGGAAAGGAATGTATATAGTAAACCATATGTGACTTACGAGAACACCTCCGAGCCCCATCCAGCAATTGCGGTGAAGATCCGAGGTCCCAAATCTCTTGCTGGGTTCACAGCATAACCCGAGTTAAAACCCATGGACTGACCAATCACCAGAACCACAAAGCCCACAGTAAAGGCCTCCAGTCCTCGTGGGATGGGGTTATTGTAAGGGTCAACAATGGCAAGGATACACACGATCAGAGCTGCCGTGCCAATTATCTGTGTTGAAAGGGTAGTTCACTCAATGAAAACTCGGACATCAGTTACTCACCCTCATGTTGTTCCAAAAGTGACTTTCTTTCTTCTGTGTGACACAAAAGATAATATTCTGAAGATTGTTTTTGTCCATATACAATGAAAGTCAAGGGGGTCCAAAACAACATTGGACCCCATTCACTTTCATTGTATGGACAAACACCGAGACTTCCTTCAAAAATTGTTTCAACGAATGCTGATTTCTGGTTCGAACCTGATCGAAGAAGCCGTTGAGCAAAGTAAGGTGTTTAGAAGGGTATGTAGCAAATATTCCAGCTGTTGCATTGTCCCCTACAACGATTAGAGAACCTTGTCCAAAGTCCCAAATTGCATCTGCAAAGCATCAAGTGAGCATAAGTTATAGAAACATCTTCATAAACGGACTGACAAAGGATGTGGACTGAGAAAAATGTGGATTATTGACTACCAAAATACTTGAACAGTCCTAAAACCCACCAATATACATGCCAAATATTATTCCTGAGCCAAGAAAAGCCCCCAGAGTCTGGGCCAGGAAGTACACGGGAAATTTCCTCCAGGGCTCTCTCCCCAACAAACAGAGAGCAAAGGTCACCGTGGGGTTTATGTGACCTCCTGTAAAATACAAAGTTTCAACATGTCGATACGATACATTTGAAATCAGATCTTCACAGAACACAATGACACAATGCTATAGACTCTCACTTTACACTTTTATGGCTGGTTTGGTTCATGCTTATTAAGCCTAAACCAGGATTAAACTTCAAAAATTCAACTTAAACATTTTCATAACCTTTTTAGCCATGGGGTTTGGGCTTAATCTATGTCTGGGAACTTTGTTTTTCAACTGTCTGCCACTTCCTTCATTCAAGACTTCACTTATAGTCCAAGACTTCACTTATAGTCCAAACACTCATTTCTTTTCATTATTCTTCTGTTTAAAATGTTAAAGTCAAAACTGCCAGAGTTGATGTTGTCTGATATTGTCCTGGTTTTCATCAAAAATGGAACTGGATGTTCCAGGTACGAGTGAACTTTAACCACGAGTCAACCCTTGACTCCACCCAATAATATCTGAAAATAAAATGTTCTAAATGTAGAAAAGAATGTAGTATATTTTCTGGTGAATGTTTGGCTGAAAGCCTTGACGTTTTAATATGTGGTTCTGAGCTGTATGTGACTCACTGCTTTGAAATGTCACATCTGAATTCTGAAATTTCCTGTGTTCTCCCAAAAAAAAAAAAAAAAAAATCTGACAGTTTTAAGAGGATTATGACCAACTTTACCTGAGACTTGCCCACAAACCAGGATTCCCAACATAGCGGCAAACCCAAATGCAAAATTCACCGTCAGAAACATTCCATGAGAGCCTCCGCTTAAAACCAGCTGGGCGACAGCACCACAGCCAAACATCTGTAAATATAGAGACATTAAGACATTAAAAATGGAAATCCAATTAACCATTTGCTCAGTTTTTGTCTTTTGTGTGTGACTTCACATCAAACATAAGATGGCGTTCCTAAGCTAGATACCTAACAAAGTTAATTAAGCTATAGATTAGGATAGAATTTCAGCAAATAAACCTCAATTTAATGAAAATGACCTGCAAGGTCAGAGCCATCATTGAATGATTGCAAGTTTTAGTTTGACGTATTCCGTTTTCGCAGAGCTAGACATCCTTGGCCTCACATACCTGTTTTTCTTCGAGGACTGCTATGGAAGAATGCAAAATGTTATGTGCATCATGTGGATTTGATAGAT
The DNA here is from genome assembly GCF_949152265.1 of Phoxinus phoxinus. Taxonomy (NCBI): domain Eukaryota; kingdom Metazoa; phylum Chordata; class Actinopteri; order Cypriniformes; family Leuciscidae; genus Phoxinus; species Phoxinus phoxinus. The sequence continues at coordinate 22,818,828 of NC_136892.1, forward strand.
AATGTGTGTATGAGTATGTGTGTACTTGCCCTGTCTTCCATTGTTGCCCTCTAGCCTGTCTGTGTTTGCCAGCCGTTATTGAGTCGCATGATCAGCCTCTGAATGGGGGGTTTTCAGACCGCACAGTACCATCAGAAAACAACAGATGGGCTTGGGGGGGCTCTATTTTTCTACAGATATTGCTGCTCTGAGTCTTAGTTTTCAAATGAAAACAGATGATGAGATATGGTTTAACCTGTGATCCCCCTGTGGTGTGTCAAATTTATTCCGGATATGGGCTGTCTTGAATTCTATATTGTCGACACTGTTGTGCAACTCTGGTTGCTTTTGCCTACCTGCTAATTGCGTTGTAGTTGCACAAAATACGAGATGTTTTACCAGGTGATGATATATAATAAAATATTGTTCTGTTGAAGTGAAAATTAGTCTCAGTAGCAACAACTTTTCTCTTGAGCTTTAGCAGAAGAGTAACAAATTAACAGCTACAATCGGAGATGTCTGATACTAACAAAACACAATATTTTCCAGTTATTGTTTTGTTTTGTGTTCAGTGGTTTAATTAGACTGGGAATTTAAGGTAAAATGTAATTAATTGTCATGGCGTTGGAGAAATCAACTAGCTAGTCACGACTGTTTCCCGAAACCGTATGTCGCAAAGTATCGTTCAACCACGTTGGTTTATGACGTCTCGCACGTGGTGGACTAATAACTTATTTTAATTAATCTGTTTGAGATCGAATTAACGCTCGATTTTGTCATATAAGTTACAGACATGGCATCTGAAGACCATTAAAAAAAATTCTCAGTTATTTTGCTTTATTACCAGACTCAATATTTGGCTCGTTCTTACATAGTAGAGCTCGTTCGCACATGCGCAGTCTTCAAAAACGGTGCTTTAAATCTCTTGACAAACTAAAAGACGTAAATTACATTTGTATGTATTCTAAATAAATAACACGGGTTGTACTGAACGTCAGCTTGCTTATTTTGCTAAAGATACGGATTTATTCAGTCTACATCTCATGTAAACTAGAAACTCTGCTTCTAACCACAGCTCGAGAGCTGTCGTTCCAACCACACAAGTTTGCGATGCTGTTTGCGAACGTTCGTTGGAACGATGGTTTCGGGAAACACCAAATCGTTGAACTATGCTGATAACGACGAAACTTGCGACCATAGTTGGCTAACGATGCTTTCGGGAAACGCACCCCTGGCTTATTTTTCTCTCTGAAAAATAAGAAGCTGTAAAAAGTGATCAGTTGACTTTACTAAAAAGTAAGGAATTAGTTGCAATTATAAGCAATTACATTGCCTTAAAATGATTAAGTAACAAACTTCATGCGTAATTGAAAAAAATTAAGTTATGTGAACTTGACAATTCCAAGTTTATTTCCTTAAATTTTAACGCAACGGGTTACCTCACTTTTTTAAGTTAAGTCATTTTATCAAAAAAAGCTTCTTTTTTTTCAGAGCCCGTTTGCTTGAGTTTTAAAAGAAGTTATTACTCCACCACGTGCGTGACGTCATAAACCAAGGTGGTCGACTACTTTGCGACAACATGGTTTCGGGAAACCGTCGTGACTAGCTAGTTGATTTCTCCAACGATGCTTCGTATGGTAGTGTAACAGCGAGTTACGTAGTAACAGATTTGAGGGGCAAGTTGACACTTTATTTCAAGTTTAGGCTTAAAACCAGGGTTAGGTGCTTAATTTAATTAATTTCCCTTTGAATTTAGGGATAACTTATGGGTAGGTTTAGGGGTAGGGATATGGATGTTGATCCATGTTGCACTTGGTTCTGCATCATAGTTACATGTACTCAGGTCCTGTGCTCTCATTTCACTATACCCAGGCCCCAGTTGATTCTAAAATAATCTGATCGGATTTCGGCTATCAGATAGGATCAAATCTTAAAAATGGGCTGTAAAAAAATAAATAAAAAATAGGATTAGATTACAAAATTCAATCTTGGTTTTGATCTGGATCAAATCTTCAGTTTGTATTCACATTTTTTTAAGTAAGATTGGGATACCTTTGATCCAAAAAAAAAAAAAAATCAGGATTATCCTGATCTCAGCAGAAAGAACTCGAGTTCTTTGCGAATGAACACAAAGTTTCTTGTGAGAGAACACAAAAGCATTCAAATTTATACATTTTGTCCCATTTCATATTTTTTTCCATCACCATCCCTTTAGTATCTCCATAGGGGTCTAATTGTTTAAAGGAAATTGAAAATGGAAGGGGAAATGGAAAATGTTTGTTTGTTGGTTTCTCTCTTTCAGATAAAACTCTTAAAGTGACCCAACATTGACTCTTCTACCTGTTGTTCTTTGCATAGATAGCAGCCTACATTGTGAAATTCAGATTTTTGAACAACTGGGCACATGGCATGAAATGGCCCACTGTCTAATTGGCTATCAGGACTTGCTCATAACTCCCATTGTGTCATCTCACAGTCAGTTCTGCAAAGGAGACATTTTGCTACAAAAAGTTACAACATTAAAGCTTATTTTAGCTTTGAAGATTCATTGGTTTAATAACCATTATTGGCCAAAGCTGAGAAAAAAAAGAGTAAGATAAAGTAAGTACAAGTATAAAGTATAACAAATAGGTACTTATTATTATAAAAGGGTGGGCAAAAGAGAATAAAATATCTCTCTGCAAATCATAAAGAAGTAAAACTCCCTTCAGGTATAGCTAAATGGGCTTTTCAGGAGATGAAAGCATATAGATAATTTTTTATGTATTATATGCATGTATCCCTTCCACATTCTCGACAATAAATCAATCTTTGCACCATTAGTGATTGATTTATCGTCCATCTATCAAGCTTAGTGCTTTTACAATACAATACGTATATTTTGAAGTATACAATAAAAACAGAAAACTATAGAAAATGTGCTTTTATAGAGTATAAACACATAAATGTGTCCAAACCTCAACACCTGCAAATCATATATAGGCACATTCCTGGATAGTAACACTTTTTAATTGTTTACGATCCTCTCAAAATAAAAAAAAACTGCTTTACAATAAGGATCCAAAACGGACACATGTTTTTTTCATGATGTCTCATCACTAACTCATCAATGACAAAAACAACAAAAGTGTCTCACCACTAGAATGAGGGTGCCAAGACATTCTGCCAGAGCCTGTCGCATCAGCATGTTCCGCACCTGCAAGGTCCGCGCCATCTTTTCCAGAAGCACCTTCTGTCTTCCCATAATGCCTCAGGATAATTTAAAGATGATGATGGGGTTTAATGATGAGGATGAAGGGCACTGGGTAAGTGATCCTGTACAACTATTCCTAAAGAGTGCGGGCCCTATATTTGCTTCTGAAGGTCCCGCCCTCAGTCAATAAAAAACAAAAGCAGCATTCCTACAACTTTTTTCCCTCCCTCCCTCTTCCCATCTCACTTACACACATTTTTCTTGTACTTTTTTCATGTCAGACTTTTTTTAATAAATGTGTGTGAGCACTGGGATAGAGGGGGGTCTTCTGCGTCAAATATATAATATGTCTAAATATATGTTTCTTAAATCTGGTTCTGAACGGCCCTCTAGGGTTTGGTGCACAAAAACCTATATTGGTTCCACCAGTGTTTTTTCTTCACTGTGTGGATTGTAGCTCCATAGCAGGCAACGGCTGGAACCATGATCAGAGTGGTTATGGTTACCTTACATTTTTTTAAATGAATATTTTAGGTTTGTGGAAATGTATGGGCATTTGACCAGCGGTGAAGTTTGGCAAGTGTTTGAAACACAGGGCAGATGTTTTTTATTCTGGAAAGTATTTGTGCCACATGATGGTCACAAGCCTGGAGTGTCTGAAATTCTATTTTCATAATAAAGTTAAATGGACTATGTTTTTATTCTCCCAGAAAAACAATGACTCGTAGCACCATGCAGTCTTATGCAGCTCATACTGAATCCAGCATTATGACATTATGGATGTTTCCCAAAACACAAGTTCTTATTTTCCTTCCCTATGGTATTTAACCCATGATTTTATGTGGTTAATAAATGTTGCTTTATCTATCTTTCCATAAATGGTGAATAGAACAAGCCCCAATGCTCAAGTCTTTTCCAATGGAATTCTACGAAGGCCTATACGTCTCATGACACTACATATACATCTTCTTTATTAATATATGTAAGGGGTCAAAGGTTGTCATCCCTGCTGTTATAAATACACCTTTCTGGCGCATTGATGGCCATTCAAAAGTAGTTGTGTTTTCTAAAGAATTTTTTCGTAAGCAACTTGATAATCACATATATTCCATTATAGTAAAGTAGATCTGTGCCCAGTTGTGACAAAAGCAACAGTAACTTCAACATGGAGAAGATAAGTGGTCACTCCCAACTCAGAGTGAGACCAGTAAAATACTCCCTTGATTTATGTGGATTTTAATAATAATTAAAGAAAAAAGAGAGAGATGTTTAGACAGGTTTTTTTGTAAACATACTACAGTAATGAGAATACTTTTATTATTATACACATACACTTGTACAGTTCAAAAGTTTGAAGAAATTATTATATATTTTTTTATTTAGCAAGGATGCGTTACATTGATCAGAAGTGACAGTAAAGACATGATGTTACAATTACAAAATATTTCTATTTTGAATAAATTATATTCTTTTGAATTTCCTATTTCTACAAAAATACTAAGCAGCAAAACTGTTTTCAGCATAATAGCCTAATAAGCCATTAGGATTTTTTCTTGAGCACTAAATCAACATATCAGAACAATTTACCCATTAGAATGACTGGAATAATGAATGCTGAAAATGAGCCTATTCAGTCACGGGAAGCTAACCAATCAGCTTAATCATGACTGTTTTTAATTAATAAGCTGCTTCCTGATGCAAGGATTGCAAGCAGTTTTAACACTTTCACATGCTATTCATATGAGAATAATGCTTTTCTTGGAGCACTTATTAGCCTACATCTTATTTTCACATCAATACTCACAGTTCACTCACACGCCACATCCACGTCCGGGGAAGTGAAGTGTAATTTGTTTCATAACTGTGTTTCGTTAATTAATTAAAATGAAATAATTGTGTTGGTCTTGTGCTCTGTTTTTCTGTATGCTTGGATGTTTATTGCTTCTGCTAAATAAATGCTTGTCGCTATAGGCTACTTTCCTCGATTATATTGCGTACTTTACTGAATTTAATTGTTGTCAAATATTTTGGGAGTTGGTCGGTAAAATGCTGTAGGGCATTTCGTTTTTTCTTTCTTTTATACGGTAAAACCCCTATTTAATATAATGTAAGGGAATTGTGCATCATAATTGATTTAATCATCATAATAAATGAGTTGTAAGCCTATTGGTTTTATATTTAATGTTAGGGTTATTATACTGAGTTTGCTACTTCAGGTGACGGTCTGTGACAGATTTATATAAAAATTTAATGCTTTCAAGAGTGTATTGTGTCTTGGGAAATTGCAATGTTTTGCACATTATGACACCCTTTTATATTCAAAATGACTGCTATTAAAGCCCTTTTCTTTATGGGGCCCTAGAATAATGTGTATTAGATGAAGGCTCGTTAATTGTTTGTCTTTGGGGCACAATTGAAGTAGTTTGGTTTAAAAGCAACATGCTGAAGATGTCAAGGAGCTACTAATGGATTGAACTCGCAGTATTTTCCAGTATGCTGTCAACACAAACATAATCACTTCAGATATTTGATGAGTTTGGCACTTTCTTTTATTGTTTGCTGATCTGTTTTTAAAAATATAATGGCTTTCTCATCATTGCATGGAACTAATGGTGGGGTCATGCCTGCCCATGAATTGTTCTTTGTGTCAATGTACACATTCAACTACGATCTAATAGGTGTCTGACATAACATTAGAGACCAAGACATCCCTCTTAAATATCTGGCAAAGATTAGACCTTTAGGAAAAGAACGTGCTCAAAATATATTGGTTTAGTGAGAGTCAGCTGAATACCGAACGTCAATGTTCCACTCAAGAAATACAATAATCTCTTAATGCATTTGCTCTTTAAATCAACTTTAGTTAGTTTGTCGTCTATGCCCTCCTATAGGGAATAAGCTTCCCTCCTTTTGACTCGCATCCAAGTATATTGATTGGAAAGAAACTGTTAATGGACATGAAAATTAGGAACACATTGCAACCCCACCAAGAGCACATTTTGGATTCTTGTAATGACGCACCCATCAAGTGCTTCTACCAAATGAGCTGATGAGTTGAATCAGTTGTGTTTGATTAAGGAGACATCCAAACTTTTGGGGGGCCTCCAGGAACAGGGTTGGGTCTCACTTGTCTTGAAGGAAGAGTTCACCCAAAAAGATTCGCTGTTCCTTAAATGTGTAAATATGCTATGGCACAAAACGCAAGGTGAAAGTTACAGAAATATATTGCATTAGAGAACTGAAGTGCAGCAAATTAGCTCTGAGATCTGTTAGTAGTTCAAAGATTACAGCGATTATACCTCATCTTCCCCCTCGGGCTGCTCCCGGGACATGCTCGGGAATTAATTCAGCCCATGAAACCATCCATACTGAGGCCTTTGATAAGTACTGCACTAGCTCTGAAAGAACAACTCGACTGACTGAATGTCAATATAATTCTGACAGACTTTTTTTTTTAACTGTAGGGGATTAAAGGCGAAATGAAGTGGTATTTGAGGTAGCATTTAAATGGTAGGCTATTCGGAAAGTATGGGATCATAATGTGGAGTGTCTTAGAAAAGAACTCGAAGTCACGACCTATCGCAGGATACTTTGAGAATGTTTGTTCACACCTACTCTGTCTCTATATCTGTCATTTCTTCAGCATTTTATAGACACTATGACATAGACAGTGATGAAAAATGGCTGCAAATGTACATTTAGGCTTCTTTGGCTGTCATAGGCACAGACTTACAGGCACGAGGACTCTCAAGTGTTTTTTTGATTAAATATTAAAAATGAAATGTTGCATTCTATATATATCTCGTTCTGCTTTGATGGCAATGAATCTGTTGATTAATCTGTTCTTTTGTTACACATCATATCATGATACAACCTTGGAGTCAGATTCATCACTGTGGGCTTTGAATACATTCAGTTCTTTCTAATCTTGTATTTTGAGGATTATGTTAGAACACAAAAGTGTTTTAAAACTTCCGAAACATAAAGAAAAAAGACTAACAGGGGTTTTGACCTACAGGTTTCTTCTGCACTAATTTTTTAACACAAAAGAAGCATCAAAAAGCTGAACAAGCAGCACCTTCTAAAGTAACTCAGTGTTAGGAAACCAACTGTGAGAAATGTACACATTTTTATTTTATTTTGAGGTACTCATGATGACTCCAGAACAGTGCTGTGCTTCGGATAAGACCACCAGTTTCACTAATTAAAAGTGAACTACAGAGTCACTATCATACATGATGACTGCCCCCTCTTGAGGTGACATTATTATTATTTATTCATTTTTATTTAGTTTTTAGCATTAAATATCAGAACATAAATGTATAATTATAGTTGTCATTATTATCATTATTATTAGTAGTAGTGGCACTAAAAAGGTATTGTTGTTTTAACAAAAAAAAAAAAAAAAAAGAAGTAACCATTGCCTTAACATTTTTAAATGAGTTAATACAAATAAGGAGATTGGTTTAATTAATAGAAACTCAAAATATTATGTTATCTGAACCACATAAATTAATTTAACCACATAAGTTGATTTGACAAAAGAAAAAAATGTGTGATTAAAATTAAAGTATATATTTTTAGTAGGCTAGTAGTAGCAGCAGCAGCCTAATTAGATAGTACGGTTATTTATATTTATTTTAATAAGTGTTTGGTTTTTAGGATTAAATTAAAGCACAACATTTTAAATATCCACTTTTTGTGTTACAATCCACCAGGTGCTTGCAGTAAGGTAGGTTGTAACAACTACACTCCTTGTGTTTGACAGATATTTGCACAATGCAGCCTATGGAGAAGTTGTTGATTTCTAAGCAACTTTGACTTGAAGTCGATAGCTACATATAGGAATATTATATCAAATTTTGAGACACATACCTCCAAAAACACTCAGTTGTTACGAAAATGTTACAATACTCTCCGGTCTCCCCTACTGTAAGCGCCGCTTTTGTCAATAGGCGGCAGCAGTGCACCGTTGAATTCGGTCTTCCGGGAACCGTATGCTGAACTGATGAGACGTGAAAGGAAACCTACCGAGAACAGCAAGGCAGACATGCGATGACCATCTGGCGACGGTTTTGTCCTCGGGCAGCAAGTAGCCTCAAGTCCAGTTCTACTCTTACCTGAGTCACGAATGAAATCAGCCAGGCATGAAAGAGCAGGGCTTGTGTTGTCTGCCGTGATTGCTGCAACAGATTTCGAGATTGCATGCTGCAGACCAAAATGGGACTCAAAAGGGCTTTGAGCTATGCTGGAATTTAACTAAAGTAATCAAAAGGGCTTAGTAGTCACTGCTCCACACACACACATCAGGTGAATCCTCATCCACTTTTTTGCCATTGGCTCCACCATTGAAATTGCCTCATGTTTTGTTTCCATGGTTACCAAATATGTTTCTACTGTAGGCCTATCTAGCTCTAAACGGCAACTTTTACTTAATTGCAAGGGAATGTTAAATTACTCTGCTGTTTTAACTGATGTGATGGGAAGTCTTACTGAGTTCGTAAAAACAAAACAGTTCAAAAGAACGATTCAGTCTTCTGTCGCTTCATGAGGTGATAGAGCCATAGACACTAGACAGTATATAAACGGATAGAGCCCGCAGACTTCCGCAGATTGTAGTGCCCGTCATTGACAAGTACGACCTGCGTGTGTATGATATATTATCTAGGCTACTATTTGCTACTGCAATACCGGCGCATAGCTGAAATAAAATATCTGTCTATTCATTGTCGATCATAATATAAAATGGCTGTGACTGAATATTATAGACTGCTATCAAAGTCTGATTGTTCAGCGAGTCTCTGTAAAGCCGCAGGTTCATGTACTAACAGTTACAAGTACACGTTCATCAGCATTTCATCGTCAGATACACTCAGTAACCCGTCAAAATAAAAGTTCGGTTTATTTTTTATTTAATTTAATAGGGACACGTGTGGACAATAAACATGTACCACACTACAACATTTATAGCCAAGGCTAATTTGCAATGTCCGTCCCTAGCGTGAAGAAATATCACAGAAATATTGCTATTGTAACGTTACAATCAAATCGAACGTACTTGTAATAATAATAACAATAGGCTAATAATAATATATTTATTTATGATAACTTTTTAACAAATATCAAAAATTTCACATTGCTTTATTTAACCAGTAAACATCTGTTGTGCAGCACTTAGTGCTTTTATTTTATGTAATATATATATATATATATATATATATATATATATATATATATATATATATATATATATATATATATATATATATATATATATGGCCTACACATATAAAACATAATATATGATTATTAAAACCATTCCGCATAATTCCACAGATTTTTTCAAAAGTTTAGCACAGAAATCACAAAGAAAGTCAGCAGATTCCGTGTTGCCATGTAGGCTAGGCCTATTCCCTGATATATTGGTGTACAATATTATATGCTTTAAATATGTAAAACAATTTCAAGGCATGCATTGTTTTCTTCTGAATTCTGTTTACTCATATAGGCTACATACTAGATAGATGGCTCATAGCGGCTGTTTCAGTTGGCCGCTATACGTAAGATGTCCGCCATATTGGAATGGTCAAAGCCATGTACATTCTAGAGCAAGTTGACTGTCTGCAATTAGACACATGTATAAAGATCTGTATGAAATGTATGAAATAGACGTCCGCAGAGGATTTTGCTAAACTAACACAATACAACAAGATGAAGGTGTCAGCGAGCTAACACAACATTAAAAAATTACCATAGTAAAAGTAAAAACATTAAGAGTTGGCTACCTTAGTAAAAACATGTAATATTGAGTTAATACATAGCCTATAAAAACACAAGCCAACACATGTGCAAGGCTATCCAATTTCTTCGGAAATTTAAATCTGTGGCGGTTTCACAACCAATGTTGCCCAATGTTGTGGCATCATTGATTCATACTGTGAGTGACGACACGCTGACTGTTCCAAGATGGCTGGTGCGCCGACATGTCTGGAGCGGTCGAATGTGTCTTATAAAACGGATAGTTCCAGTCCTTGATTCTGATTGGTTGAGCCGCGTTCGAAGCCGTTGTAAATTACTCAACAAACATACACCTGTGACCGCATTACATTAGTATTACTGCGCATCTGCCGTGATTCTTTGTTGCTGCATGTGTTGCTTAGCAACCTCTTTGGAACTAAATGTGTTATAACGTTATAAGTTTTGTTGCTGGTGTTTTTTTTATGAATAAAATAAATAGTAAACTAAATATTTTTACTCTGCTCCGCATCGTGCCAATGCCCCTTAGCTGTTCTAAATCCACTGTAAAACACGGCTTCGCGGGGCTTATTTCTTTAATCTACATATCGATGTGTTTACTGTCTATGTGTCAACATGCGTTGATGCAATTTCCACTGAAACAGGAAGACAGGAAGGGAAATATCGAACAACTCCTCCCCTTTTTTAAAATAGCCAATAGCATTTAGTTTATACCACAGATAGGCCAGAGCCGGTGAGCTCGGTAAAGCTGCGGTTTCCTCCTGATCTCTAACAGTTTCTCCTCCTAATCTCCTCCATAAAATATAGCATTCTGTGCAGAATACAAATGGGTCCGATATGTTTTCTGGTGTGCGTATATAATCCTCTCTGTGCTATAGTGTCTCAGTCTGGACCGGAGCAGACTGTGTGCGCACTGCGGCGGTTCGTGTGACACTAACGTGAAACCGGACTTCATTTGCCCCAATGGAAAACATATTTACAGTGTCTGCATCGTTCCCTATCCCCTATATAGTGAACGTGCCATTCACCATGTGGAAAATAGTAAATGTGTGAACTAGTGACTGATTTTAGCTGCAGCTTCAGCGTCTATTTTTATTGTAGGGGGCGGGGCGCTTTAGAGAGCTTTTGATTGGACAGAAAATCTGATGAGAAGCTGAAGTGATGTCATCAAAATCATTGATCCCTATTGGCGTAAGTAAGAAACTGTTTTGAATGCTTATATCTTTTAAATGCGAATTTTGTCATTGTTTTGGTGCACACTAGCTAATAGATAACAGGAAGGGTAAAATATTCTAAAATCCCCAAAATTTCGATTTTGATTTCATGGAGACTTTAAGAATGCTTGAAGGGTTTCACTGCTTAGTAAAAGTGTGTGTCTGTGCACGAGTGGTTTGTAACCCTGGAGCAGATGAGCAAGCCTGTGCTTGGATCCATGTTGACATATCTTCCTCATTTTATTGAGTGTTGCTGTAACGTCAGTGTGAGGTCCGCTCTGCTTAATAACATTGCAGTCGAATTACAATCCCGATTAATTAACCTGATGGTGAAAAATCCCAGTATTGACCACCATGAACTCCTTTTTCAAGTCAAAACTGTTAACAAAGGGGTATTTTTTTTTGGTAGAGCTGTTGCTAGTTAGGAAGACTGGTGGTATAGCATCCAAAACAGCAAATATTGATGGCCATATGCAGTTGGACATTTGTATAGCAACTTTTAGCTATAATATTTGCTTGAACATCTGAATGTATGTCTAAAGCATGCGTTTCATTCTTTTCTTCATTCTAGAGTTTCTGTAACGAAGAAGAAGTAACGAAGACATTGGAAAAATTGTATAAAATATATTTAATATTTTGAATCAAGCTTATTTGTGCTGCAATATTTAAATGTTGATTTAATAAAGCTATAATTTGATTTCATTCTTTTGAACGAACTTTAAAGGACAAGTTCGGTATTTTACACTTAAAGCCCTATTTACAGATCGTATCTGATGAAATAGAACGGTTAAGGTTAAAATTTGGACACATGCTGCTGTCCCAAGAATTTTAGGTTTATTTCGGGGGGTGGGGGGGGGGGGGGGGACGATCCAAATTACGATCTGTAAACAGGGCTTTAAGTGTAAAATACCGAACTTGTCCTTTAAGTTTGACTGTAGAACATTGATTATTACTGATAATATAGCCAATATAGCCATAAATAATGTTTTGTGAAAACACGAATATGGGTAGGCTACAGCAGAATTAAAATCTGTGTAACTCTTTGTGTGCATACAATATAATTGTCAGCAATAGGTGTGCAGGAACAGACTTGAGGCAGATGATGAAGATCACACGTAATATTTAATAATAATCCACAAGACAATCCAAAGTAGGGCAGAAGAAAAACACACCAAACGCAAACGTGACCAGACAGAGAATGAACGTGAGGGTACAACTTAAATAGGAACTCAAACATAATGATTAATTGAACACAGCTGAAACCAAGGAACTCATAATAACCGAAACCATGACAACCAAGGAAAATGAAACAAAGGGACACATAAGATGAATGAAAACAAACTAAAAGAACATGATGACTGACAAACTGAACATAACAGTGACAATAATATGATAATGTAAATAAAAATATAATGTGTTATATTTTTGGTTTACACTCAGTTGTTCAAACCATAGTACGTTAACATTACTTCTCCCAAACGGAAGTTTAATAGCCCTGGAGTCCACAAATAAGTGAGCAATCATGGATGAGACACAGGAGCACATTACTTCTGATTTTGTTGTTGTTGCAGAGTGCATTTATGTGGCCATAAAATGACCATGATTCATCCCAACGTATGACCCACTTCCTGTATTTCAAAGGAGCAAAATGACTATCATCCGTCCGCGAGCAGAACAAAAGATTCAATAATATTTTCATGAGAAACACTTAAACAGATTCTCAATTTTAAAAGAGACTGACTCCAGCTCTGATGCTAACTTCAAGCTGTCAACACATAAAAAAAGCACCAAGATTAAGAAGAAGCAGGCTTTTTCTTTTTTTTTGATGCAGCACACCAGTTTTCAGGCCCACTTATTGTTCTTTCTGAGTGTGTGAATTCTGTGGGACTCTGGATTGACTCTGACTTCTGATCAGGTGTTGCACAGTGTAAGCGAGTTAATGGATTCTACCCCTCAGGATGCCTTGAAGGAGGTTTGCTAAATGGAAATGATTGTATGGGTAGGAAAGCTCATTGATGGGTTGTGCGAGATATCTTGCTGGTTTACCTTTACAGAGCTGCTCTCTGTACCGCAGGTACACGCTCAGCTGGAGATCGACAAAGCATAAGACTTCTTTAAAAGGTTAGATTTTGCCAAAATGTAGAGAGGTTGAACTCTGCTTTACTCTGTAACGGCAGGGGTAACCTCCCACCTAAACAGAATATGCTGTGATCAAATAAACTCAAGAGTTCACAAATCAGTTTGCATTATGCACATGCATTTAAATGCTATTTTTTATGAAAGTGAGAAGTCTGAACATCATGGTGCCAGGAATATTGGGTCAAAATTGGAATAATTTGTTTATTATTTTTATTTATATTATAAATATTTTATTTAGTTAGATAGGCTAGTTAAATAGATAGTTAGATAGTTAAATTTGTTAAATAGTTTTTTTTTGTTAGAATCAGCATTAATTTCATTCTCACTTTTTTTTAATGTAGCCTACTTTTACAAATCGTATTTAAGATAATAAATATTGAGTAAGAATTTACATTTTATTTATTGTCTTTTTTTTTAAATGTTAAAATTCTATGACTTTAATTGGCATTGACAATTATTCTGCTTCTTTATCTCCTCTGAGTTCTCTTCTGCAGTGTTTTGGTGCATGATCTGATGCACTGCAGTGCTTATAATTTTTTTTTTTTACATCTCAAAGTATCAAAGTCCCTGACAGCAGGCAAACAGGCAAACAGGCATCCAAGTAGGCTACATGATTATTCTATGATACAACACGAATCTCTGCTGTCAAAAATGTTTATCTGTCTTTTGTAGCAATACAGGAACAGAGAAAGCACTGCTAACAAACGGGATGTTCTGCACCTTTGGTCAGCTCTCTCTCTCTCTCTCTCTCTCTCTCTCTCTCTCTCTCTCTCTCTCTCTCTCTCTCTCTCTCTCTCTCTCTCTCTCTCTCACACACACACACACACACACACACACACACACACACACACACACACACACACACACACACACACACACACACACACACACAAATGTAATCTATCTCTAGATCTTGCCAGACTAATTATGTTCCCTGAGCTCTGAACACAAACCGCTTCACCCAAAACCAAGTTACTGACTAACCACAATTCATCACAGTTTACAGAAAGATTCCCAGTCAGAGTGTGTTTGGGTCTATTTTTGTTTATGCTTTTTAGTATTTTTAAATTATATTAGCCACGGTTAATCGTTAAAATATCGCGACCTCGATTCAAACACCATGCGATCTCTTTTCGAAATGACAACTATTCACCTGTCTATTAATACTTTGACAAAATCACACCGAACATTCAAATCGTTGCGTTGACGCTGCCGCTGACCCAAAGAGAGCAGTTGTCATGTATGACAGTGACGTTATAATTCGAAAATAAACGCTAATGTCTACAGACGCGATCAAAAGGGATCTTTCCCGCCGGGAACACGCCCCCTCAGCCGAACTGGATTTAATGGAGGAAACGGCGAAAACGCTATTAAAACAAACGATTATCAGTTTAAACTAAAGTTTGGACTCAATAGAGTTCCTACAACTTACCAAATATCCAGTGATCCATGGATTTTGACATGCAGCCATGCCAGGCTGAGTTTGGGATTGAAAAGAGTTGAATTCAGACCACGCAAGTGTAATGGAAAAATTGGATATATACATTTTTATAACAAGGCTACTTAATAGTGAATCTCTTTGGCCCTGTCCCAAATGGCACACTTCATATGCACTTTCGATCTTGTGGACTTACAATGGCTGCTGCATTCGCTTGTTCGTTAAGTCCGTGAGACCATAGGGTGTCCCATTTCCATTTTAGCTCTCAGAAGAGTGCTCGTGAGCGGTCTGCGGTCGTTTTGCGCCCTTGATGCGCACTTTTGCCAAGTCCCCACTGATGCGCACTCCGCTGGCATTAGGTCACGAAAGTGAGGACTCAGAGGAAGACCGCGAGTGCTTAGGGTGCCATTTGGGACAGCCCATGTCTCAATGTTTCATGAAAGCCAAAGGGAGAGGTGGTAAGGAGGAGGTAGACAACATGAAACATGAGTGTTCCCATGGAAACATATTCTTCAGTTGATTTTTAACTTGCTCAGTACAGCTTAATTGCTCATCACAGCAATAACTTGACTCTAAACAAAAAACATTTATTCTTTCTCCACTAATTACACACTGCAATGCCCAAAATATAAAACTATTTGGACACTTCATGTGCAATTAAAAATTATGTTAGTTTACATTAGCACAAAAAGTGTACATGTGGCATCTACAAACAAATTAAACTTAACTTTTCTTGCCTTCTTTTGCAATGGTGCAACTGTATTTTCCTAATTTTAGTGCTTAAATGTACTTTGCCACATGACCACATGGGTTCTTAGCAGTAGATTACTGTCTACTGTGTAGTGTGTAGCCGTATTGTGATTCCCTTGATTCCCTTGAGTTTGCTACTTCATTAAAGACTGTATTTCAAATCATCTTCTTCGTTGTGCGCATTCTACAGCCACAGACGCATGACATCAAGTTAGCAACTTCATTTTTTGGGGTAATCAACTTAAAAATGTGTGTTTATGTTACATGTGAAGGTCCTCAATTTCAATATAGTTTGTTGGTTGAACACAAGTTCGTTTGAAGTTTTACTAAAAAACAAGAACTAAAATTTTTTTATGCAAACTAATTTGTTGTTGTTGAGACAATACCTTTTAGTGTAGGCCTACATCATTTTAAAACATTAAGTATATTTAGCCTATTTCTTTATAGGGTAGATTTCTTAATGAGGTAAACTATTTGTCAGTGACTCAATGATTTTTGGGGTCACTGAAGAGTTTGAAGATATGTGGTTTTTAACTTACAAGCCTGAAGCTTCTTCACAATGTACAGTAAACACCATCTTCACTCATGTAGGGCTCGCAATGATTCGCAATCAGTTTCCATAAGAAAATAATATTTTTTCTGAATGGCCACACGCTGCTGTGAGAAGGAGCTATGGGAATACGCAAACAGATGGGATTCTTAAGTCATTTGTTTAAAAGAAAAGCTATATTTCTCTGGTTTTGTCCGTTTTTTGTTTTGTTTGAGGTGACTGTATACATCTGGCTTGCTTCAAACCAGCGATATAGCAAAATGACAGTGGCTTCATTTTGAAATCTGCTTCCAAATGCTCACCAATCAGTGCTGTTTTTGTTTATATATATATATATATATATATATATATATATATATATATATATATATATATATGCATAATTTATATGCACGGTTTTTAGATTCCATCTGCTAAAATGTCACTTTTTTTTTTTTTTTTGAGCAGCTTGTAAGACCCTATACAGGAGCCTTAGTTGCAGTATGGATCACAGCTGGCCATGCTCATCTTGTTTTAGAGAGGCGAATTATCCCTGGTGAGAACTTTTAATCACAACAGGACCCTACAAACTGGTAATGCATTTTGGCATGGCGATTGTTGCATGCTGTTGTTAATAACCATCCTCGATTTCAGAGCATTTAGAGTCAATTTTACTCGAAAAAGCACAAATGAGCTCTTTTATGATGCTTGAAATGATCTTGGTATGCTAAACACATACATAGTGGGGGCCTGGAATCTGAGACCACTTTGAAAATCTAAAAAAAAAAAAACATTTAAACAAACACGACGATTCTGCCATTTCTCATCCAATTAAATAAATATTTAAATAAATGCAAAAATGTATTAAATAATAAATTATGACATTAATCATGTTAAACTCCTTTGTACAGATGATTAGATGTTCTTGCTTCATTTAATGAAACTCTTTGGTTCTTCTCATTTTATGCTGGATCACATGATCACCAGGTTTTACTTCAGCTTGTGGAGTTCATGCAGCTCAAGTGCTGTTATTGAAGCAATTTCATGTGTATTTTTAAATGCAGCATTTTATATTATGCCAATGATAATATATAACAAAGCAATTACATTTAATTCAGCAAAATGAGATTTTGATATGTGCGGCTGCTTTTCTTATTTTTTAAAGTAAACTATCATTTGACAATCTGCTCTCTAATTTAAGCGGGTTATCCAAACCCCTGGTTTTGGATGCCATTTACAGGCAAGACTTTTTTTTAGTTGCTGTAGTCAGTAGCATTTACCATATATACTGTATATATGTATATTGCACAAAAATACTGTGCTGAAAGAAAAGAGAATGGAAATGAACTGCTGAATTCATCCTGATATTTCTGAGTGTGAGCATGGAAAAGCTGCAGATGGGGTGTTTTAAAAAGGTCAGAAAATTCACTGAAACTGTAACAGTTAAACTCACTCACCTATTCACTCATAGAACAGATTTCAGGGAGGTGACCTTTATCCATCAGCAGACAGTAGCTTTTGGTAGACCAAATTTTATTTTAAGCATTGCAAAGAGTGATTGTGTAACTGCCTAATAAGGATAATACTATTTGCATCATGCCGCTTGCTCTCCAGAACGTATCATGCCTCATTCAATGGTTGCAATTTTTAGATGTTCCTCCATTAGTCTGCTGTCAGTACAATCTCTAATTACACACTGCATGAGTCTTGAGAACGATGCCTGCCAGCAACACTTTTTCGATCTGCTCAAAAATCTGCTTTTCAAGCGTCGAACAGATTGGTTCTTTGAGAAAAAGCTGTCCTTGCTTGTAAATGACAACAATTGGATTAGCGTACTGCAAAGGCTGGTTATCAACAGTTAACTTGTCAGATCTGGAAAAGGTTTGCTGGAATATCCAACACGATCTCATGGAAGTGCGTATCTATACCACAAATGTTATTTCTCGTAGTAGCATTTATAGTCCAAAAATGTTTTTTTTTGCGTGCATATGCTATGCACTGAAAACCAATGGGCAGGATTAGGGGCGGGGAGTGCGTGTGTATTACACGCCATAAAGTGCGTATATGCACGCGAAAACTGCGTATCATATGGACGCAAAAACTTTTTTTTGCCGTATAAATGGCACGAGAAATAACATTCGTCGTATAGATACGCACTTTCATGAGATCGGAAGAGAGGACGAAGATAATCTTAATAATAATATTACAGATTAGGAGAAACCCTGAAATTATCACACACCTTTTCCAAAAATTTAGTTTTGCCCAACGTGAATAAACCAGCAGTATTTCTGTAGCTAATCATAAAAAGGATATTAGACTATTTGGGATGAAAACTCCAATCACAATGGAGATTAACATTAAAGATCCAAGAAATACATTCATAGTACATATTTGCCTTCATTTATAGTAAAAATAAGCAACTAAACAAGTATATTTAATGTCTTAATGTTGTTATAATTTGGAGGTTTAATGTGAAAATATGTATTACAATATATAAAAAAATATATATATATATTTAAAATGTACGATTAATCAACAGCACTAATATATAAATTCTTTGTATCATATTTTCAACAATTACTTAGTGGCATAAATACAGCAAGGTGCTGGAAATATTCCTCTGAGATTTTGGTCCATATTGACATGATAGCGTCATGCTTCACCCATTATGCGAATCTCCCATTCCACCACATCCCAAAGGTGCTCTATTAGATGGAGATCTGGTGACTGTGGAAACCATTTGCTTATAGTGAACTCATTGTCATGTTCAAGAAACCGATTTGAGGTGATTTGAGCTTTGTGACACGACGCGTTATCCTGCTGGAAGACGCCAGCAGAAGATGGGTAGAGTGAGGTCATAAAGGGATGGACATCCACAAGCCTCAATTGGTAGTAAGGAGCCCAAATTGTGCCAAAAAAGATCCTCCACACCATTACACCAGAAGCAGCCTGAACCGTTGATACAAGGCAGGAAGGATCGATGCGTTCATGTTGTTTACACCAAATTCTGACCAATGTGAGTCGTGTGAATTGTATGCTCAGTTTCCTGTTCCTAGCTGACAGGAGTGGCACCCGCTGTGTCTTCTGCTGCTGTAACCCATCTGCTTCCATTCAACGTGTTGTGCATTCAGAAATGCTCTTCTGCAGACCTCGGTTGTAAGTGGTTATTTGAGTTACTGAGTCCTTTCTATCAGCTCAAACAAGTCTGACCATTCTCCTCTGACCTACAGTACTGACCCTCAATGGATATTTTCTCTGTTTCTGACCATTCTCTGTAAACCCGAGATGGTTGTGCGTTAAAATCCCAGTAGAACAAAGACCAGCCCGTCTGGCACCAACAACCAGGCCATGTTCAAATTCACTTAAATCACCTTTCATTACCATTCTGATGCTCAGTTTGAACTTCAGCAGATCGTCTTGACCATGTCTAGACTGTCTATGCCTAAACGCACTGAGTTGCCATGTGATTGGCTGATTAGATATTTGCGTTAACGAACAGTTGAAGTGGCTGGTGAGTGTGTGTATATATATGTGTAAGTGTGTGTGTCATTCCTTGTTAGAGTGCTATGCAAAAGGAGATTTGAAGCCCAGATACTGTTGATTTTTAGGTCATTTTACTCTGTCACTATTAGTTCCCGACTCCTAACCAAGCCTGGCTTACTTTTGACCTACAGAGTGCTTTGCGAGTGGGGTCATATTACACTCAAAATGTCTTATCACATACTATGTGACACGTTAGTTCCTTTTGCCCACTCATGGCCTGGCTTCCATGCCCAAGGTCGATGGAAAAAGCTTGTGTTGTCATTTTATCTCCACTTGAGTTGCCTCTCTCTCAAATCTGCATCATTTGATCTGGGCTGTATGGATCCACTCTCTCTCTCTCTCCCTTTGTCTCAGCATGCTCCCACTGTAAGATCCAACATCTGATCTCTCTCCTCTCTTCTCTTTATCTCTCCCTCTTCTAAACTTCCCCCGTTTCTTATCGCTGTCTTTTTAGGATCATTTCTCACTTTGTTTCTCCCTGTCTGTTTCCTGCTTTGACTCAGGACATCTTCAAAAGTCCAATAAGATATATAGTTACAATAGATTTGCGGTGATCTAAAGCTAAATGTTTTGTTGTGCAGAACCTGTCGAACTGCAAATAATAAGCAAAAAATATGAATATATCATTATTATTATTTTGACAAAAAAACTTACCATCCTTTTAAACTCTTTTAGAGAAAATTCATCAAAAGGTTACATTTTTTATTTTTTATTTTTAATAATGATTATTATTAATAATAAAAACACAATTATGCATTAAAAATACAATGTTGCATTTTAAACAAGTAAACAAAAATACATAATAATAATAATAGTAACAATAAATCATAATATCGTTTTAAAACTTTAACACTCTTTTAAGCCATTTTAGAGAAAATGCATCATCAAAAGGCTGAAAAAGATCTATAATTTACAGGTCGTTGGATTGATAGATAAGGAGATTGCACTTTATTTTACAGTATGTGTACTTACATACACTTACAATATACTTATCTAAGAAAATATTGGGAAATATAAGGTGACTACAGAGCTTAAGGTTAGGTTTAGGTGTAGGTTCAGGGTTAGTAGTTTTTAACCCAGTTATTGTAATTACTGTAATACGTACATAGTATGTATGGGGCACAGGGCTGTAAAGTAAAGTGTTACCGATAAGGGAGAATAAATTGTTCAATTGCCTTCCTTTGGGTCTGTAGGTCACTAGTGTTCTGAGATAACATTTAGCCGCCGCTAAGGACTGAGGTTACGTCTCCGAATGAGATAGCTGCCAAGCAACTAGCAGGAAATTCGAGGAGGTGACAGTGTCTGCTCCCACGGGGCACTGGCTAAAATTAAGGGCTGACACATAGCCTCTCCACTCAGCCTGTGGAAAAGGACCAGTACAGGGATCAACACGGGAATTCTGAAGGTCCAATGGCCTTGTTATAATTGATGGCTAATAATAGATGACAGTCCGCCTTCAGCACGGTTTTGGTTCTACCTGTCCCTTTGGGGCGAGGCTAATGCAGTCAATTGAGGAGGGCCATAATCCCGGGCAATAGGCCTCCTCGAACGGCGACATGTCAAGGGTGCTGGCTAATAGGGAGTGTTAATGGGACAATCAGTTAGCCTCTCATCCTTAGGCCACGTTATTAGGCTCTTGGGTGCTGTCCTCTTAGCCCGTGCCTTCACCTATAATGGCTTTTAAAGGCTTCCGTAGCCGTCCGTCTGTCACATTATGACTCAATGAAATCAGCCCTCCCCCTCTTTAGGTGTGTGAAGGAAAAGTGAGGGAGAGGGAGAGATATGGGCCACTATGGGCACATTAGTCTTGAGAAGAGCCTCTGTGACAGTAATTGGACTGCAGGACTTTGAGTGTACATCATTTCTGCAGCTATTGAGGAGCATGTAGCATGTTAGCGTTAGTTGGCATTCTATCATCTCCCAGCCATTTAGGAACATGGCTGCCTCTGTACATCAATTTTGTTGTACTGTGAAAATGTGGACAGCTGACAGATTGGGTTTTAACCCATAAGCCATCGAGAAACAACTGTGTGGTCTGCCCTTGAAAATCACACGACAGATTTGATTGGAATGCAGGGTGGATTTAGGAATTGGTTCAGAGTGTGAATTTGATTTGAATTGGCTACGCCACACAGGATGTTGACTCGGAATGACAGAAAGAGGATTTTACTGAATTGCATTTCTGAGTACATTCAGCACAGTCAGTCACACAACAAAGCAATTTCAGTTGCCCAACACATGTGGTCAAAACATTACATTTGACTGATTATGACTATTTCCTTCCTCATATGTGGGAAAAACTTTTTTCTGATTAGACGTATAGAAAACCAATTTCAACACTGCCAAAACGACAGTCAAAAGAGATTTTACAACAGCACATTGTTTTCACTTTTATGTTGTTTACACTTTTAAAATGAATATTGACAATAAAATAAGTGTTTTTCCACTCCATGAAATGCAAGTTAGTTAGGGTGCATCTAAGTCAGCTCCCTATAGGTAGTTAATACATATTGTGTATGTATTCAGGCACTAGTAAGGACAGTAAGGACCCTGGCTTACTACACATTGGGACACTGATGACTCTATTTTCAGCGACATGACAACATCCCCATTGTACAACATCAATGGTATAAACAAAAGCAGGACAGATATTTTTCGGACATTATTTTTTAAAATGTTATTTATAATTAACACCTTGCTTGATACATATCCGTACAACATGTCAGTTGTAAATAAATTATAAATGGTAGCTTATGTTCACTACCAGCCTGGTGATGCATGCTTATGCTGAAATATAATTAAATAACGGTTTGTCTTAAAAAAAAAAATCAATTGCGTGTCATTATGTGTTGAGTTGGCTCCCGTGCTTTATTTTTTTACTGTTTCATTTCACTGGATTTTGCAATTGAGACAGCTAAAATGGCCTACTCCCTGATCAGTGCCCTGAACTAGGGAGCTGATTGAGATGCACATATACATATAATTACATATTCTCATTAGGTGAATCAGCACTGATCCGGAACTATTGGATGGCTCCACAAGATAACATATGAAATACATTGCACATTTAATCTTCCAATAATTAAATGATTTAAGAATTGTTCATGTAGTTTTATTAAATACATTTTATAAAAAAAAAAAAAATCAGTGGTATGGCTCAGTATGAGACTACACTGCAATACACACATGCTGTTGAACTGTCAACCTAGTGCTGTGTCCCGTAATAGGTCATGGGTCTTTCACAGGTATTGCACAGAGAAAATCAAATCTGTAATAACAAACTTGACCTTCTGCTGGCAAAATGTACTGGTTTTTTTCAGCAGCGACTTCATTTGGCTTATGTCTTACTGTGGTCTGTAATTCCCAAATAGCCAGACCACTGTAGGTTACCATCATGTTCCCTTAATCAAATACAACCCCTGTGAGTGTATCAAGAGACTCCAGCATCTTGAGGAAATTATTTTGCCGTAATTTGTCCTGCCTGCCCTCCAGATATTGCCAGTCGCCCACAAGCCTCAGTTGTGTCCTGGAATATCTGTCTACCACCTTTTCTCCTACAATCTTAAACTGCACTGGTGTGCTTGAAATCTCATGAATGTCTCGTCAAGGAGAGGAGGGGCAGTGAAGTACTTGAGTAATTGTAATTCATTACTGGACTATTATTTTTTGGTAATAAAACTTGAACACACTTCACACCATTTTTCCATTTATAATTTAAATGCAATTGAGTAAAGGTATTCTGTTACTCCATATAATTTAATACAGACCTTTAAAAGACAAAGTACTTATTGCTTTGGTCATGACCTTGTATCCTTGGATATATAATACTATATATATATATATATATATCACCACACTTCCTCAATTTATTGATTGCATTAAGATTTGAAAAAAAAAAGTGCATTACAAGTTTTCTGAAATATCATGTTTAAA
The DNA here is from genome assembly GCF_949152265.1 of Phoxinus phoxinus. NCBI lineage: Eukaryota > Metazoa > Chordata > Actinopteri > Cypriniformes > Leuciscidae > Phoxinus > Phoxinus phoxinus. Next base: position 22,842,302 of record NC_136892.1, read on the forward strand.
TATGCAAATGATGCATTATCTAATCAAATATGCACTAATTTGCATACATTTCCAGAACAGAAACTGAACACTTGATAAAGCCAGGTTCAAAATGCTTGTTACATTTGGTAAGCATGTTAGAATCAAAGGTTTATAGAGAGGGGATTTTGGTTATATACAAAGTTCTGTCATGAAACTCTAAATGGCACAGGCTGATCCTTAACTCAATTTGTTAGCGATCACATCGTTACATAGCGCAGCTGATTGGTTGCTGTGGCATCAGCAGCCAAATGAGCTCGCTGCTCAACATTCAAATACTTGGCATCGTTGGCTGTTAGCAGTCTGCAGTGTGCTTCAGAAACCCCCCACCTTCCCCAGCTCCACCTGTATAGATCTGCTATGGAGGTTATTTCATGTATGTTATATGTGCAGCAGCAGCATGTCTGTGAATGTATTGTCAGTAGCAAGTCGCTGTACTTGCTCTGCAGCAGCAGCAATAATCTACAGCAGTAGCAGCATCGTATCAGAACTATTCCACCAAGACCAAATACATTAACATTGCCATCTCCATTACCATGCCAATCTATCCAAGAAAAATCCCCAAATTGACCAGTTCATGATTTTTTTTGTTGCCTTTATAGTGTCTTGCCTTAACAAGTGTATGTTATGCGAGTAAGAAAATGCAGTGTCTAGATTTCATTAGTCAATTTGAAATGCTAATAAAGAGTTTACTTTTAAATGCTCGAGTACAAATTACAAAAGTATTTTTTCGACTTGGTAGTTTGACTTTTAATTAAGTCAAATTCTGACCCCGTATTCATACTTTAACTTGAGTTTAATTAGGTGGTACATCTTACACCCCTGCATAGTGGATGTCCATGACACTGAATATGAATGTGTTATTCCCTCACACGAGGCTTACTGATAGCTTCTGATGAGCGCTGCTGGAGGCACACTAATGATCTCGCCGGGTGGCTTCACAGCTCCAGGTTGAGACACATTAATGTAGATGGGTGACTGTGGATATATGTCGGCTCGGAAACGTTCCTGTGATTCATATGAGGAGCAATCATAGATCATTTAAGGTGTTCCGGTGCTGGCAAGCAATCTGATAATGAACACATGGAGGGGCGTCAGGCCGGAAGGATGCAAATGATGCCAGCATAGGGGCTTTTTTACGCTCAGGATTAAACATGGCTTTTAATGTGTTTATCTTTAACGCAACATGTTTGAAGACCCAACGACAGCAATATGGCCATTAACGGGGAATCGTTGAATCCTGGCTACCAACCAAGACTTAACAGCGTGGTATTAGTCACACAGCGTCAAAGAGTTGCACTTTAATATTAAAGTAACATTATAGTAATGGAGCACCAGAGCAGTTCACATCCCACTTACTTCATGTCCATTTCTCAGGGCACACTGGGACACACATTGGGGCAGTTGTGGCCCAATGGTTAGAGAGTCAGTAACCCGAAGGTTAGGGTTCGATTCTCAAATAGCTGCCCACTGCCCCACTACTTGCTTACAAATTATGTACAAATTCTTATATATAGATTATATACCTGGACTCACTTTCACCAATCTGTAATTTTGGATAATTTCAGACTTTTTTTTTTTTTTAACAAGTAATGAACTAGAATGCTAATTTTAGCTATGAACCTAAATTAACCAAAATATATATTAATAATAATTTGTAATACTACTATTAATATGATAATATTAACACAATTAGTTAATTTATTGTTATGGGATAATTTGTTTATTAATTTAATGTTGGTACTATTTGTTCAATAATAAATGTGTATATATGTCATATAAATGTACTAATACATATTTAATTATACATTATAAATAAGTATTACATATTCTAAATAAATAAATTTTAGATATATATACTGTATATTAATGATCATAATATATTAATTATATACAATAAATATTTCAAAACTATACCTACACAATTTTATTTAACACAGTTAATTCATTGTTATTGAGATTAGTCAGTTCGTTCTTGTTGCTGCATTTGGTCAAATAATACATTTATGTATATTTAGTATTTATGCATTCATGTATTGTTATATTTTAATAATAATAATTTATAATAAATGGAAGTATCGATATGTTAATTATTTAAATACCTTTGACACAATTAGTTCATTGTTATAAGTTGTGTTTTGTCATAATTTTTATATTTCATATTTCGTATACATTTAAAACTAAACAATATTTATGAATTTATTATTATAATTTTTTTAACTGACCCTGTTCAATGTTTGTCGGACCACAGTTTGATGACCACGGATCTGTCACTTCCTTTTTTATGGCAGTAGCTGAGGGTTTACTGCACTTTCATTTCAGATAGACTCTCTCACTTTCCCGTTACATCCCGCATGATCTCCATTTAAGGGGAATGCAGGCCGACCAGAACTGAATGCTTCTTTTTTCCCCAGTAAAGATGAGTCAGACCCAGCTGGTACCAGCCGTGCCCTGGGCTGCCACAACAAAGCCCCAAATCCTCCTGCTGTGGCTCACATTCACTTTGCCCCCTTCCCTCCCATCCTCGCTCTCTCCTCCTCTCTTTTTCTGCGAAGAGCCTTTTAACCTTCACGGTCTTGGCCCACTGCAGGAAGAGTAGGCTGACATGGAGTCTGCTTGCAAGATTTAGGGCACGTTCACCTCTATTCATGCCATTTCTGGGAAGGGAGTGCATCATTTCCAGCCTGAAGGATGATGGGGGCTGTTTTCATTTTCAGCAAGGTGTTGAGAACATGGCTTCTTTCTTTCCATACTCTTTCCTTTTACGTTTTGCATTCTAGTGTCCAAATGCATTAGTACTTCGCTGCTGTGGGCATGCTGAGTCATTTGGCCATTAAAATAATTATCTCTGCAATCATGACATGATTTCAGATGATTGGCCCAATGGGGGAAAATAGTATGAAGTGCCACCAGTTCTGGGAAACGTCAAGGCTAAATGTTAATCTCTGGAAAAAAAAAAAATGCATTTTTTTACTAGTGACCTCTACTCTCTGACCTCATTTTAACACAGGCACGAGAGAGACAGTAGTTTGAGGTGATGTTTTGTGTGGATGAATTAATATAGCACATGGGCTAAAAGAAAACGGTGCGTTGTTGTCTGTTTCTGTGACTTGTCAACATTTAGCTGCCGTGAGGTTACAGAGCACAATTTAAGATGCACTAAAGCCTTACCTAAGCCCGTGATTATCAAGGTAGACACACATTTATTTGAGAGATGCACTCTGGGTAATTGCATCCCACCACCCACATGAAGCATTATTTTGAAGCACACCCACTTCTCTTATTGTCGGAGCACTCAACACAACTCTGACCTACTGTCACTGTAAAGCTCTTCCACAGCAAAGAGAAAATGAATGCGAACATCGTGGGATCTTTCAGAAAGCACCAAACTTGATTTAGGCATCCGGGGACTGGTCTTTTTTCTAGATTCATGCACTTCTCGCTAAATTGCTAAAATTATGTTCAGTAAGAATTCTGTGTAGCTGCGACGTGTGTGTCACAGATTGAACAAAAGATCGCCTTAGGCTTTGGTGTATTGCTGTTTGGTGACCTTTCTTTCAGAGTGAGGGGAGAAAGTGAGACGGAAAAAGCCTATAAACAATTTTGTTACTATGTGTAGTGTTACACTTTTCCTTCAAAATGTTGCTGGTGCAGATCTGTGGGCCTCTATCAGAGCCGGCCTGCATTTTCACTGGCTTGAGTGAGTGAACAGTGATGTTTCTGAATGTTTTTACAACATAGCATGTCTCTTACAGACTTTGTTTGTGAGTCTTCAAAGTTTTGAGGAGGTTTTTAGCATCCAAAGTGTATAACTCTATGCATCTTTTACGTTTTGAATTTTTATCATTGTTTACTTGGTGACTTGGCACTTACTACGTGATCACGGCCACAAACAAACTGGACATTTATTCAAAAAGGCTACATGGTCTTAAAAAATAGTCACACTTGTGATCTTAGTGTTCAAATATGACTAAAATAGGAAATGCATGGGAAATCCAAAAATTCCATGTATCACAACCCCTCAAAATACAAAATATTATTATATACAGTATATTATTAACAAAAAAAATTACACTTATTGTCTTCAGTCAGCCTCTTTATGTAGCAATCAGTCTACTTCCAGTCTTTTTCTTGGTGCACATTCCTGGTTTTTGATGCTGGATTTAAAAAAAATTAGTAATTTAAAGGTCTAAAATGCAAAGCACCTATTTTTTATTCAGAAGACGCATAATGCATTTTAGAAAAAAAGGAAATACTCTACATTCACCACATAGACTGTGAAAGCAGGATATTTTCATTTCAGTTTAACTTTTCCTGAATGACTGCCTTAAGGGATGGTTCACCCAAAAATGATTTAAAATGTACTCACCTTCATGTTGTTCCAAACCTTTATGAGTTTCTTGCTTCTGTTAAACACAAAAGAGGATATAAGAATGTTGGTAACCAGACAGTTGATGGCTCCCATTGACTTTATTCTCCCATTATTTTTTCTTGCTAGGAAGACAATGGTTAATGGAAGACAACACGTCAACTGTATTATTACCAACCAACATTCTTCAAAATATCTTATTTTGTGTTCAACAGAAGAGAGAATCTCACACAGGTTTGGAACAACATGAGGGTGAGTGAGTGATGACAACATTTTGGGTGAACTGTCCCGTTAATGTGTAGTAGTCCATTCATGGTGTTATTACTATTCAATTTCGATCTGAACCAGTATGCAGTGCAGTACTACAAGGCTAGTCATGAGTTTACTGTATTCCTGAAGCATCTCTGTTTTTTTGTGGTCTTCAGAGGCATGTACTGCCCATGTACCTTTTGAGAGCACTCATCAACGGTGTCACTGTCTGATTAACTAGCTTGGAGAGTTGTCAGAGAAGTACAGAACACATTCTCAGGTTCTGACCTACCATCCAATGTGTAAATCTTTGTAGACGCACTGTCACAGCAACTCCCAGGCCATACTACAAGATCTAAACTATTTGAATCATATTCCGTCCACAACAGGTCCACTAGGAAATGTCGCAGACAGGGTCTGTGAACCATCAGTAGCACAATGTGTTTTTACCCTCAGGCAAAGAGAAAATGACTGACAAACATGAACACCTGCACTTTTTAATAGAGGTATTTATTAAAAGAACTTCAGTTTCATTTCCTAGTCTTCTCACCGAATGTTGTTCTTATTAAAAAATATATATTTTATATATATAAATAAAATATATAAATATTTTTTGGAACGTGTTAAAATATTAAATTGTATGGTTAAAGGGGGGGTACAATGGTGTTTCATGTATTCAGAGTTGTTTACAGTGTTAAAGAGATGGATTCTCATGCTAATAATGGCCAAAGTTTGAAAAGTTATTTTGAACGAATAACAGAGAATTTCTGTGCTGAAAATCATACTTCCGGGTTGCAACACGTTTCGGCTGTTTTTTTTCTATCGTAGATCTAATGACGTAGACCAGAGTGGAACTCCTTATATGAGCATTGCTCTCGGAAAAGCGCGTTCACGCACACGTCGACCAGAGGAGAGAAAGACCCTCTTATATACTGTCTATGGAAAGACCCAAGCGCATATCGACGCGCTACTACCGGAAATCATCATCATCAGCGCTAAATAGGAATGGTTGATGTCAAGAATGTCTCCAAAAAAGTGTGTTTTGGAATGTGAGGGAAAGTTTACCTTGTTCAGCTTCCCAAAGAACCCAGTGTTACTGGAACAGTGGATGCAGTTTGTATTTCCGGGACAGCAAAGGAGTGTGGCAAGTGCGGTTTTGTGTTCTGGTCATTTCAGTGACGAATGTTTTATTAACAAGGTCGTCGCTGGATTTGCAAACCGGTTGCAATTAAAACCTAGCGCGGTCCCAGTGATAAAACACCCCATTCATGTAAGTACAACGGTATCACGCGCTCCCGCTTGACTCTATAGCTCCGCCCACGCCCAGAATCAAGGACCTCGGCTTTTTCCGGATAGAATCGGAAAGCTGTATTTTTATTTTATAAATATGATGAAACTAAAGACTTTTTGGAGATATGAAGGACGCACTATTACTCTATAGGTACTCAAGATTAACATGAGATTGACTGAAACTAAGTATTTTACCCCCCCTTTAACACTTCATGTTGATGGTCCCTTTTGAACATTCTGTTGACTATAAGTAACTTTGCAACTACATGTCAACTTATTCTAACCCTAACCTAATAATCTACTACTCTACCAACACTCTTAAAGAGAGTTAGTAGACATGTAGGTGCAATGTGATGTGACTTATTCAACTTATCAACAGAATTAATATAGTCAATATAACCATCAAAATAAAGTGAAACCAATTGTATATTATCCATCGCATCCATCACATTCATCAATAGTCTGATTTTTTTTGTCAAATTATTTGCAAAGTGCTTTGTTTAAATGGTAAATGGACTACATTTATATAGCGCTTTCACAGACCCAATGGCCTCCAAAGCGCTTTACAATATTGCCTCACATTCACCCATTCACTCATTCATTCATACACCGACGGCGGTAAATGTATATATATATATATATATATTTTATATATATCGTCTTTTTCTCTTTGCTCTTTTGATGGCGTTAAACTTTATCTGGTTAATCAAGCTGTTTTGTGCAGATGTGTGTTTATTTTGACGTTTTTGTTTTTTCTTAAAATGTCACCTAGACTTTTATTGCCAAGACAAGCTGCGACAAGGACGACTGTGAAATATTTTCTTGTAGCGAGTTTTAGCTTCAGTGAACCTAACATAGTCAAGCTGGCTAATTGGCTAATGTAAGACTTGCTTATTAGTGGCTGATAAGTGTTGATTAAAGTTGTCACTTATAGCCACGAATCCTACAAATCCTTTGCTCCGTTATTTAACCTCAAGCGGTGGTAGCCATGCACAATTTGGCAAACATCGCGAAACGGTAACAAAAACAGAAAAGTGCAATGACACTAATTGGCATCTCTTAGCATAGAAGACGAACTTTAGTTTTCACGTATAACATTTTTTTCCTGTTGGAACAACAACAGTGTGAAACAGCATCTTTCCTGTTAAACACCAGTTCTCCTAAAGTACTATGGCGGTGTGTTGACACGTGACTGTAGGAAAAGATAGCGGCCAATGCAATTATCTGTCTGAGTGATTCCCTATCATCAGACCCTCTTTCTATGCGATACAGCCTTTTCCATTATGTCGTGTTATTTGCATGTTTTTCATTCACCTAAAATTGATGTTAAATTGTTTTTTCCATCCTCCTCATCTCCAATTCAATAACAAAATCAGACTTTTCTATCCGCCATGCGGCATTCTGTCAGAGAGGGTCAGGAATCAGGCAGATAAACAATTATGATTTTTTTTTCTTTTAAAATAGCTGTTTATCTGCACCAGGCCTATTGAGGAAACTTAAAAATGCATAAAGCTTCGTGCCTCCGTCAACAGTCGGGACCTCAGCGGAAGTCTGTTCAAGTAGATTAGAGAGGGAAAATGATTGTATTTTATCTCTTTGAGATCATCAAATGAGATTGTAATGTTAAAGCTCTATTGTTACTTTGAACCTGACAGCTGATAAAGAACATGGCAGCAACAATGCCCCTGTCGAAGAGCATTCTGTTTCGAAATGCATGCCATTTCCTTGTGCCGTATCCAATTATGTTGAGAAGCGCTTTCTAAATGATGAACATTTGGCTGTTATGCTAGGGCTGAGACGACGGCGGTTTGTGACACGGTGATAGGTCACGGCAATTTTAACTGTTGTGGATTGTTCGCTATTGCTAGCTCCAGGAACATATGGCGCTAGTATATGAACCCTGGAAGAGATTGTTTTAATTTGCTCACCTTCTCTCCATCTCTCTCTCATTAACTCTGCGCGGTGGTAGCCATCCGCTCGGATTTGCATAAACTGGCACAGGGGTCACAGGCGGAGCAATTTCTTACTTTCTCACGTGACGCTACCCAGCTGTTCACCTCCTTTGCGATGTTGCCTGTTCAGGGATCACAGGTCAGACAAACTCCATGCTGTTTCTCACAGCTACACTGCTCCCAGCATGCAGCATTTCCTGTCATTAGCATCTGTGTTTCACTGTGGTACAAACACTTCAATCAGTGTTGACAGTCAAAAATGACAAGAAAGTAAAATGAACATGTCCAACAGTTCAGTGTTACTTTGAAACTGTAATTTGTCAATCTACAAGCTACTCAATTTAAATAATAGCAGGAAAATTAGAGTAGGCTAATTTATATAATTAAACATATCTGAATAAATAGACACATTTGTCTAAATATTATGAAACATATGTAAATTATATGGAATTTGTAGAATTATATATTATTAAAATATGTATACTTTTATCGTTCTAAATGTATATAAAATAATATTATTATAAATAAATAGTCATTTAAATAATGTTAATAATATAACAGCAATTAATAATAATAATTATTATTATTATTATTATTAATGTATATATTAATTATATAATATATATTTTATATTTAAAATTATGATTATATTATTATTACAATTATTATTAATAATATTTTTTTTAGATATATTTACAACAACAATTAATACACTGTAAAAAGTGATCAGTGGACTTAACTTAAAAAAAGTGAGGAAACCCATTGGATTAATATTATTAAGTAAATAAACTTCATGTCTATTTGAAAAAAATTAGTTTGGAATTGTCAAATCATTTACAATTACACATTAAGTTTATTTACTTCATAATTTTAATGCAATGGGTTTCCTCACTTTTTTTTAAGTTAAGTCAACATCACTTTTGACATTGTATCATTATTATTATTAACAATAATATTAACAATAATTAATAATACTAATTTCTTAATAACATTATTATTATTATTATAAAACTGATTGACTAAAATGAATAATAATCCTTGCATGCGAGAGCAGACATTTAATTTTGACCTCAAACTCTAAACTCTGAATAGATGAGTCATTTTTTGTTGTTCTCACGTGTAAAATAACTAAAATGTAATGTGTAAAATAAGTAGACCGTATGGCAGAATCTCTACAGAGTGACGTGTCAGCACAAAACCGAATATCAAAAGAGAGGAACACACAATACAACCTCAGCAATTTAATTTAGACAATTAATCTAGCCCTCCCACTTCTTTAATTTGGTGTAATGAGTATGCAAATACGTTTGTGCCATTTACGCGATTACACTGTTAAGGCATGTGTGTTTAATCCATTGGAGATTGTGCTCTGCAAACACTGAGGGTGATGGAACTGAGTCTGGGTGGCGTCAACAGTTCAATAATATGACACAGGGAAGGCAATCAAGCTCATTAACAGAAATAAAATGAAAGCTCACAGGATTCATAATTAAACGTAATTATGCACACATAAAATAACAGATGTGACATCACTGGTTTATTAGCCAAGGGCAGAGCTTACCTGTTGACAGTCCCTCAGGCAGCAAGAAAAAACTGGTTGAAGGTTGTGTGTGTGTGTGTGTGTGTGTGTGTTGGTCTGGGTCAGGTTTTGCCTACATTGTGGGATTGTGTGTGTACTTTGTCCTCACTCCAAAGGTTTAAAACTCAAACTCCTCACAAAGGAGCTAGAGATTGCATTGTGTCCATGAATGTCCTCACAAAGATAAGTGTGTGTGTGTGTGTGTGTGTGTGTGTGTGTGTGTGTGTGTGTGTGTGTGTGTGTGTGTGTGTGTGTGTGTGTGTGTGTGTGTGCAAGAGTATACTCGATAGAGTAACTAGGTTGCCAATGATGAATGCCAAAATGTCTGCAATCTTCTTTCATGCTACTTTAATAATAATACTTTAATACTAATTTGAATAATTAATAATAATTAAAAGTCTCTGGAGTCTTGTTAAATGTAATGTTTCTCAATAATATGAGTAAGTTGAGACATATATACAGTGGTTGTATTTGTGGAAAGCAGATGTTCAGTTCACTTTACAACTCATGGGTTTGAGTGAATTCAATTTATTTCATGACTTATTAAATAACAAAAATAAGTTAACATTTATATAATTCCCCCCCCCCCCCTCTCTCTCTCTCTCTCTTTTTAAATGCATGCAGCATCTTAAATGCACAGTTGTCACACTTTGTGCTTTTTTTTGTGAGGATACATTGTGATTCAGTTAGCCTTGATATCCCTCAACAAGGTTCATTGAGAGACTCTTTGAGAGGGCAATGGCAGCTGGTGGGACATAAATGACAATGGCAGAAAATGAATGTAATTACGGATATGAAAATCATACATTAGTTTAGAGGGCATCTATTCCATTTATTTGTTTTTCACATTTCCTCATTTTTTTGCCCACTTTTTCACTCTTTGGCTAGTTTATTTATTCAGCTTCCAGTTTTCACTGACTCATGTGATGTCTCCCGTATGGCGCCGACAGCGTTATCTTATTCTCCAAGGCAAAGAAACTAAATGGCCGACTAAATGGCCAAATGACCTGAGTCCACCTCTATAAAGTTATACACCTACTGAAGCATTCTTTTGTGAGTCCTTCTGCTTTATAACCCTGTTTGCCTCTTTTTATGGCTAATAGCATATTTTCCACGATTCTGACTCGCTATGTTATGGAGCAATTTTAAAAGCACTTTTTGGCTGATTTTGTAAATGTGTTTTTCTGAATTCCCTGCTAGGTGACAATGGAAGCTATTCATTTAATTTATGTAGTAAACAAACATATTGCAGAACCGTTATCTGCAGATTGCGGCTTTTCGTTGACAAAATATTCTGTCTCGGTCCCCACGCCCCAAAGACTTTTTCCATTTGGCCCACTTGCTGAAGTTGAATAGCTTTGGTTTATAGTCTCTTTATGCACAGCACTGTAAGCAAGCAGTATGAATATATTCAGTCTCCTTGTCTAATTGACTGATCGATTACCAAATACCTAATTCATCTTTTGATTGATCATAAAGTTTCCATTCGCATACAAATTATGCCTCCACTCCAATAAAAGCAACAGAAGCTGTAACTGATTAATGACTACAGCTGCAAATACAGTCAAATTGTCACAGTTTGGTGTAAAAACTGTTGTTTTTCAGTCTGGGCCATGAGCCAGAACAACACAGCTGTGGTTTAGTGTGTTGATTGAATAAGATGTCCTGAGCATCACATACTATATAGCTGTAAAGTTGCAGGCAGCTATTTTGAATCAAGCTGAGTGTTTTCATTTTAAAACTGTGTCAGCCATTTTAAGAATTGACCTATAGCATAATGTCATGATACTAAAGTGGAACTAGGGCTGCATGATATTGGAAAAAACTGAAATGGCGGCATTTTGTATTTAAGTCTGAAAATAAAAAAATCTGTTAAATTTACGGTAAAATACCGGCAGCTGTGGTTGCCAGAAATTTACTGTATAAAATACGGTAGCAACATTTTAGGTTTTACAGACATCATTTTAAATGTACAGTAATAAACCGTATTTCATTTTCTGATATAATGTTAATGTACCAAGTACCTGTTGAAGTATTAATATCTGTTTTGTACATACACTGACAGCCAACAATCACAGCAGTGATGCGAGTCAAATGATCAATCAAAGCTCATCACAAACACAAGAAAATTAATACTTATATATAGAAGCTGCACAGTGTCATTCACACAAACATTAAACACCATCATGGTAACGCACATGAAATTTTAAAAATGCAATAAACATTAATTTAACAACATTAAATGTAACATAAAACCCTAATGTAAATAACTGATTAGAAAAACACTAAGAAAACTATGAAGAAACAGTTATTTCAACAAGAATACATAAAATGTGAAGTGTCACGCAGGGAATTGTGGGAATGTCAATTTACGTTTTTTTCACTGGAAATCATACAATGAGTTGTTCTTTGTCACTTTCAAAAACTGTAAATTTAACGGTATTTTACAGTACAATTACATTCAATACCATTAGTTCTCTTACGTAGAGTTCTCTCGTACTGCGTCGAAGAACGCTACGGGAAAGATATTTCTTTGTCGAGATTGAAGCCAAAAATTAATCCTTAATTTTGTAATATTGTAAAACGCTTTTCTGAAGCATACAACCTAGGCGGAGCAATACAGCTCACCCATTGGCTGCTCTGCCAGAAAAGCACAGCCTATGCGAGGCCAGGACGCTGACCAATGAGGACGCTTCGCGCCCTTCTGCGTCACCTCCCGCCCAAACAGGCGTGGCCTAGGCCTATAAATACGAGCATAGCTGTCTAACACGCCGATTTTCTTAAATTCACGAAGCTGCACGCATCGTTGGATTGGATTCGAGCCACCACAGCCGTTTGGATACAAGCACCTCAGCAGGACGCGCCTCTTACCTGAAGCCGCTGGTCATCGCCGCCTTCAGCCGCCGTTCCCTGCTGCGCTTCTCCGGCGTGGAATATCCTTTACATTATGTGTGTGTGTTTTGTGTGTGTGTTCGCCGTCGCGTCACACAGTTTTTCCACACTAAAAGAGCCGAGCGTCTTTTTCAAGATGTCTCGCACCTCCTGTGGCTCGTGTAGAGCCCCGCTCAGCGACAGGGACCACGTGCTTGTGTTTCCTGCCTGTGAGTATCACGCAGCTTCAGCTCTCGTCGATGGCGGCTGCCATCGCTGTAATTTGATGCCTACGGTGACTCTGCGGACTCGCCTGGCGTTCATTTACTGAAGCTGCACCCTTTTCCGCCCGCTGTAGTGCCGCGCCGTGAAAAGCGCCGTGCTCAGCGGAGCCCGGAACCTCCCTTCACCACGAGGTGCTCGCCGCTGCTGCCGCTAGCTCCTCCGCCCGCTTCGCTGGACTCTCTGACCGACGGACAAGGGCCGCTGTGTGCCGCCGCGTCCGTCATGGATGAGGAAGATGAAGCCGTGTCTGTGAAGGACGACTGCTGTTCTCTCCTCGCTTCGGGTAGCGAGGGATGGGCGAGCTCCGAGGATCTCCCCTCCCCCGCCGCTCGTGAGCGTCGACGGAGAAAGACCAGCATCGATGCGCTTACCGGCTGGATGGCTGCTTTTCTGCAGAGGAACGTACGTTACCGTCCTCACGACCCGCGCCTTTTTCTTCCTGAATTCACGAAGAAATCGCGGAGTCCCGGAAAGCCCCGTTTTCAGCCAGGATGCGCATTTCTGCTTCGAGGAAAGCTACAGTGTTAAAATCCCGCCGCGGCCGGATTTCACTAAAATGTCTCGCTCGCACAGTCCCAACATTCGCGACCGTGCCAGTGTATTTTGCAGTCACCAAATCGGCATCAATGCCCGTTTGCCTGCACACAGACGCCGTTTTCACGACGCCCCAGGTAAATCTGAAAATGTATTTACTGGTGTCCCGGCCACGGCCGATGGTGTAATGTGTGTATCCGTAATGCCCACGACCTAGTGCCCATTCGTACACACAAGCACAGCCCTACACAATACAGGGCTTGCACACATGAAATCGACTCGTGTCGGTTGTGCTTCACATGTAAGCTAGTGAACGTGCCCGCTTTTCAGTGCCCACAATCACTACACACTGCATGTCCCGTGGTTTCTGTAAAAACGAAACGAATGTACGGTCAGTCGGTTCTGATAGACAGTACTCTCTGTGCTACACGGTGTCCCGGCCATGGCCGATGATGTAATGTGTGTAACTGTATGCCCACGACCCAGTGCCCATCTGTACACACAAGCACAGCCCCGCACAATACAGGGCTTGCACACATAAATCGACTCATTTCGATTGTGCATTATATGTAGTGAGCGTGCCCGTTTTCAAGCGCCCACAATCACTACAAGCTACATGTCACACGGTTTCTATGAAACGAAACCTATGCACGGTCAGTCAGTTCTAATAGACAGTACTTCCCAGTGCTATAAATGTACCCGCGTTCACGCACCCACATTTATTCTCAAACATGCCGAGCCGTACGGGGCTCGCACCGCGCGCTCCCTCTTTCAGCTGAGAGAGCTGAGAGCGCGCGCGGGCTGCCCGCTCGATTAAGCGCGCCCCCGCATCACGCTGCAATGGCGCCCATGTTACAGCACACGACTGCTCTCGTGTCGCCGCCATTTCGCGACCAGAGCCCGGTTTTTCAACCCGTGCAAGCACAGCCCTGAACAACACAGGGTCTGCACACATAAAATCGGCTCATGCCGATTGTGTTTTACATGTAGTGAGCGTGACCCACTGCCAAGTGCCCACAACCACTACACACTGCACGTTCCGCGGTTTTCTGTAAAAACGAAACTAACGAACGGTCAGTCAGTACACAAAAACAGTGTTCCCGGTGTTATAAATGTGCCCGCCACCAAGCGCCCACGTTTATTCACAAACATCACGAGCCCTACGGGACTCGTCCCGCGCGCTCTCTCTCGACACAGAGAGCTGAGCGCGCGCGGGATGCATACTGTGTTAAACATGCCCCCCGCCTCACACGCCACGGCGTCCATGTCACAGCACACGGTTGCTCTCGTGTCGCCGCCATTTCGCGACCAGGGCCCAGATTACATTCAACCCCTAGTCACACGTGCAGATGCATGGGAATGACTTCCCGGGGTCTCAGAATGGGTGCTAGAGACTATAAAAAGAGGCTATTCGCTACAGTTTCATCGACGCCCTCCCCGTTTCACGGAGAAAGTCGAAACTACGGTGAAAACAGAAGTAGCACATCTACTTCGAGCCGAAATAGCGAAGCTATTGAGCAAAGGGGCCATAGAGCCTTTATCTCAAGCTCAGAGCGAAGGGGGTCTGTACAGCAGATATTTTCTGGAACCGAAAAAAGACGGGGGTCTCAGACCCATTTTAGATCTCAGGCATCTGAACAAAGCGCTGACAAAGCGAAAGTTCAGAATGCTCACGACCAGAGCTATCCTCGCGCAGATTCGCCGAGGAGACTGGTTTATGGCAATAGATCTGAAAGACGCGTATTTTCATACAAATTGCGTCACGTCACAGGCGATTTTTGAGATTCGCCTTCGGGGGCCAGGCATATCAGTACACAGTCCTGCCATTCGGCCTGTCTCTAGCACCTCGTACATTTACAGTGTGCATGGACGCGGCGCTGGCACCCCTGAGACTCCGCGGCATTCGAATTCTGAATTATTTGGACGATTGGCTGATTCTAGCTCAATCACCTTCAGAACGCATCCGCCACAAGACCCTAATTCTCGATCACCTCGAGTGCTTAGGTCTGAGAGTCAATTGGGAGAAAAGTTCACTGTTTCCCAGTCAAAGGATCTCCTTTTTAGGACTGGATCTGAACTCACTGTCTATGACAGCACAGCTGTCATCACAGCGCAGGCAAAATACCCTGCAATGGCGAAATCCTTCCTCAGCGGCCACATAGTGCCACTCAGGAGATTTCAGAAAATGCTGGGCCTCATGGCCTCAGCCTCAACAGTGCTGCAGTTGGGCCTGCTGCGCATGCGCCCACTACAGTTCTGGTTGAGAGCGCGCGTACCGCGCCGAGCATGGTTACACGGTCGTTATCGCCTCAAGGTCACTCAGGAATGCATTTCAGCCCTGACACCATGGAGAGCGTCAGACTGGTACCGGTCAGGTGTAAGCCTGGGGACTTCCTCGAGCCTGAAGGTGGTGTCCACGGACGCGTCCACCTCAGGCTGGGGAGCACTGCTCGACGGCAGTCCGCTCTTTGGCCAGTGGTCAGAGCGAGCCGAACTACCGCACATAAACTGCCTGGAAATGATGGCAGTGGACTTTGCGCTGAGGCGCTTCTGTCCCCGGATAAAAGGACACCACGTCCTGGTCCGCTCGGACAACATGTCGGTAGTAGCCTACATAAACCGCCAGGGTGGCGTGAGATCCCGGAACCTATTCAGGTTAGCGGAACGCATACTGGTGTGGGCCCAGCACAACCTGCGCTCGTTAAGAGCAATGCACGTGCCAGGTCACTTGAACGTAGGCCCGGACAGACTCTCACGGAACAACGTTCCTACGGGAGAGTGGTCCCTACACACACAGACAGTGCGTCTGCTGTGGAAAACGTTCGGCAGAGCGGAAATAGACCTGTTTGCAAACCAGGAAAACGCTCATTGCCCAGAATTCTTTTCGAAGAGCGCGAACGCGCTGGCCAGAGTCTGGCCCCGCCGCCCGCTCTATGCTTTTCCTCCTGTCTCACTCCTGCCTCAAGTGCTGGAGCGTATCAAGGAGAGCGGATGCTCAGTACTGCTAGTTGCTCCATTCTGGACGAATCAGACCTGGTTCCCAGCTTTGATGCGACTGAAAAGTACTGCCCCGTGGCCGATTCCAGTGAGGAGAGACCTCCTCTCACAGGCCAAGGGCTCGATTCTGCATCCTCACCCCGAGCTTTGGTCCCTACACGTATGGGCCATAAACGGGTACCCGCTAACCTCCCAAGAGGAGTGTTAGACACGATCGAACAAGCTAGGGCTCCGTCTACTAGACGGCTCTACGCTTCCAAATGGTCGGTGTTCTCTGGATGGTGTTCAGATCAAGGTCTGTCACCACTTCAGTGTGGAGAACCGGAGATTCTCTCCTTCTTGCAAGAGCTATTGGATAAGGGAAGAACCCCATCCACGCTCAAAGTCTATGTGGCTGCCATATCAGCGTTCGTTAATCCAACGCTTGGCCGTTCACTAGGCAGGAACGACCTGGTGGTCCGCTTCCTGAGAGGCGCCAGGAGGTTAAACCCTCCAAGGCCTCCTTCAGTCCCCGTTTGGGACCTTTCTACAGTGTTGAACGCTTTGAAAGGGGCCCCTTTCGAGCCTATTCACTCAGTTGACATGAAACACCTGTCTCTCAAGACCGTGTTTCTTTTGGCTCTCGCTTCAGTGAAGCGTGTGGGAGACTTGCAAGCGCTCTCAGTGAGAGCTTCTTGTATGGAGTTCGGGCCAAACGACTCTATAGTCGTATTGAAACCGAAGCATGGGTACGTGCCTAAGTCCCTCAACACACCGTTCAGGGCTCAGGTCATCTCCCTGTCGGCCATGCCGGCCTCAGAGGACGGAAATAGCTCCCTTTGCCCGGTCAGGGCATTAAGAGCTTACGTGTCCCGCTCCGCTGTTTTTCGACAGACGGAGCAGCTCTTCGTTTCGTTCAGCGGGCGCTCCAAGGGACGAGCCGCAACGAAACAGAGTCTATCTCGATGGGTAGTGGACGCCATTGCGCTAGCCTACGCATCTAGAGGCTTGTAATGCCCTTTGGGCATCAGAGCACATTCCACGAGAGGCATGGCCTCTTCATGGGCTTGGTATAGCGGAATCTCGTTACATGATATCTGTATGGCGGCAGGCTGGGCCTCCCCGTCTACATTTATTAGGTTCTGTAACCTAGAGGTTCCTGCGTTGCAGGCTAAACTGCTCTCGGTCTAGAAGACTATGTATAAGTGTTCCTGCCCCGCGCTGCGGCCCAGGTCACTTCAATGGTAATATGTACAAGTGCTCCTGCCCCGCGCTGCGGCCCAGGTCACTTCAATGCCTAATATGTATAAGTGTTCCTGCCCCGCGCTGCGGCCCAGGTCACTTCAATGTTTAAGCATCACTCACTGACAATGTGTCCCATGAGCATGCTATTACCCTTCATATATATCTATATTTACATATATATGCTATTATGCCTTAAGAGGCACTACTATAAGGGATTATGCTATTTAGCCGCTCTCCCTATACTTCTTGGGGTAGGCGCTTGTATACCAGGGCGCGCGCGCCCTTAGGTGTCTGTGTCGATCCAAGAACACGCACGGCGGTTTGCATAGGGTTCCCGTAGCGTTCTTCGACGCAGTACGAGAGAACTCTACGTAAGAGAACGTACTCGGTTACTAACGTAACCTCGGTTCTCTCTAGGAGAGGGAACGAGTACTGCGTCTCATGCCGTGCGTGTCCACGCTGCGTCGCTTCATTGACGAAAATCGGCGTGTTAGACAGCTATGCTCGTATTTATAGGCCTAGGCCACGCCTGTTTGGGCGGGAGGTGACGCAGAAGGGCGCGAAGCGTCCTCATTGGTCAGCGTCCTGGCCTCGCATAGGCTGTGCTTTTCTGGCAGAGCAGCCAATGGGTGAGCTGTATTGCTCCGCCTAGGTTGTATGCTTCAGAAAAGCGTTTTACAATATTACAAAATTAAGGATTAATTTTTGGCTTCAATCTCGACAAAGAAATATCTTTCCCGTAGCGTTCTTCGACGCAGTACTCGTTCCCTCTCCTAGAGAGAACCGAGGTTACGTTAGTAACCGAGTACGTTATCGACCACAGTTATTTACGGTATATAGTAAGGAAACTTTCTGTTAACCAACTAACAGTTTTTCACAGTAGCATTTTTACAGTCTTTTACTGTTAAAATTTTTTACCGTCACGATCATAATGAGTGGGATTTTTTTTTGGTGCATCTGCAAAAACAATTAAAAACTTAAAAACTTAAAAAAAACCTGAAATATTGCTTTAACTCTGAATGCAAAATCCTTGTGGGATTGAACAATTTGGGATTTTTTTTGAGTGTGCATACTTGGGTTTGCTTTTTCCAAAAACCAACTCAAAATAAAAACATGCTCTGCTGGTTTCAGAATGTGTGTTCATTTACACGCCTGCAGTCAGAAACTTCCTCACTCTGAAACCAGTAGTGCATATATTTAATTAAATCACAGCCTGCGAGATTTGACAATTGCACTAATGCCATATCACAATATGCATTAATTTTCATATATCGTGCAGAAATGGAACTGAGAACTTCTTAGGTCGTGATTTGTGCCCAACCCGAATCGACCTGAAACACTTTTTAGGTGAACCAGATGTGCATAAAAAAAAGAAAAGAAAAAGAAAAACCCAACCTGAGACGACCCGGTAAAATTTAGACCCTAGTCTGACCCTACAAAGTAGCATTTTGTTTTAAACCTGAATGGACCTGAATGTAAAAGAGGAAGCTACATCTACACATGCCTGCATGGCAGTGGGAAGTGAGGACTTTTTAACCTGCTATGACAACAATAAGCAACACAATGGCAAGTATGCCCATCTTCCTACCTTATTTGTAGACGAGAACAATCATCTGATCCTTTTACCTAATGTTTTCAGTTAGATATGTTGATATGCCATGTTGCCTGATACTTTGTACATGTCAAAAATGTAAGAGAATATGTCTTCAAATGGATTTTCCCTAGGGCTGTTTTCGACTAAGGATTTTCATAGTCGAATCTGATTCGTTAGATTTTGCCATAGTCGACTGATAGTCGAACCTTTTTTTTTTTTTTTTTAGATAGCAGCTAGATTTTTTCCATTTCAAACAAAAGAGCTAAAAAACACATATCACACATATATCATAACATTTCATAAACATGAGGAGCAATATGAGAGAGAAATTTGGTGATCGTTGTTTAGGTAGGCTACATTAAACCACGTAAAGCTTTTTAACGCACATGAGAACCGCGTGGAGTCAACTCACAGCCGCTCCGCAGCCCTGCTGAAAATGTGAAGCAGAAACGCTTAATATCAGATAACGTCCATAATAATTGGACTCCGGGTTCGATTTTTTTTTACCATTTTCAGTGGTTATGAGGAGCAATATGAGAGGGAAATTTGGTAATCGTTGTTTAGGTACATTAAACCACGTAAAGCTTTTTAACGCACATGAGAACCGTGTGGAGTCAACCCACAGCCGCTCCGCAGCCCTGCTGAAAATGTGAAGCAGATTTTTGAATACATTTTTATTTATTTACATTAGTAAGCTACAGGACATCGTCTTTCAAAACATGACCTGCGCGAAAGCGAAAAAATAAATAAAATTGTACCCAGCCCTTCTGAAAATGCGAATGCGTCTCTGTCCCCAGCACATTTCAAACCAAACTGACGCCCATGTATTCGACTATGAGGTTCATAGTCGAATCAGACCTCTCCGAATCGAATCGTCGAATCCTCGACTATTAGAAGTCAGCCCTTTTTTCCCAAATTGTTTTGTTTGAAGAAAAACATGAAAATATACAGTTCATCCTCTTGAATGCTTTGGGGTTTGCAAGCAACAGTCTCCAGGAGAGTTTAGTAATTTACACAGAAGTGCAGACTAACAGAAAACAAAGAAGGGGGATAATAACATTGTCCTATAATTATTGAATATGTATTTGTTTTAAATAATAGAATATTGTTAAATGCACAAAACAAATAATGGTCCGGTTTTGGACCCGAACCCGCTCAGGTCTCTGATCGGACCTCGGGTTTTCAGATTGAAGTAGACCCGTGAAGCCCTTTATAAAAAAAAGAAGAAAAAAAAGACGGAATTGCTTTCATCTTCAGCCAATGTATGGCCACATACTCAAATGGTCACTTTGAATGGTCCTAATCCCCTAATGGGAAAATAACATACCAAAAAGAAAAGTTTCCTTGAAGTGGTGTTCATTTTCAGCACAAAACGAGCCGGTTTAACGCCTCTTTCAGCTCAAAGCCAGAACTGAGCTAAGTCTTCTATTAATCTAGGGTTGTGAGTGCGGGTGTCCAGATGGCTGAAATTGCATCATGTATTTCTTGTTTATCTCTGACTCTCTCTTCTGTCTACACTTGAACAACAGGGGGATTGCTTCAGAGAAGGGCAGTGATCAGAGAGATCTTTGATAGCTAATGCACCGCTGGACTGTTTCGAAGCCCCATATGACACACTCCTCTCCGTTACTGCACTAATGCTTTGTAATGCAAATGCGCCATTGTATAGTTCCTCGGCTCGATTACACACGAGACAGACATCGTGAAACGACGGTCTTGATATGAGAGGGGCGAAAAAAGAAACTATTTTGACGAGCGATGGCACTAACTGAGAAAGTCACCCGTAGTGGTTCTCCTCAAAATCTCTGCGATCGTTTGAAGTTCTGCCAAGAGTTTAAATAGGCTGTCTTTCGCCTTCTCAACCCTTCTAGGTCAGCCGGAGAAGTTATTTGCGCGACGTTGGAGCTCAGAAAGTCAGCAAAATCTGCGGGAGCCGCAGGGTCGCCAGCCGTCCGAGATGCAGAGAAGAAGAAAATGAAAGACTCTGTCCATTTTTAATTAGCCCTTGAGATAAACCATCAGGCGCTCCTCTTCTTCTTCGTCTCACGAGCGCCCGTTTTCTTCCCCGGTAATGCGCTGAGTAGTGCTGGAAACTCTAATGTCTTAATTACAGGAGCGGTTGATAGTGATAACAGCCTCCATCGCCCTTAGAAATAAAGAGCTTATGTGCACACGCAAGCACACGGGGCGGCAATGTGAAAGCAAGGTGAAGCAGATCTCGATGTGGTAAACAGCACTAGAGCTGACGACTCTTTAGTCGGCATTGACCTGGGGAGAAGGAGAGAAGAGCTCTGGCGATGGGAATGATTTCAATTACCTTCTCTTAGGAGCAGCAGGTCATAAATCTCTCTCCTCTATCTTAATCACCTCTGCAGTGAAGCCCATAGTCAATCTGTTGCAGACACAATCAGTCTACATGAACACTTCATGTCAGGCTTAAACCCTGTCTGCTAGCTACATCATCACAATTTAATTGGGCTACAGAAGAGGTGCGCGCCAACATCTCAACTGTGTTTTGGCACGCCGTGACTCCAGAGTTTTGTAACTTGCGTTTCTTTTGATCGTTAACCAAGGAAAATAATGCGTTTGAAATAAAGTATCTCTTTAATATAGAGCGTAGTTCACCCTGCACTAATACATTCTAACAGTTTAATAATCTGATTGTTGGAATTTGTTGGGACAGTGTGAACTACTTAACCCCCACTGTAAAGTGGTGTGTTTACAAATGTATATTTAATAACTTCTCTTGTATTTCATTTAACTCCAGCTTGGAATTTCCAACTTCCTTTTTGGGAAAAGTGGAATAGAAGTTGAATATGGAAGGACTTTGAAATTTGTGTGGTAATTCATAACTCACAATTTTGTTGAATTGCGAAGATATGAAGGGTGTATGAGCAGTATCGGTATCAATAAAGCTGAAATAATTTTTTAAAATTTAAATATATAAATCAAAGCTATATACAGTACACACGCACACACGCACACGCACACACACCAATAAAAATGACAAAAGAAGATGACAAATTTACAAAAAATTTAACTAAAATAAAAACTGTAGAAAAGACCATTCAAATTATTATTAAATATTATAGTAGTGTATAAATAATACCAAAATAATACTGTTTATGACCCAGAGGAAAATACACTGTTACTGATAAAACCTTTACCTTTCCAAATGAAATGACTAAATTGGTTCCTATATACACTGCAAATTGTACTTCTTATGATAATTTTGCACCTGCATAACAATTGCCAGCATTACGTAGCATTTTTTATCATCTGCAATTTCATTGTTAGGAGATTCTGTTTGACAGTTGAACAAAAGATAACACTTTCATTTTAGTTTTCATTTAATTTAATGTCATCAGGTGAAGGAATGCTTTTATTCTCGGAAGTTAGTTGGTAGAACATACCACATCTGACTTTAAATGAACCATATTTGCCTTAAAATTCTCTGTTTTGCTTGAGGTGAACGTTCTACTAGTGAAAAGTGTGATGGTGTGTGACACTGAAGCCCCACTGAAACCCTTTGTCGGGTGTAAGTTGTATGCAGACCATTAAATGTTACACGAACGTGCTAAAAGTCAAGAGAAGAACAGCAGCCTCTTCATGCCATGCCACATTACATGTAATGGACTTTCTGCATACTAGACTATGCACTCAGAAGCCACCCCTGTTATCAAGAACATCATTATTTCATGCTATTTTTGCTCTGCTAGAGCAAAGGGTTATTTTTTTCCACCATGTGCCCAATCTTTGCACAGGCCTTGCAACGTGATGATAATTTTTTTTTTTTTTTTTTTACATTTTGCTTGGCAAGATCACTATTATCTTTGCTATGTTGGGTTAGATACTTGAACAAATCTCTTGCATTTTTGCGAAAAATATACAAATAAAATGTATACTTGCTTTAGGGACCAATATAATATGTGTTTGGCTTCATTGTCTTAGAAGGTTGTAAATATGTCTTTATTAAGATGCCCTTTAGCATCAATGTGGTAATAATTATATCTTTGTAGGCCAAAATTTTATGAGAAACAACATATCTTGTATGTATAAAAGAGTAAAGAGACTTTGCTTGTTCCTTGTTTTTCTTTAGCATATTATCCTCATCAGTCCCTAAAAAAAGTCAGATCTTTCTCTAATCTTAATCATTATCATTGGCTGCGTGTTCTAGTATCCTTTTTCATCATGGTCACTCTCCAGTGGTCCATTTTGTGTGTTGGGGCAGTGTATCCTTTCCACCCCAGAGGCGGGATGACAGTGATGAAGCGGGCAGTGGTAACCTCACCAGGACCGCTGTGGCCTTGGAAGGACCGCTCCGCTCTGCAGGGTGCCCAGTAATTTTCGGTCCTGGCCTGGCAGAATACACACACGCACACTCAGGACAGCAGGGTTGCCCAATACACAGTTATACGAGCAAACAGGTCAGGAGACAGGTCAATAATAAGATTTATATTATAACACCTCCCTCCCAACACAGCCCCAGTTTGTGTGGCTATTGAGATAAACACTGACACTTTAAGGGGGAAATAATATAGTTACATTTAATTACATTTTTTATTTGTTTACTTATTCATTTTACCCCATTGTAAAGGTTAATATGTATCTGCAAACTTTGTAATAATAATAATAGTTATTATTTTTATTTATTTAAATGAGACTAATCTTTTTTTAAGTGGATAAATGGAGGAAAGGATTTCCTTACAGTACTTGACAATGTCACGGTAAAGAGTCGGGAATCTTAACTGTAGAATTACATTCAGAGTTGAAAGCAGTGCAATCAGAGGACAACATAAATAGGGAGAGTTACAGGGAAAGACATGATTGAGAGGATTGTTATCAGTTTGGAGAGAGAGACAGATAGAAAGATGAGTGAAGACATGAGAAGGACCGGGATGGCAGTGACAGAGACACCCTATGCCCCTAAAATCCCAAAGGGACTTTTCCTAGCAAAGATAACAAATGAAACCATGTGTGTTGCTGTGTGTCAGTATAGCCGAATAAACACCGCAGCTAAATATGTTTGCCACTCCTCTTCTGAGTGCTTAATCCTCTTCAATAAAAACAGAAGGGCAAAAACAATGACAAAAGCATTATTTGAGTGTAATATTTTTAATACAGTAAATCATAAATAACATTTTAAAGATAATATTGCTACGCATTTACTTTGCCGATGAAAATAGCTCCAAAGTCACAACATAAATGTAACTCTCCTTGAAACACATTGATCCTGAACTGATCCATCCATCCATCCATCCATCGTAAAATATTGATTCGATGCAAACAGAGCTCAATTCTTCTGTAAAGCAGGTCCCAAAAAAAAGTGTCATTGTTCAGCTGAGGTCAGTTCAGTGTTGATTCAGTTCTGTTCAATTACTGTGTAAAGATAATCAAATATAAAATGAATACATTTTTCTTCACAGAAAGAGTAGGCTATACTTGTGTAGTATAGGCGAATTGCAATGCATCATGCAACTTAGGGTGCTTTCACACTGGCGGTTTAGTTGGGAACGGGGAGCGGTTCTGCATAATAGCACCAAATTAATAAAAAAAAAAACAATATATTGACCCGCATTCTGTTTTCTATCATGCACCGTATATGTGTCTGCGATGACGTGAGATGCACGCAAACGCACCAGGGTTCGATAAAATCAAGTTGAGTGTGAAACCAGATCAACACTGCGGGAGGCGCAGGGAACAATCGCGCCCGTGCTCAGACCGCAACAAACGAGCCCAATGTGCAAGCACTCTTAGTTCATTTAGATCCTAAATGAATCAATATTTCAGCAAATCTGTTAAGTTAATGATTCAAATGACTCGCTTGTAAAGACAGTCACTTGTCGCCACCTACTGGCATAATAATGGAATAAGGTTTCCTCAAAATAAACTACCTTCATTTATAGAATTATATTTGCGGTTTTCCTCAGCTATTCTTTTTACTCTTCTCTCAACATGGTTTGATACTAATTGATACAAAATTAAATTAAGTAAAAAAAATACTATTCAAAATAATTAATAAATTGCAGTTTCTTTGTCTTTCTCGCATGATCATATGCGCCAGCCTCCATTACTCGCCACTGGAGTCTGAGGGCATTGTGTCGGTGGTATAAAGGGATATTCACTGGTCTGATATAATTAGAGATGGGGGTGACGTTGAAGAGTGTTTCCGGTCCCTTCTATCAGCCTTTCTGATGAAGGGGAAAGTGTGAATGGAGGTTATTTGAAAGTGAATGGCGTTGTGAAATTGCACTTTTCTCCTCATGGATACCGCTGGCGTTTCAGACATAAATCTATTCAGCACAATCGCTCTGCTCTGCAAAGGGGAGGCAGTAAATGTCACATTCCCCTCTCCGTTCTGTTAAATGCAATATGACAGTGAATGCCAAAAGTGGCTTTGATGTACAAGCAGTTAATTCTTTCCTCATAGGTGGCAAGGGAACGTGAGCTAGAGCAGAAATGAAGCTCTGACGTTCGCCTCTGATAAATGAGACCAATTAAAAGGATAAAGACGGTCTTTGACTCGCCATATTTCATATTGCTGTACAACTATTACAGGTTAATTATTTGGACATAAACTCAGTTCCTTTGGGTCAGGCCTTCCTCAACATACAGGGTTCATTAGATTATATAAACCTAAATCACTTTATGTATCTAAAAGAAAAGCTATCATCCTCTGCTTAGGAAAGACTCTACATTCAGAAACGTGTTTATGTTTTACTGTAATTAACCCCCTCAGACCCATCAAGCTTGAAGGTCAACTTGGTCAGGTTGGGAGACTTGCTTAAACTTGCTTAAACCAGCAAACCAGCCTAAAGCTGACCCGACTGGTTAAGATGGCATTTTTTTTTATAGAGATCTCATTACCATACAGTATATCAAACCAAATAGTGTTTGAAAGTGAGCCCAAACACACTTTCTAAAAAAACAAAATTTTCCCAAAATGAAGTATTAAATTATAAATTACATATAGACAGAATTCAGGCACAGCCTCTTTGGACAATTTCTCATTGTGATTAGTGGAACACGTTTATTGTTAATTATGTTGTGATGTGATGTTTAATCATCTGTAAAACCATTTGATTAAAAGTTATTCCTGAGAATGAAGTTGGTTCTGAGAATTTTTTTTGTTTTGTTTGATATTCTATTTTAATATAATGTATTACATTTTAACATTATGTGTCCAAATACTTCTGGAGGCAACTGGAATCAAAACAGAATAATACACTAGTGTGATAGAGTCGCAGCAGTTTAAGTAACAGAAAATTATCTATATAAAAGTGGTAATAAAACAAGCTTTTGTGCTGTAACCTCAGTGTGAGGAGAGGTGCAATATTAAGGATTTCATCAGGGAAAGGTGTGCGACAAAGTCCTAAATTTATAGTGTGAATCCTCATCGCTGTGTTTAGGTGTTACAGAAGGTGCGGGTGAGAAAGAAAATCTAAATGAGAGGGGCAGACAAAGAGAGAAAACAGAGAGAGAGAGGAACTCGGGTCAGCCCAGGGCCTTTACAAGTATGTGCTGTACCTGAACCTCAGCACTCGAATAAAAAAGTTTGGTCTCGTCTTCTCACAAAGAGTTTTAATAGCGCTCAATTCTGAGGGATTATTCAGCTGAGCTTTATCTACCGCCGTATTCACAGTGAGTGAGAAAAAGACATTGAGGCGGCCACGTTTTCTACAGCAATCATTTCTCCCTGCTTTTCCCATCTGGCTGCCAGGCTTCATTACTGTGCTTTTAGTCAAAGCTGGAGGGATTTAACCTGAATTCGGCAGCTTTGAATCGATATACAGAAAGCACTCAAAGGAAAACGTGTTTGCCTAACTTTGCATGTGATCTGATTCCCAATTAAAGTTACCGTTACTATTTTGATTACTTGAAATGTAAACGTAGGCAGATTTCCCCCCCACCCCGCTTCTGTGTAGTGAAAAGTTTGGATTAGACAGGCTTCTCAGAATAACATTATAGCTTTGACTATGTGGCCATCTGGCAATGTATTTCTGGTCATACTCCATTAAATTACGATCTGCAAAGTTAATCAGATACAGCTTGAATAACATTAGCAGTTGGACTAAGGATTACAAGTACTAAAGACCAAAACTTGGGGTCATTTCTTTTTCTTATATATATATATATATATATATATATATATATATATATATATATATATATACAGTATATATATATATATTTTTTGCCGGAGCACCACCTGATTCTTCTCCTCCTAATTGTACCAGTGATGCTTGGTTCAACTTCCTGTGTCTACTACCTGCACAGATATCAACAGCGCAAATGGGTTGGTTGCCAGGTTGAGGTCACAAATGGGTTGACATTTGGATGATGTGTCGATTGTGTGAGTAGGATGCGTTTCATACAAGATCTGGCAACTGGACAACCTTGGAACATTGATGTGATTATTCATATAACGAGGTTTGGGTTACGGGAGTTTCTGGGAAGAAATAACAAAACGGGAGGGGGGCGGGAGATATACGGAAGACTCCCGTAAAAAAAACTGGAGTGTTGACAGTGTAGCACCTACGGCTCTGCATATCCTTCCCAACAAAAAGCAACTGATGCTTATTTTTAACAAGGCCCCCTGATCTTTCTCAGTTTTGGCAGCAAACATTTTGATTGTTTTGTGATCCTGTCACAATGTAATGCAGGCTTTACCAAGAGAACAGAATTGAAGGATGGGGAGTCACAGACTAAATTAGACCCAACGGCAAACCCACACCCACAGGTTATTCACATCATTGGTTCCTCACTTCATATCTGAAGAGGAGTTTTTTTGAGGTCTTAATAGCAGAAAAAACATCCCTTTTAATTCTAAGAGTAAGAGAAAAGGTGCAGCATGTTCAAGAAAACCAACTATATAAGTGGCCTCAGAGAAAAAAAGAAAGAAGACAAAACCAGTATATGATATGAGCCCTAATCAAGCAAGATTCAGCCCTACGTTTTCCTTTCAAAGACCCCGTGGGGGGTGGCTGGAAAGAGATTAAATCGAATGGGCGAGTAAGGACATCGTTCAAAGAACTGAAGGTGTGATGTGCAAGTTGCTGAGGTTGTGTGTGGCATTGGCACTGGAATCATTGTAAAAAATAAATCATGCGTTTAAAAGGATATTTCATCAACGTATTTATTTACCCAACCTCAAAAGTTGTCAATGTATGGAAAGTAGTGCTGTCAAATTGATTAATCACATCTAAACATTAAAGTGTGTGTGTGTGTGTGTGTGTGTGTGTGTGTGTGTGTGTGTGTGTGTGTGTGTGTGTTTGTGTGTGTGTACCAACCTCTATATACAAACTTTTATGTTAGATTTTACACCACTAATGGATACAGAAGCATCTTTCAAAAATCTTCTTTTGTGCTCCACAGTAGAAAGTCAGGTTTGGAATGAAATTAGTGAGACATAATTTTCAATTTTGGATGAACTATTCCTTTAAGTAGAAATAGTTTTGTCCGATTTGGGAACAAATTGTTCTTTTAAGTTAAATCTTTTCAGTGAATCAGTTTTTCCATTTCACAAAACTGGACTGCGTTTCCCAAACGTATATTGAAGAAAACCATCGTCAAAAATATTATCTACAATCTATTTAGGCTTGTGATGCTTTTGTGTAGTGGATTAACTGATTAATTTATCAGATCTGACATAAAAGGTAAATTTGTTCACAAATTGAAATGATTTGCTCATGAGTCTGTCTGATCTGGTTTTCAAGTTTAACTCATACATGACACAATGGTGATGATCATGTACTACTGCTTGTTGGTCTCACAGCGACCATTCATTTACCTGCCCCAAGCTTTACCCTATACGGTGATCACTATCTCACAACATTATGATTTGCAGCACTTTTGTAATATTCATGCAGTCCTGCCATTCGCTAAACCACAGGGAAATAAACAGTTGCTTATCTCACTCAAACCAACAATTTCTCTGGCATCCCTGTTGTCATACTGAGGATGTATGATCGGTAGGGGTTTAAATCCCGCATATTAACATAAGAAACTTTCTAAGATTGTGTTAAAAAAATAGGGTTAGACTAAACTTCTCCTTATGAAATATACATAAAACTAGTATAAACATGACAAGACATATGTCTAATCAAACTGATAAGAGCAATAAAAAAAAAAACGATGTTGCAAAACCCTCACCTTATCAAAACTGTCCCCAGGGTCCACAACTCGACAGACGATCCTGCAAAATGCACAAATTCAAATAACAGTCTAACCCTGTGTGTTTACATTGATTCATCACGGTGCCGTGCTAATTTTCTCCCAATGTTACCCGCCAACAAAGCTTTGTGCTGAGAAGAAATCACCTTTGCTCACAGCCAGAGAGAGTGAGAACTCATCGGGAAGTTCTGGAGCTGCTTACCATTCCTGCCACTTTGGCTTTTGTGAACAACTCCTGACTGCTTCACAACCCCTCGACGTGTCAAAAGGTGCTGTTGGTTCTCTTAGGGCCAAATTGAACAGCCAAATGTATTCTCAGATATGTACTTGGAGAGAATATTTCTGTCCTCATGAAATATAGAGGAGAAAAGCAGGTTTTCTAGTGGACATGGTGAGCCAGTGACCCTGAGAAAGAGTCCTCTGTTCCAGTGGTGGCTGGTGTTTCTAAGTAGTAAGGAGCTACAGATGGCATTACTCAATTGAAAAATGTGTACTCGCATCTACTTTTTTGGTTAGTTGTCTGCAGTGATGCTCCCTTAGAGCGGCTTCTCAAACTTCTACCAAACAGTGAATTTACTTGATGCAAATAATTGGCCAAGTTCAGAACAGTTTTTGCAATATTTACAAATGGCAATAGGCAACAGACCAGATTGTGAAAGCTAAATTAGACGTGTTGCGACAGGCTTAAACTATTTATGAGCACTCCGTGTACAGCTGCATTTTAAGAACTGTGAATCATGTTGTCACTGTTTCAATTAGTGGTGGTTTGTGGCAATGTCCAGTCCATTTAGCTTGTCAAGTCGTCATTTGGGCTTCCTGGTAGGACAAAAATACATTGAATGATTATTGGAAATTAGGCTTTCATTTGTTGTATTTTTTCATTGTTGTTGTCTCGTTCGAACGCCATTCTTTACTCGGAGTCAATAAGAGCAGAGTGAGCAATATCTACATTGGAACATCAGATTATGTTTTTATTGTACTGTACATTAGTCAACAGATGTTTATTCAGATGCATTTCCAAATGAAAATAGCACAAAGACTCGCGACCAAAGTGAAAGATCTGTGATATTTTATACTTTAAGCTCTGAAAATGTACTCTTCTATTGAAAACATTGAAATGCTCAACAAATATGCAAATTAACATTTTTTTTCTAATATTATGATATATATAATTTTTATTGATCAAAAGTAAAAGTAAAGAAAGACATGTTACTGTAAATATTCCAGGTTACTGTAAAAAAGTGCAGTTTATTTACAAAACGTGATCAAACATAAAACACAGTCATGGCATGAGGACAAGGGACACCTGTGCACAATGAATCAATGAACCAATGACAACATGACACATGAACACATGGTAGGATCACATGACTAACACTGGGAATCACATGATAAGACATGAAACATGAACCAAAACAAGACGTGACAGTTACACTGTTGTCAAATATTTATATTTCAAATAAATGCTATTCTTTTAAACTTTATATTCATCAATGAATCCTGAAAATAAATGTATCACTGTTTCTGCAAAAAATATTAAGCAACACAACCGTTTTCAAATTTGTCAATCGTAAGTAATGTTTCTTGAGCACGCAATCAGAATAGTGACACTGAAGACTGGAGTAACTGTTGTTGAAAATTCAGTTGTGCCATCACAGGAATAAATAATATTTTTTAAATATATTAAAATAGAAAAGAGTTAAAGTAAAAACTTCACTGTTCATTGTTCACATTTTTTTTACTGTGTTTTTGATCAAATAAATGCAACCCCTGTGAGCATAAGAGACTTCTTTCAAAAACATTTAAAAAAATCGTACCAACCTCAAACGTATGCATGTAACACAGGCTTCCCATGTGGCTTCTGGTCGGTGAGAACAGTGCAAATATGGATAAGACTTGTGAGAACACTGTGTGTGTGTGTGTGTGTGACGCTGAAGTGAGACGTCCCAATAGAAGAAGTTAAGTAGGTCTTACAAACACTTTGCATCTGAATAATTATCAGAAGACCTAACAGGAACCCGATCCCGTGCTTTCCATTGCCTTTCATCTCAGCTGGAAATTCATCACTTTCTGATGGAGTATTGTGGTGCAGAAACACCAGGATGGTTGTCATATAGCAAACAAAAGACTGTTAATTGGATTTAATTCTCACAATATTGCTCATGCATTCTAATGAGATGTCTTCAAGGGCTGAACGCAGAAGAGCGACACCAAATATACTTATTCCATGTGTAACAATCCCCAATTACATAGTGTTATTCTGACTGTACTAAGACAGGGGTGCAAAACTCCTGGAGAGTTTAGTTGCTCCAACACACATACCTGTAGTTCTCAAATAAGCCTGAAGGACTTGATTAGCTGGATTAGGTTTGAAGCTAAACTCTGCTGTGGCCCTCAATCGTAAAGGACGAGGCTTCAGTTGAGATCGGTCTTCAAGGAGTCCGATTTTACAGCAGAAGAAAGTTCCCAACGTTAATGGGGTTCGTTGATCAAGGGAGCAGATGTCTGCTTTTCATCAGGCCACACTGTTGTGGTTGTAAAGCCTGAATGTAATTAAGATTTCAGCTGCCACCTATCATGAGTGTAATTACCAGCAGCACAAAATCAAACAGTCCAGCCACTTCATTCCAGGCGTTTAGAAAGCCAACAGAATGAGAGCAGCCCCAAGTTTATCCTCTTTGGATTATATTTTCTCCTCTCTCTGTGTCAGACTATCTCACTAGGCCTGTCATCGGAACAGTTCCTCCTGAGCCGTAATTACGAGACGTGAGTACTTTTGTACTGCGTGCCGATGG
This sequence comes from Phoxinus phoxinus, assembly GCF_949152265.1. Classification (NCBI taxonomy): domain Eukaryota; kingdom Metazoa; phylum Chordata; class Actinopteri; order Cypriniformes; family Leuciscidae; genus Phoxinus; species Phoxinus phoxinus. The sequence continues at coordinate 22,874,232 of NC_136892.1, forward strand.
TGGTAAGGTTTTTACAACATTGCTTGAACATTTAATGTCCAAACCATAAACCAAAGTAGTTGGTCCCTTTCTCTGCTGCTGTAACAGCTTCCTTATTTTCTGAGGAGGCTTAGATGTTGGAACATTCAGACACAAGTGTAAATGAGGTCAGGCACTGAGGTTGCGTGATTGAGTCTGGCTTGCTGTTGGCTTTCTGATTCATCGCATACTACGTTTGTCACATACTGTTTTTCGCCTGCTATAGGGAAGAATGCAATATCGGATGCAGCCCTAGACTTAATGGAGATCAAGTCAGGGCAAGTTTTTTTCACACCATTGAACCAATTCTAAATGGACATTGCTTTGTGCATTTATGCACTAGTTCAAAGGTTTGGGGTCAGTATATTTTGATAATTTTTGAAAGGTTTTAATAATCCATGCAAGGCTGCATGTTTTTGATCAAAAAGACAAAAAAAAAAATCCAGTCAGAAACGATAATATAATGAAATATTATTAGTATGCAAATTGCGATTCATCCACTGTGATGAAACTCTACTAAAACCTTACGTATAGTCTCTTTATTCCAATTAAGAGTTTGTCCTTGCTTAATATGCATAGGATCTAGGACTATTAACATTTTTAATTTGTCTTTGAGTTAATTGCGTACTAGTGTACATTGTGTTCCTTATGTTTACCAGAGTACATTGAACGAAGTGTGTTTTACTATTACATTTTCAAGCTCGAGTCAGAGCTGCTAACTGGTCCGTCAAATGAATCCTGTATCTCATCCGGCTGAGATGAGGGCTATCAAACAAAAGCGTCAAGCTCTGTCAATCTCTGCTATTTAGAGCCATTACTGAGGAGCCACGTGCCAAGGCCTCATGATGAGTGAAATATGGCGTTCTCAAGCGACAGACATCATTATATTTTCATTACTGAATGCTTCCCATAAAGAATAAGACGCTGAGATGAATGGGCAAAGAGAAGGAAAGGACAGGAGGAGCTGTGAATCAGGCTGGATGAGAAACACATGTGAGGGACCTTTCCTCGCAATCATCTGTATTGGATCAACATGGGATGACGTGTGTCGGAGGAGTTGCGAGATTCCAGTGGCTAAGTTGCCACATTATGAGTGTCATGCTCTCATATTATTGATGGTACGGCGTGTGTATCATTTTTTTTTAAATGATGGAAAATATTTCCATCAGTTGGTGATGACGTTTTATACTGCTGAAATGTACTGTACGTTCTCCTCCGTTGACTCTCTAACGAATACTCGTAATTCACTTTTGGCTCTTGATTGCTTTAAGCAGAACTTGCAACTCATTATCACACCGTAAGCACATATTCACAGTCATGTTAGTTTCACAGAGATGTTTACACTTGGGGGGTATTTTAGTTTTGTTGCCAGATCTGTTACCCCAGGATGAGGAGTACTTAAAAATTCCCAGATGGACTGTAGGCATGCAGGTTTCTTATATACATGTCAGCATCTTATTCTTTATATAGATGCTGTTTTCACTAAGTGTAAATGTTGTTATATGCTATTTATTCTGTTGCAAAAAGTCACAGATACTATTTGCACCTCAATGTATAGTAGTATAATAATAAAACAGTACCCAATAATAACAGCATTCAGGGTATATGATTATTTACATTTACATTTATTCATTTAGCTGACGCTTTTATCCAAAGCAACTTACAATTGCTATATATGTCAGAGGTCGCACGCCTCTGGAGCAACTAGGGGTTAAGTGTCTTGCTCAGGGACACATTGGTGTCTCACAGTGGATTCGAACCCGGGTCTCTCACATCAAAGGCATGTGTCTTATCCATTGCGCCATCACCACCCTGATTATACTTATTAAAATCATGGATGCTGCCTTATTGGGACAATATCCCTACCCCTAAAGCCCTCTCCTCAACCCTACCTAATAAACACATTACTCCCACTATCAAATACCCGTTAGGCACTTTATTTCCACTTTACACATACACATATATATATATATATATATATTTTTTTTTTTTTTTTTTTTTTTAACTTAAAATAAACACCTATCCAAGCTGATATGAAATGGAAAAAGGGAGAAGAATGTGTTCAGAAAATGGGAGATTCGAACTCTGATCGGTCGAGTCAAACAGATATGCCACCTCCCTAATGGTGAAAAAAAGCGAATATTCGTTACTTGCTCTAGATTACTCACGGGATTCTTGTTTTTTTGCATCACTCGTGCAAATAAAAACAATTTTCTTTCGCCAAAAGAGTAACACTTGACAATGTATGACGTAGGATGTAGGAGTAGCGTAAGCTTTGACGCCTCTCGCGGTTCAAACAAAAAGGGCTGGGCAACAAACTCAAGCACCTCCGACATTTCTCTTTAAAAAATGTTGTGACTTTTTTGTTTTGCTCTATCCTCTTCGCTTTTGCGTTCGTCAATGCGGCATGTCACAAACAGAGAAAGGTTATTCTTTCACTGTAAATCGATGCGTGCGGTCGTCTGCGGGAAGCTAGTTATTTTAGTCGATAAAGTTTTAAATATGGATATTTTTCTTACACGAACGCATCACTTCGCTTTAGAAGGCTTTTATTAACCCCCCAGGGCCGTGTGGAGCACTTTTATCATGAATGGATGCACTTTGATGGACTTCAAAACATAAGCGGCCATTTAATGCCATTATAAAGCTTGAAAGAGCCAGGACATTTTTTTTATATAACTCCGATTGTATTAGTCTGAAAGAAGAATGTCATACACCTAGGATGGCTTGAGGGTGAGTAAATCATGGGCTATTTCTTTTGGGTGAACTATCCCTTTAAGCATGCTCTTCACTCACACCATTGTCTGTTTGGTAACCAAGTAGCTACACTAAATTTTAAAAAACTTTATTTGGGGTACAATGTAGTTATTAGTTATTAATAGTGTTATTATGGAATGATACAAAGTATGTAGCCTAATGTTGATGACAGTTGTAATTTGTGTACAAATTATTAATTCACTCTTTAGATCATCATGTTTTGAAGTTTATGATGGGTATTCATATTTTGAGATTTAATGGGTATGGGACAGGGGGAAAACAAAACTTCATTTTATCATTAAGTACTGTACTATTTACTGTTACATTGATAAAATGATTTCCTGTACCAGACCTGACAGAGCAGTGCAGTTTTTCATCTTTGTCAATCTTTCTCTGTTTGTGATATATCTGTCTTTTCATGTGTGCTCAACTTACTTCATCGCTCTCTCTCCCTCCCTCTGTCTCTTTCTCTTCTCTTTAATCTCTCTAAACTAATTGCACACCTAGTCTGTGAGGGTTTGGGTGGTGTAGAGATCAGGACACGTTGCTCTCTCTGAGCATCAAAAATGTCATTTATAATGAAAGTTTGCTCATCTCTTGAAGGTACTACAGTTGTTTTTTACGTGAGTCACATTCTTTTCCTCTTTCTTATGTGGCTTGTCCTCTCAATCCCTTGATCTGTGAAATGTTGCTATGAAAGGCCTTTTTTTTTTTTTTTTTTTTTTTTTCACTAGTGAAATGACTAATTGTTCATTTCTAATGACATGCACTACCATGTTACAAGAAGCTGAACAGAACAAAGTAGACAGTGATGTTCACTACGTTGGTCCCTTATGAGGTTTTTTGAGAGAGACCTAAAAACCTGTTGAGAGTTCAGACCTTGTGAATTATGAATTACTATGTAAGCAGGTCTCACTTTAAATGAAGATTGCAAAATTATAGAAATACTGAGCTTCAAAGCTGTAGAAAACATCTTCACATAAAAAAAAGAGACATGGAGTAAGAAAAACAAATCCGGTAAAAGGCACCGTTTGATCTGTAATGTAATTTATTTTCTGCTTCACAACTGTTTAGCGAAGACAAGCAAACTATTCTAAGTCAAACACAATGATGGCATAATCAATTAAACACTGTATTATAATTACTTCTGCGAGGAATGTGATAAAAATGCACGTTTCTGACACGTCATTTACTCTGTAGCCAATTTAGGAATCATCTGTCGTTTTCACAATGTTTTTTTTTCCCCAATTCTTTATAGACATGATGCACAATGCCATTATATGACTGACTCGTTTCTTTTTATGTTCATCGACCATCACATCCAAAGGCGTTTATATTTAATGAATACTGTATAACGAGTCAGGCGATTATGAAGAGAAATGTTTTGGGTGTATGTTCTGGGAGCTTAATCACTGGGTTTGTATCTCCTATACAAACAGCATCTGCTTCATTGTTCAATAACTGATTGAAATGAATGCAACTGTGCAGTAATAAAAACAGTTTTGATGCCACCCAGAAATGGAATCAGGTGTGTTGTTAGCGTTTTCTCTCTCAGTACAGTAAAACCGAATGACATGTAAAGAGAAGGCGGTGATTAGTACAGTGTTGAAAAAAAAGTGGGTGCAGACTGGAGAAGTGGTGTGGCGGTGTATTGGTGATGTGTGTCTGATGTTGTGGCAAATTCAAGTCCACCCCTCGTGAACCCCTCACACAATGCATTTCATATGTGGTGGAAAATATACAGCTTTTTGTGTGTGTGTGTGTGTGTGTGTGTGTGTGTTTCTAGGTCTAGCTCTTACGAGTGTCTTCGAAACATACAAGCAATATACCATGTGTATTATATTTAAAGTATATGCAGTAATACCTTTGGCTTATTCCAAATAAAACAAATATTACTTAGCTATACTTTGTACAATATACTCTAATGTATTTTGATAGTATACTTTCAATGCATTGTTACGATGACCATTTTCTGCAAAGTTAAATGTATATTTTAAATAAAGTGCAAAAAATAAAAAAATAAACAGAATATATTTTTAGAAAATATACTTAAGTACAATTATTTTAAAGTGTGTTAAAAGTTGTATTGCGAAAATGGGTAAAAGCATACCCCGAATTTTATTTATTTTTGTATATTTACAATGTATCAATGAAAAAGGGAATATATTTGAAATAAAATAAATATACTTTTTTATATAACCGTAGCAGAAATGGGAGGAAAAGTGCAGGTTATGAATACAATGAAATGCTTAAAATGTGTGTTGTGTGAAGAAAACAAAGAAGGAGGTGAATAAATAAACCACATAAGGAGAGAAAAGAAACACTTTGTTTTATTCAGCCACATACAGGTATTCAGAGCAAGCTTCAGAGGAAGAGGTCAATCACAACACACTTAAACATCACTTTTACACAGCGTTTGTAATCATCCGTCATCAAGCACCAGTTTGCCTCTCCTGCCTGCCCTGTGATAAGGATAGTTTGAAGGACTGTGTTCGTGCGTGCGTGCGTGTGAGGTGTGTGTGTGTGTGTGTGTGTGTGTGTGTGTGTGTGTGTGTGTGTGAGAAGAAAGAGTCTAAGGTAAGACACAAGTGTTACAGTTTTTTTTATTTATCTTTCCATCTTTCTTCCCCATGATACACTCAGGAAACAAGGTTGACTCCAACACCTGCTGTAAACATATCTCGGTGTCAGGAAAAATGCACAGCATTCAAACTGAATCTTTAAAGCTCGCCGTCAAAAATGCAACATACTTGACAGGTCGAAAGAGGTGGAGTGCTGAGAATCTAATGGAAATATACTGATCTGCACACCACAGCTGGAAATAATGCTCCAGAGTAACCTTTTTTTCACATTCAAACCTCCTTTCCAGCTCACCCACGTTTACTTCTATCACTCTATGATTTTTTTTGTGTTTCCACCTCACAACCCGGTTTCTGACATTTGTCAGACCTTTTGCAGGATGCATTTGTATTTATGTTCATGAGTGTGTCTGTGCACGCGAATGACTCGGTCTTGTGTGTGTGTTTGTGTGTGTGTGTGTGTCTGTAGGTTATGAGAAAATCAAACTTGGAGAGGGACAGCTGGCATCCCTTCAGACATTGCTTGACCTTTCTGTCTAGCACAATCACACTCATATACACACACCCACACAGGGCATCAGGTGTAAAGTGCCTCAATTTAAAGTTTGGCACAAACATTTTCAGCTGTTTTATCTGCACTTGAAATGAGATGAAAATCAAAAGAACTGTGTGTTAAGCCTCTCTGTCTCTCTCTGAGGTGGACGCATTCCGATGTTGATGTGTAGTGTATTGGCTTGTTTGGTGAATCATATTGCTGATGACTGCTGGGAATAGGGATGCTGGTCCCATATGCCAGGATACACATGCAGGAAGCACCAAGGGATACAGAAACCTGTCATTTTCAAACCTGTGTTTGCCATCAGTAAATATATTGTACATATGCATATAAAACACATAAAACTAGGTTTTTACTTGGGCCGCATAATATATTGAAATACAATAGACAAATCTATATGGTTTAAAGGGGACCTATGCTCCCAAGTCTTGATTTTGGTGTAGAATAGGTTTTAATGCTTTAATGTTCAAAAACAATATTATTATAATTTTTTAAAACACATTTTTGCAGCACCGATCTTCCCCAGACTGCCAGCAACTCTCTGTTTAGTTCCAGTTTCAATGAAGCCCCTCTTTTCAGGAAAGCGCAATGTGCTCTGATTGGTCAGCTGGACCAGTGTGTTGTGATTGGTCAATCGCTTCGAGCATATTTCAGAAATGTCACATCCCTTACCATAGCTGTGAGTTTCAACCAGTTGTTGTATTAGACTTTATATTGTCTGACATGGTTTTAAAAATTCCGTAATAATCTATACCCATCATTTTAATGATAATAAGATAATTGATAGCTTTTGTTTTTGTTCACGTTTTCGTTTTAATCATGAGAGTACAGGGAGAGCATATAGGCTAGAGACTGTGCATCACTGTTCATGTTCAACACCACACAAAGCAAATCATTTTTTTTTTTTTTTGGTGAATTTTTAACACCGTGACTGCTGAGGCCTAAAACACGACCGTTGTGCCTGCCTGAAGAGGCAAGTGTGACAGCGCACTATTACAAAATACAATTACTATTAAATTATGAACAAAATGCATAAAAAATTAACTAAGCTAAACTCAATCAACTTTCTGTGTCTGCCTGAACTCAAACCTTCCTCCTGCTCAGCATGGACTTAAACTGGATGCGTGCCTGTGCTGGCGACAGTCTGTTGTTTGTCCTTCATCCTCCACCGCATCAGTCCCTCTTTGTTCACCTCTTTTATCAGCAACATCACAACTATTTGGCCGTTTGAAGAAACGCTTCACATTCAGTTGCCTTGACATTTTTGCAATTGCACATAGCGGTGACTAAAGCCTCAGACCAGACAAAGACGTCACGCACCGAGATCAAAGACGAGACGACGATACTAGATAATAGCAAATAAATATGTGTGTTCGCCACCAACTGGACAGGGGTGGGAAATACAATTACAAATTACAATAGATTTATTCTAAAACCCCTGAGTGTTATCTCTCAAAATGATGGACAATATAGGGATTTACCCAAAGCCTATAATCACGATAACGTAACGTAATTAATAATAACGTATTCTGCGGAGTGTATATATTATTGTATTCAGTAGGTATACATCAGATTTCACTTATCACGTGAAGATTATAAGGAGAGACGACTGACAGGACTATGTCGGAGGATTATATATAATTACCCAACTATATAATTGTGAGAACACAAAAGCATTGATATATTTTTCCCTCCAGTTTCATAAAATCATAATCACAATCCCTTTAGGGATTGTGATTTGAATGCGTCATTTCCTTTCCGATCATAGTATTCGGCTTCGGGCACATCCCTGATAGACAGCCTTCAGATTTTTCCATCACTGCTTAAAAATAAATGTACTCATTGACAGAAAATATTTGGTTAACACGACCACTGGTGTTTAACACACTAACGCAAATCAACCAGGCCTTGCCTTTTTTATTTTTTGCCTTGGGTGGAAATTATTTAAATGAGGAATATTATGATGTGTATGTTCCCTTAAGAAAACTCAAGAAACAATCGAAGCATTTTAGGGAGTTAGGCCATATACACCCTTTGTAGTGGACTTTGGGCTTTGTAACTTTGCATAGCTTTTCATGCTCAAACAGCAACATCACAGTAAAGAAGGTTGAAAATGTAAAAAAGTATAATAGGAGCCCTTTTAGGGAGCGGTCACATTAGCAAAATGTTGTAGTATTTGCATGACACTCATTTAACAATGCCATAGTACTACCAAAAAAAGTCCTGCTAGTATTTTGATGCTCTTGTTTAGAAGCTGCATGGTTGCTATACTCGTTCACAAGCTTCAGATGCAACTTTAAAGACTGTAATTGCAAAAAAAAATTTCAAATAAGATGTATTTGGAGATTTGGTTTCAGTGGATTATAGATGAAAATCCATTTCTGCGCTTGTTTTGTTATCTGTGTTGTGAAGTGTCCCTTTTACCGAACGAGAAACCATTCCAAATGATTTTGTGTGTGAATGAGCTGTTCAAATAATTCAGACTGAATTGATTCAGACCGTGTTTCTATCCCTGTTTGACTAATTCATTAGAACTGATTCATTCGTGAATTGGGCATTGCTAATTGAATCCAGACAGAAGAACCTGCTGGTCACATGACTTGAGCTGAAATATTATCAGGGGAAATGTAATGTTATATACATTAGTATTAGTGCTAACCCAATTATTGAACTACTAAAATTATGATTTAAAACTAGTGACGCTACTTTATACGTGTACAGAGATACAAGTCTATTTCATAATGTTGCACATTTTCAACAGTAAACCATTTGCAGCGAGGCACATGTATTTGCGTAGACCTATTCTGTAGATGCACTGTGGAGGTATGATGTGTGTAATCACAGAGTACTATTCTACCTTACAATAACATGCAGGGATGAATAATATTAAACCTTCCCTGTCTCCACAGTGAGTCTGTTTCCCCTCACACCAGGCACATATTTCAGCCCTAGATCAGAAACCACTTTGCAATGAAGAGGTCGTGACCCAGTGGAGAGCAAGAGATATGAAGGGGTCCACAGGCAGCAAAGAGAATGAAAAAAGGGAGAATGAATTTGCAAAAATGAAGGATAATTAGGAGCCCAGAAGAAAAGGCTGGTATTTTTTCTTTTTCTTTTTTCATTCTGCCTGACGCTAATGTGAATACGATTGCAATTTGTCATGAAATGATTATTTCGCTCTCATGAAGGTTCTTTGTCTAATTCTATCCATACGTCAGAGAGCACAATGCTCTTTGAATGGAGCTGTGAATGAGGCAAATCAAAATCAATCAGCTTTGGATGGATTTGCAAGCGCTTGACCCTCTCGTCTTATCACGAGCTTTAATAATGGGAGATTTTTGCCTTTTTATGAGATTGGAGTTACACTCAGATGACTCCGGTTAAGTGCTTTGGGGGTAAAGCACAAATGTGTGCAGAAATATGAGGACATATCTATTAATATTTAAAATTATCATTTGTTATTTCATATTATATTTAATATGTATTTTACATATTATTATTATTATTAATAATATGTAAACTTTAAATATGATCAAATGAGAAAATACATAATATTAATATTTATTTTTTATTATAATAGATAATATATATACACTTTAGACCACTAAATGAGGTGAAAATTGTATTGTCATTTTTTATTTTTTATTTTATTTTATATTACTGACATTAAAAAAAATACTTCTCTTCCCCCCCCCCCCCCCCCCCCCCATATCTCTGAAGTCCCAAGTGTGGCTTTTCTGCATAATAACTTGCATTTATTAGCTAAGGTCTATTTAGTTTTGTGCTCTGGGCTGAAACGCAGTGAGAAACTATAGCTTTTCTTGTTATACAAAAACTTTGTTCGCATTGGTGAAACATTTTGTAACCTTCCCTGATAATTCGTTATTCTGAATCGTAACCCGTTATTCCTGGCTGATCAGCACAACCACGCATGCCTGACCAGTTTTTAATGAGTGCTTATTTGACAGCTATGACTCCTACTTGGTACTTTCTTATTATGTGAGCTCACATATGAGTGTGTGTACTGTATAGGGAGGGGATGATGAAACACACTGACATTTTTACCCTCGCTGACGAAGAACTAACATTCTCATTTCACTTCTCTACCTCTCCCATCCTAAACTCCCTCACTTCGGCCCCATCACACCAACCTGTGTGAAAATGCCACTCGCCTCCGCAGACTTCATCCATGACCTTTTCCACCCCGTTCACGGAAAAGCCAAGGCTCCAATTAAACACCCCCATCAAACCGCTAATCAATCCATCAATATAATCAAACACAAACCCTGGCTGCAGATCCAGAGGTTTTAGTACAAAACAAACAGTTGTCCACTTTGGAAAAGGCACTATCTGTAATATGTTACTTTTGAATATAAACAATTAGCACACATATGAGAAAGAAGGAAATTGTTAAAATAACAGGAGGTGAAACTCACAGGCAAGGGCATCTGAACTGGAACCTGCAGTTTTCAGTCATTTTGGAAAGAGATTCAGTGCTTCACCGAGCCCATTTCCAGTTTGACATTACTATGCTGTAGGGTCTTTTTCTCTCTCTCCCAGCCATCGCTCATCCATTTTTTCTGTCTTTTCTCTACCTTCAACTGCTCATTTTCATCCCGTCTTCTTCCCTGAGTCCTGCAGTTGTGTGTGTGTGTGTGTTCATGCATGCAGCAGTCGTGTGATTGTATACTATGGGTTAGCACCCTTCATGGTTAGAGGGTTAAACACACAGGGACCACATAAGATGAAGGACTTGCTCACAACTGTCTCCTAGAATGATTTATGAACAGCTGCAGACGCACACGGACACCGTACACACGCACACACAAACAAAAAAGCCTAGTACCCCTGGTGCACAATGTTATCGGAGATCGATAGGAGTGTGGTTTTATTGAATAATCTGAAGACCAGGCTTGTTTATTTGGCTGATAAAGGCCCAGTTTCAAGGTTTAATACGGCAAGGGTCATTGCACAACTTTTAAAACCTTTCAAATGCAAAGAGAAAACATCTAGTTCTCAAATTGCACAGCTCAGGGGCAACTTTTAGAAAATGCAGGGTGGTCAAGGGATCAGGGAGTAAACTTACCTGGTATTTGCAATGACTTCATGATACTTGATTTGTTTAAAAATGAGCAGTAACCAAAAAAACTGCGGGTCAGTTTTCAGAAGACCCTTTTTATTTTCTAGAATAAGTCTGAATCGAAGTATTATTTACATACAAATACATTTCGTAGTCTTGACTATCTTTACTTTGTATGTAAATGTCTTAATATTTCAGAAAATGCGTTTAATAATCAATTGGTAAAGTCATCAAATTAGGTGCAGTGGTTTAGAAATCTATCCATTTTCTGTTTTATTTTCTGTTTTTGCTGTCAAACTTTCAACATTTGGGGTCGTCTCCAAGGTGTCAATAATCAGTTTTTGCATATCCTGATTCTTTTCCTCATTTTTGTTAAATGAATTATTGAAAAATAAAACCTTTTAGGAATGCATAGATTTGCAAAGTTTGCACTCAACACATTGAGACGAGACCTCTCAATTACAAGCACTTGGAGTGCAGACATATTTGTTGATTTTCAGTGGTGGCGCGCATCTAGTTTTGTCGATTTGCATCTTGCCAGTCGTTTTCTTTGTAGACACGTGCTCTCTGACTGCTTACTTCATTATAACAGTGGCGTTCTGATTTGTTGCATCATCCCTCTCTTCAACTGAAATCTTAAAAAGAGTCTTGATTGTGAACTGGCTAGTAATAACTTTTTTTTGTGCCAGACAATATTTTACATACAGACTGGACTTGCAGGGTGTTTTTGCACCCTTGAAGGGCACTTGGGGAAGGGGACGCCATTTGTTGGAGCGTTCCAAACGAAAGTGAACAACTGAATCCCTTAATGAAGGACCCTTCCACAGGTCCGTTAGCGAAGGAAACATGCAATGGTCACTTCAAGGAAGTATTTTAACCATTTATGGTCATGTTCTGCTGTTGTAGGGCATTGGGATGCTCACTTCCAATTGGAATTTTCCCTCAGTATCCCTGTGGTAGAGAGTCTTTGTGCTGAGATAACATTTTTGTGCCGTTGGTACTCCATTCATTAATTCAGGCTCTTGTATTGCTCCTGTTGAACTTTACTTGCATCTTATAAGTGATTGTGTATCTGTCCACATATTTCTCTCATAATTCTGTTTCTTTCTTTGTTTTCTCCCTGTGTTTTGCACCTTCCCTGTTCCCACTGTCCATTTTTTTCTTTTCTTTTCTGTGTGCTCCAGGTATTTTGTAACGGATTAACACTCTTCCAATTGTTCTTGTGTCCACATGCAGGAGTCTGATCAAACACACTCACAGACAAACTTTCTTTTTTTTTTTTACTTGAACCTAGAAAGTCCTGGATGAACACATGTACTGCAACATATTGATCTTTGAGATTTAGTGCTTTGGGCGATGGGAGTTTTGAATCTGGCAAGATATTCTCATCCTGTTCCTCCTCTTGTGAGTTTATTTCCTATCTCCACTGTTTTATTTTATTTTAGTTATTTTCCTTAAAATATATTCAGAGTTATTTTTATTGAAATAAAGTGTTGTCCTTTGTATTGATTTAAAAATAAACTAAAAACTAAAAGAAAAGCTATAGCTGTAAGTATTGCATCCCACTGTTTAAAGTTTGACAGCACAATTTCAGAGAACTCATTATGATGTCTTCATGTTGTGCTCAGACAGGTCTTTATGAACCATCCGTCTATCATCACTGTATAATATGCAGATCAGTTTTTAAAAATTAGTCATGAGTCATCATATACATGGGTATTCAAGCTGAAGTAATACTTCTCTGTACACACACAAACCCTCATGAACAATGCTGACATGGCTGTTGTCAATTTCCTTCTCAGCAATTCATCTCATTCAACTGTCTGTACGAGCTTCATCATGCCCACCATAAACATTTACCGAACGCCCACAGGAACAGCCTCTAAAAGCCGTTGGCTGGTTCTGCTTAAAGGGGGGGTAAAATACTTAGTTTCAGTCAATCTCATGTTAATCTTGAGTACCTATAGAGTAATAGTGCGTCCTTCATATCTCCAAAAAGTCTTTAGTTTCATCATATTTATAAAATAAAAATACAGCTTTCCGATTCTATCCGGAAAAAGCCGAGGTCCTTGATTCTGGGCGTGGGCGGAGCTATAGAGTCAAGCGGGAGCAGCTTGAGCCAGCAGTAACACTGGGTTCTTTGGGAAGCTGAACAAGGTAAACTTTCCCTCACATCCCAAAACACACTTTTTTGGAGACATTCTTGACATCAACCATTCCTATTTAGCGCTGCAGATGATGATTTCCGGTAGTAACGCGTCGATGAGCGCGGTCTTTCTCTCCTCTGGTCGACGTGTGCGTGAACGCGCTTTTCCGAGAGCAATGCTCATATAAGGAGTTCCACTCTGGTCTACGTCATTAGATCTACGATAGAAAAAAACCAGCCGAAACGTGTTGCAATCCGGAAGTATGATTTTCAGCACAGAAATTCTCTGTTATTCGTTCAAAATAACTTTTCAAACTTTGGCCATTATTAGCATGAGAATCCATCTCTTTAACATTGTAAACAACTCTGAATATATGAAACACCATTGTACCCCCCCTTCTCCGCATCTTCTCCCTGATACAAGCATAATCACACTGCCTTACACATCTCCGGAATTACAATGAGCCAGCGGACACTTTGAACAAAAGCTAATGTACCTCAGAATACTAACCCTACATACTAAAGGCCTCAATGCATAATGCCTCACATTATCCTTTCATAATGATAAATACATTTATTTTATTTTAGTTCATAATGGAGGACAACAGAACAGAAGCTGGAGGTTATTGAATGTTAACTTCAGCAGTCATAGCTTTGTGATAGAAATGAGTTACATTATGAGTTACATAGTATACTATAATAAGTAAATATATACTCACCCACTCGAAACATCATGCATTTCTTACCTTACAACTGACAGTCATGGACACCATGTAGGTTCTGGTATTTACAAATATATATTAAAATGTACTCTAAATTCTTTACACGAGAGAGAGTGTAAAACTCGCTCTGATATGTTTAGCATTCTTCTGGTGTAAGGTTGTTAGTGCGTTTGCCCTCCAGGTTTTCCTGGGAAAACCTAATCCACAAGTTTCTCTGTATCCCACTCCATGAACCTCTCCGTGAGAACATTTTTGTTAAGAGATTTCTGAGCTACATGTCTGTCGGACATGGATGAATTGGCTCACAGCAAGGTCTTCGGTGAGTGGACACCAGCTTACAGTTCCAAAACAAATATATATTCCTAGCCAGAGGGTTTCATTTTCAGGATTTTTTCAAATGTATTTATTATTTCGTTTTTAAAATGGGTATTTTGGATTCAAGTTAGTGGACTTGAAATAGTATATTTTACCAGTGTGTATAAATAACTCTTTTTCAGGTTTTTGTACTGTACATGAACATATATTTGGGATTTTTGAGCAGAATTCAAATGAAATGTGAGAGCTATGGATGGGGAATTTGAGTTACTTTCATTTCAGTCTTACACAAAACTGTTAAATGGCTTCAGAAGATTTGGAATATAGTGCACAAGTCATAGACCTTTAATATATATATATATATATATATATATATATATATATATATATATATATATATATATATATATATATATATATATATATATATATAAAAGCCTATTTTAGCAATGTTAAAACATTTAACACTTAACATTTTGAATTGTGGCATCACAGTTAAATACATCTAATTTCCATAATGGCAAGAAAAATATTATGTTGTATATATTTTTTAATTGTAACATGCATCATGGTAGAATTTGTTTTATTGCTTTTGTTGATCTATTCGAGGTACTTGAAGTATACTGTAATCTAATACATACTGTATTTCAGAAAAGCTTTTACTTGACTGTTTTAATTTTGTATTCCTGTCTTTTATACGTGTTAATTGTATAAAACAATACACTGAATTTGTTTCACTGAAACATGCAATAAGATCAATATTGCATAGACAGGGTGAATTTCCATGTTATGAAGATTTTGGAGGTAAAGATGATTGGTTTGGTTGTAGATTATTTGGAGAGGTAGCTGGATAAAGAACAGGACTCTATTTCTAGCAAATAGCTGTGTGATACTTGGCTTCTGTTGACTACAGCAACCTCAAGGTCTTTTCACACATCTGATGTTTTGGCTTGAGGGAAAAAAATGTTTGAGAAGATTTTAAAATGAAACCGCACATCTATATTTTGCACTGGAGTGGTGAAGTCCAAAATATTGCAGTATGCTATTTTTGTTTGTTTGTTTGTTTGTTTTGGAGGCTCGATCAATTAAAAAAAACTCACTGACCATGTAAAGGACAACAAATGTGTTGTCAGACTCCAACTATTGATTTATAAAAAATAATTTTGATGGAAAATCTTTTTTTTCTTTAGCTGAATTAGACTTTATTTCACTCTGGATAGAGCGTCTTGCTTAATCGCTTAACTATAAAGTGTGTTTTGGACCGTAGTTGTTGATCGAAAGGGTTGTGTCAGTGTATGCATGCTTGCTTTTCTTCATTAGTCTGCTAGAGGGATAGTTAGGTTTAAGCTCCATGTCGCTTTTGCCGGCTGTGGTGATTGAATGACTTATTGCAACATTAAAGCATAAATGCGCACACACACACACTCCTCCGACATTCCATAACGTCCATAAAGATTTGGCTCGGTTTGGACCACAGATAAGGCAAAAGTAATATTGGCCTCATGACTAACCAAGCACACACGGACAGATTAGAGTGACATACACACACTGACAGTGTGCTCTGACTGCGAGACAAACCTCCTGATTATTATTCCAGGCCACAGCTGCCGGAGCAAATAACCAAGGTGCTGTTGGGCTATGCTTAGAATCGCTTTCCCTGTTTAAAGTAAGCAAAAATTCACACTCCCACAACCTCATTACGTTTATCCAGTCCCTTATCAGGATTCCCGCAGCCCTGTACCAGTACCACCCCACTCCTCCCCGCAAGTACACTCATGCTGGAGCCATGTAGACTGCCCGACATGCACGCCGAATCTAAGAACATTATGCGCGGTGCATTAGAGTGAGTTATCAGAACCTGCACTGGGGCAGCTGTGGGGCTCATCCTTGTCTCTGGACTTGTTTGTTCAGGAGCATCCCTCCCTCAGGGACTGGGTTCATCATCCATAACTCCATCAAGGTCCGCCAGGAACATTAGAGTTGTGATTTGATGATCAATTAAACTTCACAGACCATATTGCTAGTACTAGATCCTGTAGATTCGCCTTGTACAACATTATGAGGATCAGGCCCTTTTTATCAGAACATGCTACACAACTCCGTGTCCCAGCTCTTGTTCTATCCAGACTGGATAGATGGATGGATAGATGCTCTCTTGGCAGGCCTTCCAGCATGTACTGTCAAACCTCTGCAACTGATCCAGAACGCCGCAGCTAGAGCGGTCCTTAACCAGCCGAAGAGAGCGCACGTCACACCTCTCCTCACAAAATTGCACTGGTTGCCAATTGCTGCTCGCATTAAATTCAAGGCACTGATGCTTGTCTATAGAACAACCACTGGCTCTGCACTCTTTTACCTAAACCCATTACTCCAGACTTACGTGCCATCCAGAAGCTTGCGTTCTGCAAGTAAAGCCTTGTGATGCCATCTCAAAGAGGCACAAAATCTCTTTCAGAGAACCTTCACCTGGACTGTTCCAAGCTGGTGGAATGACCAGCCTAAGCTGATTAGTCCGTACCCTTTTTTTTTTTTTAAAGAAACAGATGGAGATCTTTTTCGGCAACACTTGATCCATTAATACTAGCACTCTCTTTTCTTTTCTATTGTATATCAAATAAAAAAAATGTTTTATGTGTACTGCATTAGACTAAACTGGGATGTGTCACAGCACTTGCATATTGTTGTCCTATTGTTAGTTTAATTGCTTATATTGCTTTGGATAAAAGCTTTGGATAAAAGCATCTGCTAAATGTAAATGTCCTCCTCCCCAGCGCCACCTGTAGAGATCTTCTACGGGGGTTCTACCATTTCTTGCAGCAGGCTTTCATTTCTTTGTTACTCTGACTAAGCTGAACAAATTATTGCATTTGCTCAGCAGCAGTGTAGCAGATCTTGTCCACCAAAATCAAGCCTATGTATATTTCATGCTCCATGCCAATAAATGCTGTTGAAATTGAACCTCCCCGAGACTCATGACTGAATCAAGACCCACATCCAATCATGATTGAAATATATATATCCAACATATCCATCAAAAACAAAATCAAACTGAAAAAGCTGGATGGGGTTTAAAGGGGTAGTTCACCCAAAATTGAATTGTTTTACCATTTACTTCCATAGTATGAAAAAAAATAAAATACTATGGAAGTCAATGGCTACCGTCAACTGTTTGGTTACTGACATTCTTTAAAATATCTTCTTTTGTTTTCAACAGAAGAAAGAAATTCATACAGGTTTAGAACAACTTAAAGTTAGGGTTGGTAATCCTGTTCAGAAACATTTTTTTTTTATACTGGGTGAAATGGTCCTTCCATTCTGATAGTAGTCAATACATTATGTGTTCAGAAAAAGGAATGAAACAAATCTGACCTCTGTAGCAGCTGTAGGACAGTAAAAACTCTGACCAATCACTGCCATTCGGTGCGAATGTAAAGAACCAATCAGATGCCTTCATGTCTCGTGCCCGAGCACCACTGCGTGCACAGCAGTGATGCGCGGGTCAATGTATAAACAACCCGCACCCGACCGACGTTTTCAACTAACCCGCCCGCAACTCGGACCGCAAAAAAAAAGAAAGAAAATATTGTTCCTGACCCGCGTTTTTTAAAGTAGCCTAGCTAGTAAATGCACATCGCGTCATGGCCATAGACGGAGGAACTAGGGGTGCGCATTTTTCAGAATGCTGTAGCCTATGATATAGCCTAGTGTTTTGTAATAAAGGCTTGATTTATTCATTTATTTCGTTTCATTTTCTTAACAATTAAGATGCTGCATGTGTTTATCCAGTCTAATTGATGTGTCTAATTGACTTTCCCAACAAAAATCCCGCCCCCTCTCAGCAAATAGGCTACATAAAACTGACATTACTGAGCTATACGCGTTTAAAAGTAGCCTATTAAAATGGCACAATGCCATTGCTCAGTTCAACGCGTTGGGAAATCGGGCATTTTGTCCCGCGTCAGCTTTTATTCAAAAGTTAATAACGCGCTCAACATTCAAAAGGTAAATAAGGATTTCCCACTTTCATCTGCAGACTGCTCGTGCGTCATCCTCGCGCATTCAGCCAATAAAGTGTAGACCTATGCATTTCATAGAACATTGTGTCTAGTACTATATAAATTACAAAGGTAAACGACCCGACCGACCGCGACCCGAATATCATTAAAAATATTTTTGGATGACTCGTAACCGCGGGCGCAGGCACCCGCTCATTTTGGATCAACCCGCGCATCACTGGTAGGTACATGCAGCTGACTCCAAATGTGGATGCGCGTTCATGTTTGTGGGGGGGCGTAGCTTTGGACGGAGCACTGACAGGAGGGGGCGGAGCTTAGAAGAGGTGCCACTTTCAAATCTGGCTAGCTCTCCAACATTACCTACTCTAGCTTTAAGGGTGAGTAAATGATGGCAGAATTTTCATTTTTGGGCAAACTATCTCTTTAAGATGTAACTGTTGTAAATCTGGCCCTTTTTTCAGTTTTCTTACCTTTTTTCCCCATATATATATTATATATATATATATATATAAACTTTTTTTTTTTTTACTACATATCCACAATTCAGATAAACAAATTCAAACAATACAATTGGCAAAACAAACTTGCTAAATGCATCCTAGGGAAAGGACCTAAATGACATGGTTGGGTGTCCATTCAAACACCCAGGTGAGGTAAGCTTAATTGGCTCTCATTGGACAAAGGTTTGTGCGTGTCAAAAACATATTAGGACTTATTTGTGTACAGGATTGGGGCTGGAGTGGACTCCGATCCTCTGGCCCATCTCCTGATGAACGTTAAATAAATGCACCGCTGCAGAAAAATAAATGATGAGAGAGAGAGAGAGAGAGAGTTAGCACTTAGAGCAGATGACTTATTGTGAACACACACTTTCACAAATGCGTGAGATAAATAACACATGCTCCCACACAGAAGATATGAGAAGTTGAGAGGTGCTCAAACTCTCAGTGCTTGTCACCATAACAACTTGGCGTCACCTTGAATGCCCCGTCACGATGACTGTTATGTTGCTCTCGTCTCTAGGGTTTTGACTCCTCCACAGATGTTTCCTATCTTCAAAACATTTAGTCACTTCAACTGTTGTGTTGCCCTCAACACCAAATAGGCTACGCATTGAAAAAACATGACAATCACATCTCTATGAGAACTATGAGCAATGTGCTTCCATTCATTCAAATAGTAATACTGGTAAAAGTGTAAAAGACAAGTCACTAGTCATCTTTACACAGTGTAAAAAGTAACTCGCAGTGTAAAATTGTAAAAATGACATTCGTGATCATGTGTCTGTTCAGACAGGGATCCAGAAAACACCCAAGTCATTGTGCAGATGTCCAGTCACGGTCTCGTATGGCCAGAGTTAATGGACTGTAAAATCAGTGATTACACAGAAATCAGTGGCTCTCCTTCAGTCCATTTCTCCGATCACTGCCTCGTATCACAGATATAATCTCATTCACTGTAAATAACACCGAGCACATGGCCGCTTTCAGCCTCTGACTGATATTGATATCCACTGAAGCTGAACCCGATGGACTGAGATTCATACCATCTGCAGAAACGTCCTGCCGGGATGGCTAATTTCATATTGAGCCATTAGCATCGACTTATTCTGGCCACATGCTGTTAAGTTCATTCCTGCTATGCAGTATCTTACATCGCATACACATATCCATTATGTACATGTATGTCTTTAATAGTAAAGTCAGAAAACATGTTATTAAAAGTGATTCTTTTTTTTAACCTTTGTACATTTTTCAAGAAGTAATTTGCTTTGTCATCAGTCTCCGATTTAGTGGTGCTGATTTTTACTTTACTTTACTAAATTAGTTTATCACAGTAAACTAAACAATTAATTTATTTTATTTTATTTTTTATTTTACCTCACATTTAACTTTAGTACAATAAAGGGAACAATTTACTTTACTTTATTAACTTAGTTTATCATAATAAAGTGTACAATTTATTTATTTTTATTTTCTTTAACTTTACTTTTTTTATTTGATTAACTTAGTTTATTTTATTGTCTTAGTTTATCACAATAAAGTGAACCAAATATTTATTTACTATTTATTTTAATTAATTAATTAGTTTTATTTTATCTTGTTTTACTTGACTTAGTTTATCACAATGAATTGAACTATCTATCTATATATATATATATAGATTGTGAGCATTTTTATTGCCATTCTTTAAATGACTTCTATAATAATAATAATATAATAATATTAAGAATAATTCCATATATTCCCCCCTGGCCTGGCCCCTAATAACATCATCCTTCAGGAAGTGACATTGTTTTGGTGGAAAAGAACACAAAGTTCTTAGTAAGCATTGGATTTGGTGAATTCTGGGATGTTTTGTCTCATTCTAAACCACCCCACCCTGTTTGATTGCAGAAATATGATAATATCAAAACTCAGGAAGCATTTAATAAATACATCAAAATGAACATCCATATGTAAGCTAAGTGTCAATCATTCAGCAGTATAACTTCAGCTACTGCTGACTGGGTTCCATCCTGTTCATGTAAATGTCTTTGTGCAAATATTGCAAGCAGTAATTAAGAATATGTAAGTGGCAAAAGTTCGACAAAAGCATATTTCTGAAAGTTCAAAAGATACTGCATAATAGGAATGACACCCTCCCCTATGTATATGCTGAGTGAAAAAAAGAGAAAGAAAGTAAATAGGCCTACATCTGTGAAAAAGCCTCATATTTCTTAGCTCGGAGCTGGCCATCTGTTTATCAGTATACGTATTTTACATTCCTCATGTGAGTTTTACATATGGAATAATGTTTTTCCATTAAAATGCCTGCCGTGTATTGAAATGCGGAGAGGACTCCGAAATAGAAAGTGTTTGCTTGCCTGTTTGTGTGTAGTTATCTGGAGGGCGTGGAGAGGAAGAAAGAAAAAGAAAAATAGTGATTGATTTTATTCATGCCTTGAAATTCTCGTCGCCGTGGCAGTGAGGTGGGCGTCCAGAATGTTAATGACAGGAATGCTTTTTAGCAGCCGGGGGTCGTGACCCCTGAAGTCGTAGCCAAGGCACAAATCAATTCCAATTTGTCACGGGAACATCCGAGGGTCGCATTTGGTGGCACCAAATTGGGGGCAATTTGTTTGGAGGGAGGCCTGTGTCAGGTCAGAACGCTACATGTGTAAGTCTCGTCAGGTTTAGAGCGCTATAATGGCCCAGAGTAATATTTTCTCTGCCTGGGCTCTATAAGAGCTTTATGGAGGTTTCTTGAAAACAGCTGAAAATCATTTGAGCCAGAGGTCAGTCTAACCGACTCTTTTTCACAATGCTCGGATATTACAGTCCAGCAGGGTGATTTGGCGGTCATATTTGCATGCTGGGAGGAGTAGTGGGAATCCTCTCTCACGATGGATTTTTACTCTCACATACATATTTTTTCCAAAAGTAATTTGTTTCGTCATCACTCTTCTGATTTTGTATGGCTGATTTATATATATGTATATATATGTATATATGTATCATTTTATTGTTAATTGTATTATTTGTATTTTGTTTTATTATATTATATATTTTTCTATTTAATTTTCTTGATTTTTTGTGCTTTTATTATGTCTTTTATTTGATTACTTTATTTTATAGTTTAGTTTTGTTTATTACTTATTTGTATTTTGGTTTTATTTTATTATAATAATATTGTATTTAACTTAAAATATATATTTTATTTTATTGTTTAGTTTTGATTTTATTTGTATTTTGTTTTGTTTTTATTATATTTTGTATTTTATTTTATTTCAGTTTATTTTGTT
The DNA here is from genome assembly GCF_949152265.1 of Phoxinus phoxinus. NCBI lineage: Eukaryota > Metazoa > Chordata > Actinopteri > Cypriniformes > Leuciscidae > Phoxinus > Phoxinus phoxinus. The sequence continues at coordinate 22,896,205 of NC_136892.1, forward strand.
TTGTTTTAACTCTCTCTCTCTCTCTCTCTCTCTCTCTCTCTCTCTCTCTCTCTCTCTCTCTCTCTCTCTCTCTCACTCTCATTATTAATATAGATTTTTTCTCTTTTATTATTTTATTTTAATTCAATTTATCGTTTTATTTATTAATTTATTTTTCAAAAGTTTGATATAATGTTCATAAAACTCTCAGGATGTTTGGTTTGTATGTTTGGGGCCTGAAAGCACATTTTTATCAAACTATGCCCAATAAAAATATTTGTAGCCCATAAGGTGGCATCATTCATGAAGGCGTTGTTCATTTTAAATCACAGATATAAATTGCCACCGTGAAGTTTTACTGCTAAAGGGAAGTTGGAGCGTTAGTCGCACCCCACAGGCTTGTTTAGTGGAAAGATTGCTGTCTCTCAAACCTTCCGCTGTATCTGAAGACGTGAAACCATCAACAGTCCTCTTATGGGATCTAATAGCAAGAACATTCATATGCAATGAGGCCTCTAACACTTAATACGCAAATATGCAAATGTCCTCTCACATACGCTCAGATATTGCCAGATTATGGAAGGACCTCAGTGTGTGCCAGTTTTTTAATTGTGTCCTAATTATGCCTTAACCCTAATTAACCTGATGGGATGGCAGGCGAGTTTAATTAATCTTCCAGTGTTGTGTTCCCAGCATGGGCTGGAAAAGTAACTTTTTTTTTCCACGCTCAACTTTTCCCTAATCTGTCGGCGCACCCTCCCGCCCTCTCCTTTTTCTGTTCCAGCACACGTAATCACAACTAGGCAGATTAGCTAATTACCAAGCGCTCCACCAGGACCACAACCAGACATGGAGAATGTGGAAGAGAGTTCTGAACACAAAACTTCTCTGCAGAGTCATTTGAAACATGGTGCGATTAAAAGTTCACCGTGTTAATATATATCCAGATAACAATTGTTCTGTTTTTAAGTTATCGGAGATGTCCTGCCGTACGTAAGTGCGATGAATTGAGGGAAAAAAGAGAGACTGTTGACTAAGAATGTAAAATGTCTTCTGGTCTTCCAGTTGTTAAACCACGAAAGGTTTTAAGTTAAGCTTAAACACCTGGTGTTTCCCGCTAAGCTTTTATGTCTGTTATTCGGTCTGCTCTATACTTCAGATGTAGTTTTGAAAGCCAAGTTTTGACTTTTGGCATTGGTATTCAGCAACTAAGTGGAAGCACTTATTTAAATTATGGAACAACGGCCTGTTCTGCAGATAACGCTGAGAGGAGTTGAAGAAACGTCTTGTGCCTTTTTGTTCAGAGTTTCTGTCAATCCAGCCAACATTTAAGAAATGAAAATCTGGAGTATAAAAAGCGGTGCAAAAAAGTATTCAGGATATTAGGGAATCAAAACCAAAACAATCACACACTTGGTGGAAATTAGAAAGCAAAAATGCAGATTTTAAATTAACATGATAAATAAAATGTTATGCTTGCATTATGTCAGTTCCATGATACTCAGCTGTGGAGTGACCTTGTTGAGCTCTGATGTCACACACACACACACACACACACACACACACACACACACACACACACACACACACACACACACACACACACACACACACACACACACACACACACACACACACACACACACACACACACAGAGCCACCTTAGCTACTGTTCGTATTACAGTTTTTTCCTATTTCTCAGCCTTTGACTCAGTTTTCAATTGCATAGAAACCTTTTTTCAAAACTCTACACACAATTCTCAAAAATCAGACAAACAAAACAAAAATCAAATCTACACTACAAACAAAAATCTAACAGGAAGTGACTTGCTTTCCTTTTCCAAACACAACCAATCAAAATGCTACACTTATTCACCAGGTCATACACATAGATATCATATATAAAGGCTAGATGTCTTAAGGCGGAGTCTCGAAAGGCATCACCCGGCGGCCATCTTGTCACAGGGAAGCTTTCTGGCGAGCTCTGTGGTATCTGATGTAAGTTGAGTGATCTGCACGAACACAAATACTCTTATCTCGCTGAAATCTTGACTGATTTACAAATGGTTTGGTTTCTTACAAACGTTATTAACACGGCTATAATTCTGGATGCTGAAATATATAATATTATAATTATTGCCCTGTGGCAAGATGGCCGCCGTGTGCGGATGTCGACCTCCATTGGCCAGCAGCGCGGACGAGACATCTAGCCTTTATATATGATATCTATGGTCATACACACACTCCTCACATGTGCAAACACTAATTGCTTTACTGATAACTAACCAATCACTGCTTTACTTGTGTATAGGCCTATAAATAGGTCAAAGGTCAGATTACCTGTTTTGAACAATGGATGCCAACAATGAACAGAGCCCCCCCCCCCCCCCCACACACACCCACACAATTGTATTCTTTACTGTATTTTACTGTAAATAATATACTTTTGGTTTACATATGTTTATGGTTTTGTTGTATGCTACTGTATACAACAGTAATACTGTATTTGGCCTAATAAATATTTTCTGTTTCTACATTGCATTGGTGTTTACAGTGTACTTGTTACCCCTCTCAGCAGATTACTTTCACTGTAGAACATTGTATTGAAATGTAGATGTAAGTCGATGAAAGACCAACAAGCTTTAGATTTAGAACAACAGTGTTTACATGTTATATCCAAAAATGCACTATTATGAAAGAAGTGTTTGCCATTTGATGCAAATGCTTCATTCTGACATGTGTTTATGGCATCTTGAATGCAGTGTTACATTTTTAAGGAGATGTGAGGCATTTTTCATTTTTTGTGTGTAGAGTTTTGTAAAAAGGTGACAGTTTTGAAAACGTGTGTAAGCAGTTGGAAAAAACTGTAAATCCACATTAAACTTGGATCAAATACACTGCATATTTTCAGTCAAAGTAGCTGTTAACAGTAAACTGATCAGTAAACCTTACTTTAAGCGTGTATTAGGCTGAGACAGAGGCTTTAGTTTAAGCTCCAGTAATACTGAAAGTCTCATGTTCCTGTCAATCATGTTCCTGTATTTCATCAAAGCATGTCTACACGATGTCGGGAGTGCGCTCTGAATATTCACTGACCCTCAAACCACGCTGGTCTTCTACTCTGCTTGTGAACATTTGCGTCTCGTACAATGTGACTCCGTTTAAATTCCACAATGATGTTCCGTTCACTTTCGTCGCTCTTTGTTCCGTGCTCGTACATGCCCATATCTGTGCGAGATTCCAGCGCTGTAGCTGATGTGGCCCACCAGGGTCACACTTTCCAATCTCACCCCTCACAACTCTGGGTTATATTTCCTTGACTCCGAACACCTTTCCACCTTTCAACCTCTCCCTGTCGTGCCGGGCAGAAATAGTTTTTGTATTAGTTCCTAGTAGTGTAGTATTGGGTGCATAAGGTTGCCCTCAAGCTGTGTGGAAAAGAATGAAAGAACTTCTGCATTGACGAATGAGAGGTTTGAGCCAGAGTGTTCCTAGTCAGAACAGATTGAGCCAGGAGAGACTGACACTCTCGGTCGCTCTGTAAAACAATGTCAGGAGAGAACTTTGAATGAGAGGAAATGAGAAAGAAAGGGAGAAGTAAAGGGGGTGAGGAGGTTTCTTTCCAAAGTAGAGGGACGTTCATTTGTTTGTGAAAGTCAAAGGCTTGAACGAAACATAATTCTACTGTCAGTAAATGCAAATTCAATGTGTTGTACTCTTGACGATGGTAGAAACCTTATAGAATTAAGCTTGCAGACTGCCTTTTAAAATTCTAATTACAAGCAATGACTGAAAAAGTTATAAACTCTCAAATCACATAAAAAAAATAAATAAATCTAATTAGCATTTTTCTTTGAAACCTTGAACAGAAATTGTGCTCTATGACTTCATCAACCAATATTTTGTGCCGCTGTTTTACCTTGTGCCGCAAATCCGCTTCAGATATGAGTTTATTCTGTCTTAATCACATTATTGATGCTACTAATAATCTTACACCCACACAGCACTATTTTTGATGTTAGACCATCTCATAAGTGTTTATCATCAAATAGACCTTTATGCTGTGCATGTGTATAATTATAATTAAGGCTGTCAATCTGATATGCTGATTAGTTCAGCAAAAAAGCATCACATTAATTACTGGTGATTACTTGATCATCAAATCAAATGAAGAAGATTCAAAGGCATTGCATTTATTGTCATTATTAATGCTCAGATGATAGGAACATTTCTAATTACTGAATTCATGTTTGGGTCAGGGAGTTTAATAATTTCATTTTATCACTTATTTATTTTAAATAATGAATCATGCATTGAACTCCTGAAAACCCTTGCCAACAAACAATTTAGACTAGAACTTTTTTTTTTGCCGTGCTTATCATGCTAAAGCCATTCAGCTGTCTTGACTTATCCCTTGTTTTTAACGTTTTTCACTCCTTTTCCCCTGTTTGTCCCCCCAGGACAGGAGAAGAGCGCAGCAGATGGGTGGGTGAGAACATTCTAGAGCAATAATGAGATGTGCCCCATCTCTTTGAGGAATGACACCACCTGCACGACATGTTCCTCGGTTGCTTTGTGATTTCCTGGCAAAAAAAGAAGAAGAAGAAGAAGAAGAAGAAAAAAAAAGGGATTCTGGATGTTATGGAGTCTTTTTCTTGCTAGAATTACTGCTGACTCACACCTAACCCTAGATATACATCAAAATAATATTTCACATTTTAGTCCAGCATTTCTTCAGTGATTTTGACATGGATAATAGTGTGTCATCATGGCCCACATCAATAAGCCTTTCAGTTAGTCATGTAGTTTAGAAAATACAAGGTTGTGAAGACCAGTGGTTCCCAACTGTTACATAAAAATATACAAAATTAATAAATGCTAAAATAAAAAAAGCTACATAATTATATATGTGACGAAGGACGACCTCATCAGGCAGATAAAACTGGCTGCTTGAGAATCAGCCAATCAGGAGCGGCACTGCGCTCTGCGGCTCGCGGAAGGAGACAGTTTAACTTTCAGTTTCAGGAAAGTTTGAAAGAGAGCGCTGGCGTTGAAAGACTGTGTAGGCTATATTTATATAGTTAATATAAGATAGTGTTGCTGTACTTATTTATAAGTTCCTAGAATTGTGTGCGTGCAACTACCAGTAAGTATATTGATGTTTGTTGTTAGTTTTACCTCAGGATAATGTTACGTTATAATGGCGAACGGAGTTTCGCGCCGTCCGTGTGTTTAATTGTTGAGAACGTTAATTAATGGATGTGTTGCTCTGCAAGCCTTACATGTCTCAATTGAAATAACGTCTGTTGTTCTTGCACAATGTGTAATGTTTATTTTAAGGAGTAATTCTGCAGCGTAATTATTATATGTTCAGCTGAATTTAGAATATTGTATATTGTTGCAGTTAATGTGCAGCAAATTAATCTTTGAACAGGGATATAGTGTACTCTGCATTTCTTAGTTTGTATTTGCTTAGTAATAGCATTTATTATAACACTGCATTTAAGTCATACATAACACAATTATAATTGAATTACTTGATTATGTTTGTTTTATTATATACTTGCAAAACATGGAATGATTATTTGACATTTATATAGAGAGTATACATTTACTGATTTATGCCTGTATCTCTGTTTCAGAACCACACACATTTAAACCTTTATTTTAATAAAACACCTAAACGGAACATCTTGTCTGCATTCTAATCGATGCCCCCTGGTGGCCACAACTCTTTAAAGACTCAGTCAAATTATACAGTCCTTTTCAATCATCAAAACATTTGGTCCTTCGAGCCGGATTCAGCGTGGTCACCGTGGGATTGTTTTAGAGATGTTCTCGGATCAGTATACACGCCCTGTAGATGCCAGACCCCGCCGAGAGACCCGGCGACCAGCCTGGATGGAAGACTATGACATCCCCCTCCAAGCATTGCAGCCGCCCTCTCGTTTGCCTCATCAAGCGGCTAATCTGTCAGAGCAACAGCGGCCCTACGACAGTATGGTTAGATTCCCAGAGAGACACGTCAGGATGACGCCTCTCACACCACCATTGCTGCATGAGGACGGGAGTGTCATGCGGGGAGTGGAAGCTGCCTATCCACACCAGTTTGGGTATACAGAACCCCTCTTTCAGAGTACGCCTGCCTCTGCCCGATCGAGGCCTGCCCCAGAAACAGCGCCTGAGATCCTTGAAGCTCTTTATAAGCTGAGGGAAGATAATCAAAGGCTGCAGCAACAGGTAATGGACATGCACATGCGACTTGACACCCGTACTTCCCTTCCAGACCTATCAGCACTGCGACATACAGCCCTCTCACCTTTCCCTACACCAGCTCCTCCCCAACAGCAGCATAACATAGAGCAGGATGGTGGTGCGTACCACCACACGCCAATCCCGCCACCTTTGCAAGTTGTTGGTCACACTCTGCCTCCGGATGATGACGACTGGCCACCGCCACCACCCCCAGTAGCTGACAACGTTTATCAGCCATCATCACAGGACCTTATGGCAGAACTCATAACAGCACTGAAAGACATTAGGACGACACGTCAGCAGGAGTCTCCCAGTCACCCTGAGTCCCATCATCCAGTGCCCAGGGTACAGACACCAGAGTACTGTGTACCCTACACCCCACAAAGATGTGAGTCGCTGCCCGGAGAGCTGCAACCCTCCCACCACCATGAGACAGTGTACCGCGGGCCTAAACCCACAATCCCTGCATTCACCAAAGGGGATCCAAGAGAGTTCGCCAGGCTTAAGGTCGCTCTGGAGAACCTATTGCCTGTAGACGCTACAGAGCGCTTTAAATACCAGATCCTGGTGGACCACCTGAAGTATGAGGAGGCACTTCTAATAGCGGACTCATACACTAACTCATTGCAGCCCTACACTGACACTATGACAAGCCTAATTGAGCATTATGGACAGCCTCACCAGCTAGCTCTCAGGAAAATAGCTGATCTAATGGAGGCCCCTAATATTGCACGTGGTGACTCCAGTGGGTTTAAGCGGTTCGCCTTGAAAGTGAGAGCATTGGTGGCAATGTTAGACCAGCTTGGGGACAGTGGAAAGACTGAGCTTCACTGTGGTTCACATGTGACACGGCTGCTGTCTAAATTGCCTCATGATATACGGGCTGAATTTAAGAGGTTCCTGTACCCAATGCGTGTTACAATCCCAAGCCTATTGCACTTTTCTGACTGGCTTGACTACGAGCTGAAGATGCAAGAGACGGTGTATGAGCCTTTAACCGGTGAAGACAAGAGCAGAGCAGGACCCAGGACAGAGCGCCGCCGCGACGCAAAGAATGGCAAGAGCACCAACATCATGCACACCACAGACCAACCTGAGAGCACACCGACAGTAGAGAAGGCCTTATCTAGCACCAAGCAGCCAGAGAGGACAGCATACTGCCCTTACTGCTCTAACACGCAACACTTCCTAGATAAGTGTGCAAACTTTGCACAGCTTACAGTGGAACAGATAACAGCGTGGATCAAGACCAACAAAAGGTGCTGGCGATGCGGTCGCACACACCAGGCTGCGCAGTGCCGTCTGAAAATTACATGTCACAAGTGTAAGGGGAGACATTTGCAAGCTCTGCATGAAGTTAATATAAAACCTGCAGCTGAGGATACATCCTGCCTCATCAGCACAACTAATGAAGTCCTGTACGTGGACAGGCGGGCTGGATGCAGCCAGGTCCTACTGAAAGTGAGTAAAGTGCTGCTGCATAATGGTGAACACACCTTGGAGACATATGCCATCCTTGACGATGGGTCGGAGCGGACGATTCTCCTCCCTGCAGCAGCGCAGAGCCTTAAGCTTACTGGTGAGCCAGAAAATCTGATCCTCAGAACCGTTCGGCAGGACATCAGGGTTCTGCACGGTACTGCAGTGTCGTTCTCCATCTCCCCAGTAGACCATCCAAAGAAGTCCTTCAAGATATACAGAGCATTCACTGCTGATCAACTGGGTCTGGCTGAGCACACTTACTCGATGAAGGCACTTCAGAAGAAGTACAAACATTTAAGAGGCCTCCCTCTCCAGACAATTAACAGAGTAAAACCATTGCTGTTAATCGGGTCAGATTATACCCACTTAATCACTCCAGTGGAGCCTGTGCGTTTGGGACCCCACGGGGGACCAGCCGCAGTGAAGACAAAGTTGGGATGGACACTTCAGGGGCCGACCAGGTACAGCAAGCAGCTGGCAACATCACAACAGTGCCTGCACGTCTCCACCCTCTCACCCACTAACGAGCTTCTACAGAGTGTAGAGAGATTGTGGCAGCTGGATGTTCTGCCCTACAGGAGTGAAAAGCTTGTCACACGCTCCAGGCAGGATCAGGAAGCAGTCCGCCTGCTGGAGGCAATGACCACACGAGTAGAGGTTGATGGAATTCAGCGCTACGCTACTCCCCTCATCAGGGTGAAAAACATGCCGCAGCTTCAGGCACCTAAGGAGGCTGTGCTAGCTAATCTCCGCAGTACAGAGAGGCGCCTACAGCGAGACCCTCAAAGAGCAGCCGCATACTGTGCAGAGATTGAAAAGCTGGAAAAGGCGGGCTATGCAGTTAAAGTGTCAGAAGAGGAGCTGAGCAAAGCAGCCGAGTCCTGGTTCATCCCACATCACATGGTGAGCCATAACGGAAAGAACAGGATTGTGTTCAACTGTTCCTTCAGGTATAAGGGAAAAAACCTCAATGAGTTGCTGTTGCCTGGGCCCACCTTAAGTTCCAGTCTACTGGGTGTACTGCTGCGCTTCAGAGAGCATGCAATTGCTGTCAGCAGCGATATCAAAGGCATGTTTCATCAGGTGAGGCTGCTCCCAGCGGACAAGCCCTTACTGTGCTTCCTGTGGCGAGACCTGAAGACAGAGGAACCACCCAGCATCTACACATGGCAAGTCCTTCCATTTGGCACCACATGTAGCCCCTGTTGTGCAACTTTTGCACTGCATAAACATGTGTTTGATCACAGTCAGCCGGGTGAAGATGTTCGAGTGTCGACAGAACGATCTTTTTATGTTGACAACTGTCTGCAAAGCCTACCATCTGTGGAAGAAGCCCGTCATCTGGTCGACAAACTGACCTCACTGTTGGCTACAGGTGGATTTGAGTTACGCCAGTGGGCCAGTAATACCCCTGAGGTCATCAGCCACCTGCCCAAAGAAGCAAGATCTGAGAGCAGTGAGTTGTGGCTCAACGAGTCAGGCACTGACCCACAGGAGCTCGCCCTGGGACTCCGCTGGCTCTGCAATTCAGACACATTAAAGTATAAATACCGTATGCTGGACCAACCCACACCCACCATGCGAAACATATACAGAGTCCTGGCACGACTGTTCGACCCCCTGGGATTTATAGTCCCCTTCACTACTCGGGCCAAGGTCCTGGTGCAGCACTTGTGGGACAAACAGAGAGACTGGGATGATCCGTCACTGCCCGAGGATGTGCTGCAGCCATGGCTGACGTGGGAGGAAGAATTGCAGCATCTCTCCCAGATTCTACTGCCTCGCTGCTATGTGAGCCCTGAGATGAACACTTCAAACCTCCAGAGAGACCTACACATTTTTGCTGATGCGTCAGAGAAGGCATATGGCTCAGTGGCCTATCTGCGGACGGAGAGCTCACACGGCCGTGTGGAAGTGTCTTTCCTGACTGCTAGATCCAGAGTGGCCCCGAAGAAGCAGCAATCAATACCAAGGCTGGAACTGTGTGCTGCCCTGACAGCTGCACAGCTAGCTGCACTACTACAAAGAGAACTGACTGTAAATATCCGTAATGTTATCCTCTGGACAGACTCCACAACAGTACTCACATGGCTTCAGTCCGACTCCTGTCGGTACAAGGTATTCGTGGGAACACGGGTAGCTGAAATCCAGGAGCTGACTGATGTCCGGGCCTGGAGATATGTGGATTCTGCCAACAACCCAGCTGATGACATAACGCGGGGAAAAACACTGCTGGAACTAGCTGGTAAGAACAGGTGGAGTCAGGGCCCTGCCTTCCTACAACAGTCACCTGAAGTCTGGCCTACACAGCCAGCCACAGAGGTGACAGAGAATTCTGCTGAGCTGCGAAAGCCCACTGTATGCTGTCTCACTACAATCATTCAGACTTCTCTGCTACCAAATGCTGATCAGTTTTCCTCGTTCAGAGCGCTGACAGAGGCGGTTGCACAATCTAGCCCTGTGTCATCTGTGAGCCCTGTCAGTCTTTCTGCTGATGACTACCAAGAAGCAGAGAGAGAAGTATTGAGACGAGCCCAGCAAGACAGCTTTGCTGAGGAGCTCAGCCTCTTGAGTACCGGTAAGCCAGTAGCTGCCACCAGTAGGCTGATCTCCCTAGCACCAGAATATGACAAGACTATGAGACTCATCCGGGTTGGAGGAAGGCTCCGCCGCAGCCACCAGCTAGAGCCAGATTCTATTCACCCAGTGGTCCTGGACCATCGGCATAAAGTGACCCAGCTCATCATCCAGGACATGGACAAGAGCCTTCGCCATCCAGGATCAGAGCGCCTTTTTGCAGAGCTGCGGCGAAAATACTGGATTTTGCATGGCCGTGAAGCTGTTAAGCGCCACCAGTACTCCTGTCCGGACTGCCAGAGATGGAGAGCCTCTCCAGTCGTGCCCAAGATGGCAGACCTCCCACAGTCCAGACTACGGCTGCTGAAGCCCCCGTTCTTCTCTACGGGCATGGACTGCTTCGGGCCTTTCACAGTGAAGATTGGCCGTCGTCACGAGAAGAGATGGGGCATATTATTTAAATGCCTGACGACGCGCGCTGTGCATGTGGATGTTCTGTCCAGTATGGACTCGGATTCCTTTCTGATGGCCCTCCGCCGCTTTATTGCACGAAGGGGTAAACCAGCAGAGCTCCGGTCTGACCAGGGAACTAATTTTAAGGGAGGTGAAAGAGAACTCCAGGAGGCTTTCAGGTCATTACACCCTACACTCCAGGCTCATCTGGCTAAACAGCAGATTAGGTTTCAGTTTAACCCCCCAAGTGCACCACACTTTGGAGGAGTCTGGGAAAGGGAAGTGAGGTCTGTTAAAGCTGCACTGTATGCCACCATCCAGTCACAGACTGTCCCCGAAGAGGTCCTGCGGACAGTACTTATTGAAGTGGAGGGGATTTTAAACTCCAAGCCTCTGGGTTACGTGTCAACAGACGTGGCTGATGCTGACCCAGTGACCCCCAACTTGCTCCTCATGGGGCGGCTCGACCCCTCTTTACCACAGGCGGTGTATGCTGAGTCTGAGCTCCTGAGTCGCCGCCGCTGGAGACATACTCAGGTGCTGGCTGACCAGTTTTGGTCCCACTTTATTCGACACTACCTCCCGACTCCTCAGACTCGCTCAAAGTGGCACAAGGACCCTGCACAGCTGCAAACTGGAACCGTAGTGATGGTGGTGGACCCACAGTTGCCAAGAGCGCAGTGGCCTTTAGGTCATGTCACTGAGGTTATTCCAGGAACTGATGGGAGAGTCAGGACTGCAGTAGTCAAGGTCAAGGACAAAATCTACACCAGACCTGTCGCTCGCCTTGTAGCTCTGCCTGCCATACCAGACACTGATACGGTCAGTCCGTCTTAGAATGTGTAACAATACACTCAAATTTAGTGTAACAAATTTGGGGGCGGCTGTGACGAAGGACGACCTCATCAGGCAGATAAAACTGGCTGCTTGAGAATCAGCCAATCAGGAGCGGCACTGCGCTCTGCGGCTCGCGGAAGGAGACAGTTTAACTTTCAGTTTCAGGAAAGTTTGAAAGAGAGCGCTGGCGTTGAAAGACTGTGTAGGCTATATTTATATAGTTAATATAAGATAGTGTTGCTGTACTTATTTATAAGTTCCTAGAATTGTGTGCGTGCAACTACCAGTAAGTATATTGATGTTTGTTGTTAGTTTTACCTCAGGATAATGTTACGTTATAATGGCGAACGGAGTTTCGCGCCGTCCGTGTGTTTAATTGTTGAGAACGTTAATTAATGGATGTGTTGCTCTGCAAGCCTTACATGTCTCAATTGAAATAACGTCTGTTGTTCTTGCACAATGTGTAATGTTTATTTTAAGGAGTAATTCTGCAGCGTAATTATTATATGTTCAGCTGAATTTAGAATATTGTATATTGTTGCAGTTAATGTGCAGCAAATTAATCTTTGAACAGGGATATAGTGTACTCTGCATTTCTTAGTTTGTATTTGCTTAGTAATAGCATTTATTATAACACTGCATTTAAGTCATACATAACACAATTATAATTGAATTACTTGATTATGTTTGTTTTATTATATACTTGCAAAACATGGAATGATTATTTGACATTTATATAGAGAGTATACATTTACTGATTTATGCCTGTATCTCTGTTTCAGAACCACACACATTTAAACCTTTATTTTAATAAAACACCTAAACGGAACATCTTGTCTGCATTCTAATCGATGCCCCCTGGTGGCCACAACTCTTTAAAGACTCAGTCAAATTATACAGTCCTTTTCAATCATCAAAACAATATATAAATAAACCGTTTTATCTAATAAAAGTTGATAAGCCTGTTTATTTTGCTGCTCATCTTAATTATCCATGATTATATGGTTGGTTGCATTTGTATTATTTGCATTTAATATATTTTGATCCCCTGCTGTCTGCAACTGTATCAAACAGTTATCAAAACTGCCACCTGTTTTTTGAGTCAAACTTTAGTTGAAAACCACAGGTTAGATGTGTCACGTTACATAAACAGTTTTATAATGGATAATTTCTGCTTGCATCTATTACCAGCGAAGGCAGATGTGCATTTTTATATAGGTTGTTGTTGTTGCTGGATTGAAGAGCATGATCTTATGAACTCGATTAATGTGATTTATTCAGATTAGCCCCCGCTTCCTGCATTCTTAGCATTATAACATTGCAGATGAGTTGTTTGTGAAAGATTTTCTTGACTTCAGAGCATAATCTGAACCTGAATTTCAAATTGCATCTTTTTATTTTGTTGCCTGTAGTATCTGACTTTCCTCAAACTTCACCCCTTTTTTTCTCATCTCCTTTGCATCCTTCGTTTTTCTATTGCTTTTTTTCTGTCTTTCTTTACTGGTTATAATTGAGATTTTCTTATTTTCCGTGTTCATCCATGCGAAGCAGGGAAGGAAAAGGTTATCTCGCCACCTTTATCAAAACAGTCTGATGATTGTCCTCTCTACCGCTCTGCATATGTTTACATGCACACAATTATTCCTTCACCGCTCAGTTGCTGCTGATCTGTGACATTTCTGTGTGCGGGTGTCAGTTTCAGTCTGTCTGACTGTCTGCGTAGATATGTAGTTGTTTGTCTACTCTGCATGTGTGTAGTTGTCTCTAAGATGTGTGACAAGGTGCAAACTGATTCCACTGTATTTGGTCTTATGACTGCCAAACCTTTTATTTATTTTATTTATTTTATTAAGAAAAGCCGAATTCACAAAGAAGTGAATATCAGGACAAATTAAATTCAAGTGCCACTTTCAATGAATAGTGTACAAAAACATCCATCCATCCATCCATCCATCCATCCATCCATCCATCCATCCATCCATCCATCCATCCATCCATCCATCCATCCATCCATCCATCCATCCATCCATCCATCCATCCATCCATCCATCCATCCATCCATCCATCCATCCCCGAATAAGTTGGAAAAACTCAAAAAATGTAAGGCCATTTTTATTTTGTACTTATACATTTTAATTGTTCTTAACTTTAAATGTTTGTGTAAACTAATTCATACATATAACTTATCTTTCATGTAATCTCAATGTGAACACTTCTATTAGTATGAACTTAGCTATAGCTTTAAAAAGCTAGTTTGCTATCATACTAATTCATAACAATAGTATGTTATAAAGCTATGAGTGCAGCTTTATAAAGGTTTTATACCGTATGCTCTCAAATCAAGCTGCATGTATCACTTGCACCATGATGGTAACTATTCTAAAACCAACATTAACAGAAATTCTTCTACGGTAATAACAAAACATTAATCACTACTAAATCTCCCACTTAACAAAAAAACTAAACAAACAAACATTATATTACACTTAATTTTAGCATTTACTCTCCCTTTCGAGTGTCATCGGCAAAGCATGCTGGGACATCCCAGCCGTTTCAGTTAAACTTAAGTTTAAATTAAAATAAATAATTTCATAAAACTCAGTTTTGAAACAGTTCAGTTTACTTAAAATATATCAGTTCTGTAAACTTGAAAGAAAAAGAAAGTGCTAAATACTCATAAAATTTCATCTGACTGAACTAGTTAGTTTAATTTAAGTTTGTCCTACTCAAACAATTAATTAATTTGAGCGTTAGGGTTATCTATGCTATTTTAGGAGGAAAATTAGCAGTCATTCCAATGTGTCACACGTGTGATGTCGCACTTGTCACAGTTTTAAGGAATGTTAGATGTAATGAAATAAACGTGGTTCCATGCTTAACATATGGACATGATGTTGACATAATGATAATGGCAGCTACAATTTTGTCCTGCTTCATCTGTACTTGTTTATCCATTTGTTGGTTTAATTGTACGTAAAATAAATGGATGTTGGATGTTGTTTTTAAAAAATTCTCAGTCTTCCAGGTCATTGCAAAATGCTCCAGCAACAACAAATGGATAAACAAGTCTACACAAACTTGACATTTTACAAAGATAATGCTGATCCTCACCTGCTTAACAGCAATTGATACAATCTTTATTTATTCATTAATTTATAACAAAATATCATAACTTTAATAATACTACGCCATATACCAAAAATCCAGATAATGCCGTCACACTGGGCGCTGTCCGTGGTCCTGGAATATGCTTGTTAGTTCCCATGCTTTTTAAATGGACTATAGGCTACTAAATGTAATTTGTAATACTAAAATACCCCAGGAGCACCAAATCACATGACAGGGAATGAATGTAGTATACAAACCCAAAGTAGTGCTAATCCCTTTCACAGAATCAGAAGGTTTAACTGTTTAGAACAGATTACTCATTTCATTCTTATTAGATTGACATTTTTTTTCTTTTATTTAATGGCAGACACCTGTCATATCACCCCCTTGGGTTTCCTTCGAAAGCCTTATTCATTTGACAGTATGCTTGCAATCATCCCAACAGCAACCTGCGCGTGCTGTGTTTAGCTAATTACACCAAATGACTATGTATTAAAAGCAGCGCTGCGTGCTGATGTTGCGACACGTGCTCGGCTGAACGACATATGCCATTGTTTGTATGCTAGAGGTGTGTTTACAATGCATGGAATGGAGCTTGGACTAGTAGACCATTCGCGGAGAAATCTATAGACACTCTATAATCACACAATTAGCTTGCGCATATGTAAAACTGTCTCTGTTTTCTTCTCAAAGCATCTCTCCTGTCACCCTTCACCAGCTGTGCTTCCAGCGTTAAGGGACCCACGGCGACGGAGCTTTATGCAGAATAACGAGTGAAATCTGTCGCTTTGTAGACCTAGACCTCCCTCAAAATATCCCCCGGTGAGCTAGGCCCCGTAATTAAGGCAGTTTATCATAATTGCCAATCAATTCAGCAAGGACTTGTTTTGTTTCACGTCTCGCCCTCGCGCCGCTGTGTTCCGCTCCTCGGGAAAATAATTGCGCAACAAAAGTGTGCTTCTTTTCGACTCGTACGGAGGCGTGAAACACATTGCAGATCAGCGGCTCGTTCGCACGCGTGTGCACGCGCCAAGAGAGGCAGAAGTCTTTTGGGGGTTCAAACTGTGATTAGGAATAATGCTGTGAGGAAGGAAACGTTATAAAAGACAGAGACAGCAGTGAGTTTTTCCTCAAAATGTAGGCATGGCTCCTGTAAGTGCTTTGCAATTACATCACAATACTGTTCAATTATAACATCATGTGCAGCTGATCGAGTTGCTATTTTAAATCGTTCTTGCATTGGAGTAGACAGCTGGTTAATATGAGGGACTGAATTTGGGAGCAGTATGAAAAGATAAACCTGGCAACAATCTGTTGCATTGATGTGTGTGTGTCATGGATGCATGCGATTTAAAGGGATTTTAGTTCACCCAAAAGTTATAATAAGTAAATAAATATTATTTTGGGTTCAACAGAACAAAAAACTCATACAGGTTTGGAACAACTTGAGTAAATGATGACAGGATTTTAATTTTTGTGTGAACTATCCCTTTAATAATCCAACATATTCTTGCCCTTTTCTACAAAGCACACACATTAACCCTAGACTGCATAAAGGCGGTCAAATTTGTTGTCTTTTTTTGTGTGTGTGGAAATGTGTTTGGTTTTTTAGTAAAATTCCTTGATATTCCACATATCAAAAATTCCCTTTTGCTTTTTCTGTGGATTTCTCGCTCAATTAATTACTCAATTTGATTTGTGATGATGTCATTTCTATATTTTGTGTTGAGAAAAATTATTCTATACAAGTAAAAGGGTCAACAAATGTACAGGATTTAGTCCTAATAATAAAAAAAACAGGTTGAACCCCCTGCATTATGTTTTCAGTTTTATGGGGCCATGCATTCTAGGGTTAAAGACACCATTAGGACTAAAATCAAGATCCTGTGTTCATCAAGCAATTGGGTGAGTGTCTAGATTCTCCTCACAACTGACCTCTGACCTCTGGACAGGTTGTCACTTCAACCAGCACTTATGAAGACATCATGGATAATTGATCCATTGATGAATCTAATAATCCTACCATCTTTCAGTAATTTTGGTTTAACCTTCTCATTTCTCTCCATTACATCTGGCTTCATATCATAAACTCTCTGTCTTTCGAGTGCTCTTGTCTCTCGCTTTCTCTCTCTTTGGCAGGCAGTGGTCACGCGTCATTAGTACAAGCTGACCTTGTGTGAGTGGCCCTGGCTGAGCAGTGATAGACGAGGCCGTCTCATCGAGGAGCCATAGAATAGGTGTTGCCATAGTCCACGGCTTCGCCTAATGACTCCCATTCTACATGTCCCATTAGCCATAGATAGGGACAGAGAGAAAAGCCATTTTTCCGTCAAGACACATACACAGTCTGACCATGGGGCGGATAATGCGTAAAAGTACAGAAATGACACAGGGTAAAAGTTTAAAGAGCTGTATTTATGGTCTAGCACGTGTTGTTTAGTTCAGCAGAAACGCTGCAGTTGTTGTGAGCGAAGGACACATTCCTTTCTCATGGCTTTCAGACTGAGCCATCAGCTTTTAAAAAGCAAAGTGCACCTCTCAGGAACGACTGGGAGCTTTATATTCTTTTCAAAAAATGCATAAACAACTTCATAAATGGCTTTACCGAAGGATGACTTCTGCAGATCTGCATAATTACTTTACAGTTTGATTTTGATGGAAATGCCAGAGCAGCAACAAAAAAATATAGGGAGATAAATAAATGCAGTATGTGAATCCCTTTTATGAGACGGTATTTGTTATTTGCAGCAGAAGATAGTCTTGGTCAGGTTGACATTACAATGGTCTTGTTTCTATTGTGTAAATTCACAGTATTTTTAAAGGCTTATATAAGCATTTTATTTTATTATGTTTTGTGTATTTTACAGTTTTTTTCCAACTGCTTACACAAGTTTTCAAAACCATGTCATGTTTTTTAAAAACTCTACACACAATTCCCCAAACTGCACACACAAAATGCAAAATGCCTCACATCTCCTTCAAAATGTAACACTGCATTCAAGATGCCATAAACACACGTTAGAATGAAGCATTTGCATCAAATGGCAAACACTTCTTTCATAATAGTGCATTTTTGGTTATAACATGTAAAAACTGTTGTTCTAAATCTAAAGCTCTTTGGTCTTTCATAGGCTTATATCTACATTTCAATACAATGTTCTACAGTGAAATAAATCTGCTGAGAGGGGTAACATGTACTGTAAACACCAATGCAATGTAGAAACAGAAAATATTTATTAGGCCAAACATTACTGTTGTATACAGTAGCATACAACAAAACCATAAACATATGTAAACCAAAGGTATATTATTTAGAATACAGTAAAGAATACAATTGTGTGTGTTGGGGGTTTCTGTTCATTGTTGGCATCCATTGTTCAAAACAGGTAATCTGACCTTTGACCTATTTATAGGCCTATACTACAGTAAGCAGTGATTGGTTAGTGATTAGTAAAGCAATTAGTGTTTGCACATGTGAGGAGTGTGTGTGTGACCTGGGCTGCGTTCAGCCCCGACAAAACGTTGCACAATGTTTTTTACACAGAAACGGTGATGCGTTGAACACACTGTTCTGATGACACAAGAGTTGCAACTATGGCAGCTGAGAAGGCCATTCTTTGCGTTCTTTGTGAAGAATTTTCTGAGCTTGATGAAGTCGGTATAAATATGTGTTTAATACTACAAAATATGCCAGCCCAATGTTACAGTTACTGCACTTGCCGCACAGAACAAAAGAGAACATCCCAATCGAGTGAAGGGATTTGTGGAAACTGGAAACATCTTACTCTAATTCAGAGTAAAACACATCTATTTAGCCTCACATACTGACTTTATTTGTAGTTCATGTTTTAATACCCTGTATTTTCTTTCTCATTTTTAGGAAAAGCACTTGATTACCATTGTTTATTTCTATACCAAATGTCATACACTTGCAATGAAGCTAAAAATATAGACAACTACATCATTATGTTGATATCCTATATTTTTACAATAAAACTTACGACAAACATGTCTTCTAATATCCTCAGTTGTTGCGTATACTGAGCTGCATCGAACACATTTGTAAATTTCTTTCCTTGAACCCATTGTGCGAGTTCACTTTGCTACAGTTTTTGCCCGTTGCTTGAACACATTTTGCTAAATTTCGCTCATTGTGCCAAAACTCTACACACAAGTAAACATGACACAACACCGGGCAATATACCATTCACATCTGTGTCAAACTGAAACTCTACTATCAAAACCTAACATTCCTTTGTCAAAATGTAACTCTGATGACAAAATGACACACACTTGCATCATATGCATACAATTTCAGATCAGGTGGAACACACTAGTAGAACACACAGACACACTATAAAGCAAATAGGCCTACTCAATATTGTACATTGCAGGACTGTACATTGCAGTAACATGAATTCAGATAAAGCAAAAAAAAAAAAAAAACACTATGTAAACACAGAAAATCATGGCAATTGTGCATACGTGGGCTCATGGATCAAAATATCCCCTTGCATGTCAAAACCATCCATGGATTGCTGTCACCTGAATGTCGCGGCAGGCCTGTTCCATTGCCTGCAGAAGAGGCATGTGGGCATGTAAGTAATCATGGCAGGGGCGTAGCACAAGATCCCGGGCCCTATGTATAGGCAGTCCTGATGGGCCCCCATGTTCCAAATAAAATATATTCCAGACTTTTCAAGGGCCCTCTCTCTCCTCGGGGCCCTGGTAATCAGTACTGGTTTTACCCCCAGTCCGACACCCCTGAATCATTTCATTCATCATTTTGTGAGTTTCACAAAAACTACCACTTTGGCTGCAAAAGGAGCATTAGCACCCTGCAATACCCTGTACACGTGATGTGGTAATGTGATATACTGTAGTACAGTGCTGTAAATACCATCTGAGTAGAGTAAAAGGTAGAGAGGTGAAGACACCTGTTTTCACTGTGAAGCGGCTTAGATGTGGGTGGAGTCTCTGCCCAGCTTCCCTCATAGTCAGGCCATGGTTGATGACATGGTCCACCAAAGTTGCTCTTATATCATCAGAAATAGGGGTCCGTGCATGGCCTCTTCGACCTTGACCTTGTCCTCCTCCTCCTCCTCCTCCTCCTCCTCCTCCTCCTCCTCCTCCTCTTCCTCTTCCTCCTCCTCCTCCTCCTCCTCCTCCTCCTCTTCCTCCTCCTCCTCTTCCTTCTCTTCCTTCTCTTCCTCTCCCTCCAGCCATGCTTGCAAAGTTCTTGAAATGGCTAAATTGTGGGCTTTTTGTAGCTGGCTGATTGGTGTTCAGTTTTGCAAGTTAGTGCCTTCAGGTGTGTATTTGAGTGGTTGCAATTACCCGATGTGTTTTGTATTTTGGATACATGTGTTTTCCAAATGGCACCCTGAGATTTCATTTTTGAACGAAGTGTCTTATGCATGAAATAGAGTGTAATATGCAGAACCAAGTGTGTTGCATAAAGGATTAAGTGTGTTGCAGAATTGCAACTAGAGTGCAAAGCAGCGCTTTTGTTTAAGGTATGGGTACATGTGTTTGAGGTATGGTAACAAAAGCTTCAAGTTGTTACTTTAGTCTAAGTATGGGTCTATAGTGTTTAAGCAACGGGCAAAAACTGTTTTTTGCAATTGAAAACTGAGTCAAAGGCTGAGAAATAGCTTATGGTTTTGGAAATTTGGTGTGTAGTTTTGGACTTTGAGTGAGAGCTTTCAAAAATCGTGTGACGTGAAAATATTTTGTGTGTAAGCAGTTGGAAAAAACTGTATTCTAGCAGTTAGTTCTGGTCCTCAAACTTTTTTTTTGTTTGGTTATTTATTTACCCATTAGTTCTGGTGTGTGTGTGTGTGTGTGTGTGTGTGTGTGTGTGTGTGTGTGTGTGTGTTATTTACTTGAACAGTTACATTGTTACGCCAGTTTGTCGCGAAATGAGACTGTCTTTATGAGTGAGTCACTGACACATTCAATGGAGTCATTCAAGAACACTGCAAACTCTCTCTGTGTTGTCCTTCACAACTCCTCTCCTGTCGCCTCATGGGATAGTGAAATGTCCTTTGGAGTCGCACTTCAGAATCTCCCCGGAAACATAGAGGTACTGTTTTCACATACTGTTATAAATACTGTGATTTCTGAAATCATTCTGTTTTCACATACTGCTTTTCGACAACTATATAGTAATAAATGATCTATATTTGAATTCTTCATGAACGAAGCAAGCGACTGTGTTTTATGAACGAGTCACTGACTTATTCCCTCAGCCGTTTTGTTCAAAAACACTGATTAATTTTTTAATTCAGATTCCCTGCGGTGAATATATAATTTATGAATTATTTATACAATATATATGTATGTTTCTTTCCTCACAAACTCTTCTTCAACACAGTATTGTGATTGACTATTTTTTAAATGACTGAATATAGTAAAAATTAGTAGGCTAGTGATCTGTTTGTACTGCCGTTTAGAAGGAAAGTCAGTGTGCAGGTTTATTAGGCCTTCGCTTCTCATTGAAGGAATGCCGGTCCGGCAAAGAGACCATTAGAGATTCTTCATTCAGAAAGGGGTTCGAAACTCTTGTTCACTTATCAGCCGCACCAAAACAGAGGCAGCGCTGGATTCCCTGCAAGGTCGAGATTGATATGAAGATCTGGAGATTAATGAAATATAAGGCAAAAATGTGTTGTTTTCAGGAAGATGTTTACAAAATCTAAATGTTACTTATAGGCTCATTTAACATTTTGCCATCTTTTCCTGTCACCACTTTGAACTTCTCTATTAATTAACAGACTAATTCAAAGTCAAAAGATTAAAATTAATTAATAAAAAAATCCCCACAAATATTTTTTTTTAAATAATAACTTTAATTATATATATATATTTTAATCTTTTTGCCACACACTCACGCAGGCACACACGCACACACGCACACTTTATTAGTTATTTTGCTATTTACTGTATAAGTTGCTATAGTCAAATGCAAATGTTGTTGGGGTTCAAATGGCATCTGCCACTATTTATTCTTAGTGAATGTGTATTTTTTGAAAGTAAAGGATGATATGAGAACAAATTCTTGACCGTATGAGGATTTTACTCAAATACTACTAACTGTAAATGAGCTCATGCATGTATAATTAGCTTGTTTGGTAGCGGTCTAGTTATTAATATATAGTGACTTTACTAATACCTGGTTGTTTGTCTGTTTTGTCTTGTTGTGAATATATCTTTGTGTTTGCAGGCGTTTATTTATAGACCAAATTCACTAGGCTTTAAAACCAGAGCTATGTTATTAAAAGTGTCACACAGCCAATTTCCCATTGCCAAACTAATATTTATCCCCTCTTTCAATAGAGACGATACTGGTCATGGATTTAGCTGCCAAATTCTATTTATTTTTCGTGTTGGCTGAGATGGGAGATTATGCTTGTTTGTTTGCTGTTTTGTAAAGACAAACATTAATTCTATCATTGGAGGATGCATTGCAAAGATGAGAGTTGAATGGATATTAAGAACGGCTGGTAATGTCATCACAACCTGGCTGTAACCCAAGGTCATTGTTTTTCTGGATCATGACTTAAAGGGACATTACACCCAAAAAGGACAATCCTATAATTGGTTACTCATCCTTATGACGAGTACACATTTATTAATAAACGGTATGATAACTTTTCAGAATTTGAGGTTATCATGAGCATTTAGCGAGGATAACAGCAAGGTCGTTTTAAGATACAAATTAGAAAAAACATTTGTGGATTATTTTAGATATTCAAATCACATTCACAAATAAGTGATTTAAAAAAAAGTTCTACTTAATTTTCAAAACAGATATCAGCATGTTAATATTATTTTAGTCAGCATAAAGCATTAAACAATGGGAACTCACCATGCCTGTGATTGTGTGTGCGCTCTCGTCGTGAATGGGCAATAAATATTTGAACAGGATGAAGCTGTAAAACAAACAGGAAATCATCTGTTCTGCATCTCGCTTTGAGTCAGAAAATTGGACATGCACCAGTGATAAGCCAGCGCAAGCTTACGACTGCATTACCGCCAATTTGCATGGACTTCCCCTCCCACTCTTTGCTCTCTCGTAGCGTTTCATCCCCTTCATTCTCTGTCAATCTCTCTCTTTCCGTCTCTCTCTATCTCTCTCTTTTCACCTCTTATGAAAATATCCCTGACATTCCTCTCAACGAACTGTTATGTCTATTAAAGCCGTGTGGCCTAGACGATTGTACTTGTATGAACAATATGTTTTTCACATCTTTGTACTTGATGAAGTGAATTAATTATAAACCGCTCCACATGCAATAGTTAATTAAAAAAGAATGGAAAAAAGAACTGGCACTTGTCCATACAGCAGTAAATTACTTTTCCCCCCAGTGGGAGTGTGTATGTAAACAGACAAAGGCCGATTGGCCATTGTTTAGAGGAAGATGGGTCAAGGGTCAACAGCTCACTAATGTTTTGCTGAAGCCCTGAAGAGCGGCCCCCGGTCAATGAAAACAGTCGTTCAGCGCGGCCTTAGCGTGACCTCTGCGGAATGTAATGACATCATAATGCCAGCAGGAGAGAAGATGAATGTTTGTAAGGATTGTGTTGGAGAGACGCGTCTCTCCTGAGAGGGAAAGAACAATGTAATAAGAGACTTCTCTCGAGAGCCCGATGCACTCTCCACATTGATTTTTAAATGATGCTCGGCCAATGCAGTGCTTTGCATCTGAGCATTGTTGAATGGTTATTGGTGTTGATTGACAGAGGTTCTTTCCCTTTGTCCTATTGTTTTTCCCTCACCTTTCATTCCAAATACAGAAATTTGGCTTTATCCTGCAAGCGTACATGTGATAGGGGTTTTGTGTTGAAGCTGTGATGGACCACTTGAGATTGTAGTGTTAATATTTTAAGGTCAATGCTAAATATTGTGCTGTTAAAACATTTATAGGACTATATATTTCATGGATTTGTACCTTTATGCATATTTAATGTTGTACATTATTCACAACCTATTATACTTAATGTTACGCATTTATGAGTGAAACAAAAACTTTTACATAAAATTTGATCTCTTCCTCACACAATATATTGTGTGGTTTATTGGATTGACCACATTTAGCTGGATACTGTATATTCACAAACTGTTGTTGTATTAGAAAAAGTGATGCACATAGGCCTAATGTATATTTTAATATTTTTTGATACAGATCATAAAATTTAATTCACAGCCTTTAACTGATAAAAGGCCGATTCCATGTATCTTTTTTTACAATTTTGTCTAAATTAATAAATAAAATATATATAAATGCCACAGGTGAATTTAAACATCACAATATTATAATAAACAGTACAGAAATGGATATTCATTTTGAGATTGGTTAAGAATAACATTTAAATTATTATTATTATTATTATTATTATTATTATTATTATCTTCTAATCATTTGTTTGTTCCATTACGGGACTCCCTCAGTGTGAGTAAATAATGACTGAATTTTCAATTTTGGGTGAACTGTCCCTTTAACATTAGAGAATGAATAAGACCAGGATGTCCACTTTAAAACCGTAATAGAAGGACTCTCTAAAAAATGGTTCAGAAAAAATGTCACAGTTGTCGTTTTGCCTTTTCAATAACTCAACAATGGCAGTCTAAGCTCTTTGTTAGGTAAGTGGTCAATAACAGAACAATGCCTGTTGTTTCAGAATGAATGCTTGTTTCACCTGCTTTGTAAAGAAAAGCGATTTCAAACGCCTGTTACCGGTCCTTATCCTGCACGCCTGTGAATGCGAGTGTGCACAAGAAAGAGTGAGATAGCAAGAGAGAGAGGAATTGAAAGAGATGGGAGGGAGGAGAGATGAATGCATTGTTTTCTCTCAAGAGGAAACCATATATCAATAAACGGAAGCTAATTAATAGCACTAGACCCTCTGGCAGTCTATAGCTACACACGAACTGCACTTCACTGCATCGAGAGAGAGAGAGAGACTTTGCTGCTTAAATAAGAGAATTCTGTTTTTAGAATAAAGAACAAATGTGATGCATCAGAATGACCCCCTGCAGATGACAGTCTAGTGATGCATTCAGCCCTATAGGGGGTATTCAAAGTACCTAAACTGCATACTAAGTTGATTAAACTGCATACTAAGTATGATTTCCATAATATGGGGGACAGATAGACAGATGCATAAATGAATGGATGGTTGAGCAGTGACGTCACATACTGTTTTAATGGCTTTACACATTTTAAGGCATGTATTCATTTAAACAATGTAATATTTTAAGGCAGAAACAATAAGCTCATTGAAGTGAATACTTGTTTGTTAACAAATGATTATGACAGAAAATGAATTGCATTTTAAATACATAGACACAATATGGAGTTGGTCCCTCCTTTTGCAGCTTTAACAGCTTCCACTCGTCTAGAAAGGCTTTCCACGAGATTTTGGAACGTTTCTGTGAGACTTTTTGCCCCGTTCATCCTGTAGAGCATTTATGAGGTCAGGTGCTGATGTTGGATGAAAAGGCCTGGCTCGCAATTCCAGTTCATCCCAAAGGTGTTTGATTGGGTTGAGGTCAGGCCAGTCAAGTTCTTCCACAGCAAACTCATCCAAACTCTTCATGGGCTTTGCTCGCTGGGGCACAGTCATCCTGGAATAGAAAAGGGCCTTTCCCAAACTGTTCCCACAAAGTTGGAAGCATAGCATTGTTCAAACTGCTTGGTATGCTAAAGCATTACGATTTACCTTCAATTGAAGTAAGGGAACCCCTGAAGCCCAACCCCTGAAAAACAGCTGCATAACATTATCCGTCCTGCACCAAACTTTACAGTTGTCACAGTGCAGTCAGGCAGGTAACATTCTTCTGAAATCCGACAAACACAGACTAACAAACAGAGAAGCGTTAATCCTCACTCCACAGAACATGTTTCCACTGCTACAGAGTCCAGCGGCGGCGAGCTTTACACCAGTCCATCCGACACATGGCATTGTACTTGGTGACGTGAGGCTTGCATGCAGCTGCTCGACCATGGAAACCTA
Organism: Phoxinus phoxinus; assembly: GCF_949152265.1. Taxonomy (NCBI): domain Eukaryota; kingdom Metazoa; phylum Chordata; class Actinopteri; order Cypriniformes; family Leuciscidae; genus Phoxinus; species Phoxinus phoxinus. Next base: position 22,921,916 of record NC_136892.1, read on the forward strand.
TTCCATGTAGTGGCATACGAGGGGCATTTGGTTACACGGGGTTGGTTTGCCACTGCAAGGGAAATCAGGTGTCCTTCCTGTATCCCTGTACAACTGGCTTCTTACATTACACACATTGCTGTTTGCTAGTTTATTGCTGGCCACATCTGCAGTCTTCATGCCTCCAGCAGGACTATGGCATGTTCACACAGGTGATCAGGGAACCTAGACATCTTTCTCCTGGTGTTTTTCCGAATCAGTAGAAAGGTCTCCTTAGTGTCCTAGGTTATTGTGACTATTACCTTAATTGTCTACCGCCTGTTAACTGTCTTAAGGACTGTTCAACAAGTGCATGTGCAATAATTGTTTATGGTTCATTGGACAAGCATGAAAACATTGTTTAAACTCTTTCAAATAAAGATATGTAAAGCTTATTTGGATTTTACAAAATTATCTTTAAAGGGGATGTTACCTTTCGATCCTCGTCCTTGTTTTCTTAATTTCTATCTGGCTGATTGAATCTTTCCCATAAGCTCTTTATTATTTCTGTTATATCCATTACATGCACTACAATATATATGGTCACTGATGCATACTACATAATAACCCTGTTTACAGGCATGGGCTGGTGAACGAAGCCCCATACACAACCACCGAATCGATCCCCTCGTAAAACCACCCGCACCTTTTGAAATCCCTCACCCACTTTAATTTCGTCTGAAACATACTCTCCTCCATCACTCCATATGTGTCTGTCTGTCTTGTATTCTCCGTTGCCCTGAAGCGCTCCCTGTTCACACTCCCCCTGACCTTGTTTCCAAGCTTGGGTCTGCATTTTTAAACCTTCATACACAGCTGTCCCAAGGCACCAGGAATCCCAAACTACCCCTCAACCAGTGTCACTTGGCATTTCTTCTCCATCAGACTTTTTACAAGCTTTTGTGAAAAGAATACAGACAGAGGGAGAGGGAGAGAGAGGCAGAATACATAAATGTATAAAAGCATAGCCTAAAGCCATGTATAGATTTCTCTTTGCCTGTTACATCTCTTTTCATTTGTTGACTGTAAGTGGTTCTCTCTTGTCTAGTTGAAGAGGTGACAGCACCTTTGGGCTGTCTGACGGGAGTTTTAGCGCAGAATGAAAGAGGAGAACGAGAACATCACAGGTCAAATCATTTCACACCACACAAAGTCGCACAAAATGGCTAACTGGAAACCACAAACTTCAATCATTGCACTGCGGCTCATCCAACAGGGCTTCGTTCACAAGTGTAAAGTTTTCATTAGAGGTTATGCAATGCTTAATAGGCCAGCTGCTAATGTGTATTCAGATATTAATATAAATTAGAATATACATGTCACATTTTAATAAATATGTGTTTGTATTAGTGTGTTTTCTGTAAAAAAACAGGTTTGTAAATGCGTCTCATTAGAAATCAAATGTTGTAATCATCTGTCCACAAAAATGGGGAATGGAAATTACACTCTAAATAATGCTGGGTTGTTTCAACCCAATTTTGGGTCAAATATGGACAAACCCAGCCGTTGGGTTAAATTTTTTAATTAAATTTTTAAACCAACGGCTGGGTTTGTCCATATTTGACCCAAAATTGGGTTGAAACAACCCAGCATTATTTAGAGTGTATGTGAATGTGCAAATACAGCAGTGGTGCAGCTTGCATTCTTAAATGCATGTTAAACTCGCACATACAGACATGACTTCACTTCACTGTGAACTGAGATGCCTTAAGATGCTGATTTTAGTCCGATTGACCGATGTTTTGCCAAAGCAATAATTCAAAACACAATAAGTGTAAAAATATTTTCGATTCATTATGTTAATTAGGGTACTGGACGGCATTCAAAGGGACGATTCCAATTATAATTTTTTTGATTGGTTTATTGCTGGATGAGTCATTAATGTTTATTTTAAAGTTACAAATTATTTTACCGTCACCGTTTGACATAAGTATGTTGTTAAGCTAACACTGTTAACTCCAATAAGCAAAATGAGCATACATAAATATTTGATTACATCCGTTTTTAATTAGATTCAAACTATGTTGATTGACAATATCAAAAGTGGTTCTCCCGCTTTCTCCACCATCTTGGATCAGTGTGCCTTGTAGAAGTGCATTCTGGGATTGCCCTCTCACAACCATTGATTTTAATTAATAGGTTTGCTTCCTTTTTAAATTCACAGATTATAAGAACAGTTTTACAAAATTTATGCTGCTGTTTCATCACTGTTTTCAACTTATTACATAAATTATGGGTTTGTAGTACATTAGTATTTAAAGACATTGATCTGACTAAATTTTGTGCATGCAAACAATGTTGCAGATGTGTTCACGTAAGCATTGCTTGTCTGTTTCCCCCCCTTCCCTTTCCCTTTCTCCAGTACACAAACGTCCTTTCTCTCTCTCTTCCATTCGTTCCTTCTCTCCCTCCACCCTCAAACGCATTCCACAGAAGTATTACCATCATGAGCTTTGAGAGAATTCTCCTCATCATCGAGAAGAGATGCTCTACTTACGTCGACCTCATATAACTCATTCAATAGTGTACAATAGAGTGTTTGCCGAGTGCCTTCGCCGGCTTAGCGACTTCAAAGGCTCGCTGTGAGCCTCTCTTCATTAAGCTCAGATTTGCCTCTGTTCCCTCTGAAATTGACAAACAACCCGTGTGTGTTCTTCTCACTGTCCAGTGGACGTGTTTAATGATTCCAGCTCAAGCGGAGATGAAGGGAACAGGCTGTTGAACAAAACCCCCGGAGTCGCTTTCCCTATGATAAACTTTTGAACGAAACGTACTTGAAGGGCGAGTTCCTGAGCTTGGGTGTCCTTGGTGCAGTGTGTAGGCGCGTGTGTTTTCCTTTATTAGCAGACTTTGACAAATTCTTGGGCTTTCTCATGACTCAGAACGACATCCGCTGTGGTTCTACCTCCTCTTCTGAACCCCTTCACTGTCACTTTCAACACGATTGAGTCAGGCAGCAGAAGTAGCTACTGTCTCATGTAATGTTTGCCTCATTGTCAGTCAGCCTGTCTGTACTTGTTTCAGGCCCCCCAAAAAGAGAAGCAGCACTAGTTCAGAAGCAAGAGAAGTGAGGAAGTCTATCTTTGCACCGTGACCAGGCATCCGTAAGCAGGGTGGTGGTGGAGGTTGTGTCCTCCGCACAGCACTCTACCGATAGTATCAGTAAATAGAAAGATCCCCGGGGAGCAGGCTGAGCCTCACACGGTGCTTCATGGCCGACGCGCTGCCTAATGCACCACTGCGGACAAAACTAATAAGCCGAAAATGTATGCGAGTGTTTTTAAATAGAGATAAGGGATGATGGGAAGGGAAAGACTTATTTTATGTTTGTGTGTGTGTGTGTGTGTGTGTGTTTTCTTTTGGCTTGTTAGTCTTGGTTTTATTTTCTAACATACATTTTTCTCTGTTTGTCATTCCAGTATCATTCTTTTTTTTTTTTACAATGTGCCAACCTCTCCTTGCTTTTATTGTGTTTACCTTCCATTTTTACTCAGTTTGGAGCTTTCAAAAATAGCAGAGCTTGCCAATATTTTGTGCTTTTTTTAAAGCCTAAGTACTAAACTTTATACATCCGGTGTGGTTACTGTTTTTCAGACATAAAGTTGAGGAGAGTGTTATTTTTAAAAGCAATCTGACTTTTCCTAATGATTTGTGACTGGCGAATAAAAAGCGGTAAAACAAAATCCAATAGAAACTGAAGGAGGGGACCTTAGCCACATCAAGTGTCTGGAATATCATTGAGACTTGGTGAGCTCTCTTGATTTGGACCAATAAGCAGCCACCCAGAGATCCACCTAAAACTGCATAGCAATGCACTCAAAACACTCTTACTGCAACTACAACTGCTTATTAGCAATGCATTGGTAAACACATAGCAATGCACTAAATCAGTGGTTCCCAATCTTGGTGAGGTGACAGAGGGGGTACGCAAACAAAATGCTGAGTTTTGTTGTTCATTTAATTCTACCCCACCTTATAAATAACAAAATCAAGCCTGCATTTCTAACAGGCAAAATTCTGCTTCTAATGTAAAAACAGGAAAATGGTAGTGCCGTGAAAGGTCAAATACATGACATCCCATCATATTAAATAAACCTTTGCGGTCAATACTGACTGCATGGACACAAGCAGCGTGCATATAATACTGATAGGTTGCGTGCTGCAGCTTTGAATGAATCAGGAGAGTAAATTATTCAATGACCCATTCATAAATACAATCACTTGATTTGTTACTGAATGAATGAATGACGCAATGACTCAGTCATTAGGACAGTGGCTTGCCGTCACATACTATGATACATAATTTGACATAAAACCTGACATACATTTAATAGGGTTAGAAAAATGTGCAAAAGAAAAAAAGCACCTGAAAATCTATTTAAAGGTAGGGTAGACGATTTTCTGAAAAGTTAGCAATACCGAGCTAGATTTGAAAGCATGAGATCCCACCCTTCATTTAGAGCATCTCCAAAGCCATGCATTCTTCACAACACATGAACGCGTAGAGCAGGGACCAAACAAAAAGTCACGAGAGGTGGCGTTATACCTCGTGTCTCAAAGCACATAACATTACATTAATAATGAACATAAACAACTTAAGGGCATTGACGAACATTTTATGGTCCTACACCTTCCACAGACGATATACATATAAATGTAGACCACTTAACTTAGTGATTGCTATCAGGATGTAAAGAGACTTTCAACCATGCAGCACAACCAGCATTTTCTGGAACCAATCACCTACCCTGCCTTTAAGGGGGGAAATATTGTCCTTTCATGGAAAAGGTGTGATTGCAGTCTAAATGGAAGTGAGGGGGTACACAGAAGGATGTGAAATACCTCAGGGGGTACGCCACTCTAAAAAGTTTTGGGAACCTCTGCTTTAAAAGACCATAGTGACTGCATAGCAACACATTGACAACCATCTTTAGTTTGGATTTCCTGTAGCTCAAACATAGAGCGTTGACGCTAGCAACACCTAGGTCACGGGTTCGATTCCCAGGGAAAGCAAGATCTGATAATAATGTAAAAATGTGTACATTGAAATGCAATGTAAATCGCTTTGGATAAAAGCGTCTGACAAATACACAAATGTAAATGTACAAATAATCACATTGCAACATGCTAAAACCACTCAGAAGACCTTATAGTGACTGCATAGCTGTCATACCGTCACACTGTCATCATGGCTGTGAGGTTTTCTTTAGAAAATGTAAAATTCTTGTTCTTCTATGATATTGCTTGTGATATTATTGTGTCTATCTCAGCTCTGCATGCAGCTACACAGTCCTAAGGTCTTCCAAGGTCGCTTCTGTGATGCCCGCGAAAGCCCCTCTGTGTATTTCTGTGTGTAAGTCTGTTTGTTTTACACCAGGTCTTTAAGTCAAGCATTGGTCCCTGTGCTCTAAAAAAAAAACCCCTAACATTCTGTGATGGGCTTGTATTTTCCAAGACCTCAGCAAATCTCATTTCAATTAAGAACCATGCAAATCCAAAAGCCCTTTTAGCCTTAAATGTTCTCATTATGCCTGGGAAATAAGTGTATGGATTAGCTGATAGTAGATTGGCCGAACAGACTGCTGGAAAGAAAGTGTTCTGTATTATAGAAATATGCTCTGTCTGACTAACTGACAGAAAAGTATAAAATAATAGCAAAGGTTTTTGCACCAATTTACTCCAGCAGCACTGATGGAAAATATTTGCCTAGAAATATGTTCAGATGAAGGAATTGCTGGGCATCCATTAAACAAATGTAATGTGTAACATTTTTTTGTAAAGCTGCTTTGAGACTGATTGGGGAAAGCGTGAATTGAATTGAATATTATTTTTTTCTTCTTCGGATTGACACCTTAGGAAAAACTTTCCTATCAGAATATAATGGAGTGTTTGTGTCTTTTGTCAATATAGAATGTTTTAGAGCAACGCTTCTCAAACTTGACCTGTGGACCCCCCACCACTGCACATTTTGGCCGTTTCTCAATATGCATTTTTAAGTGATCTTGCACCCTTATGTTTGCGTACTTCATCATCCTCACCCTTCGAAGTTCAATTCCAGTACTCAGAAATGCAAGTACAGAGGAGGCATGAAAGTACCCAGATGTGTTGTTGATATCGAGGATGCATCGGATGCAGACTGAACTGTTATAAATTTCAGAAGACGCTGCGGGCGGACGCCATACAGAAGCCTGCAAGCTTTAAACTTCTTTTTCTCACTTAAGAGATTCCGCTGCAAGCTTGCAAATACTTGCCAGCTCACGAAAGTAAACATTTATCATTTTGTTTTGCCTAATTTTAATAAAGTGGTAAAGACACAGAGAAAGCCTGAGGTATTTTAATTGCCATATAAAAAATAATTTTTAACATTGACAAATCGTAACATTAAACATACATAGGCCTACTCATTTTTACAAATATACACAGTAAATTAAAACGGTTTAAAATACTATGAAAATAATGTCTATAATAATGTGATGATGATGAATAAATGTTATGTTGTATTTATTGTGCATTGGACGCTATACTTATAATATGATGCGAGTTGAGCAACAAGATCTCATTTCTCACCAGGATTCGTTCTGTGTCCTTCCTAGTTTGTTCTTTCATGAGAATGCAAGTCTGCTCTTTGCGTTCTTGGAATTGAGAAACATCCCTTATATGTGTTCTTCATCTAACACACATGATTCAACTCATCACAAGCAAACAATTGCATACTTATATAGTAAAAAACAGTGACAAAAGAAATGTCCGAATTCACCATACTCATAAAAAAGTAGGCGAAAAGTACCCAGATGACCTACTACTCCCAGTGAGATTCTGAAGTGTGCATATGATGGACACTTTACTATCCCATGAGACCACGGGATAGGTTACACGGGATAGGATTTGTGAATGGCAGTGACGCGACGTACCTGACCGGTCACATGATAATGACAACGTGGTGAATGTAGAACGTCCAGATTACATTCATACTACACGCATTCATAAAGAAATGATGCCGTAAAGTAACTCCTTAATCAAAATAATACTTACTCAAGACTGTATGCGATTTCGGACGGAGCCTTGAATTGAGTGTGCCTGATAAGGGAGACATCCAAAATGTGCAATGCAATGGTGGGCAATCCCCAGGCAGGTTTGAGAAGCACCGTTCCAGAGTAAAACAGTAGATGTCAATAAATAGGTGATGTCCATCTGTACAGAGTTGTAGAAAGGACAGATCATACGACTTTCAGTGAAGAGGCAGAGTCTGCCTTTAGTGTCTAACTTGAAAGGGACATCTGAACATCCTGATAGCCCAAAAGGAACGTGAGGGAATTATACCTTGATATGTATATATATGAAGTTCAAAAGGACCTTAGAACTTCTAACCAGCCTAATGTGACATCTTTAACCATGCCGTTGCTCTGAGACTCCTCCGCTTAAGCGTATTTCATCCTGAAATACATTTGTACACCTTTAAGGAAGGATATTAAAAGACCCCTGCAGTGGTAATGGGGAAAATATTGTCAACTCTTCGTTTTTTTCTGGGGTCTATAAGAAAAACCCTGTAGAGAGATTTACTTTGTCCGTGACATGCATGAATTCCAGCGGATTTGGCTGTTGCAAGTCTGGTGCTTAAATGATTATTGAGTGTATGTGTTTCAATTTTCATGCATATTAATCCGAGCACATGCTGACTGGGGAGACTCTCGGCACACTTAGCTTGTGTTGTTCCGTCGAGCCGTAATTCGATCTGCCAGCCGTAAGAGACCGCTGTGTAGATTTCTACGAAGTACAACAGCTGGTGTGATCCGAACATGTTAGCGTGTGGTTTGGTTCACATGTGTATTAGGTGACAGACTCCCAAACCTAATCATTTTACCTCAAGTTGAACAAGAAGCTCACGTGAATAGCAGTTCCGCCTGTGCGTTGGTTTTATTTAATCAGGGAGAGTGTTTTATTATGCAGACAACAGCTTACAGGACACACACACACACACACTGCCCCCATCCCTAAACCTACCCATTACAGGAAACATTCAGCATTTTTTAATTTTTAATAAAACATTGTTTTTTATGTTTTTTAAGCTATTTGAATTATGAGGACTCAAGAAATGTCCTCATAAACCACGTTTACGTTGTAATACCAGTGTAATACACATGTCATTATACAAATTTGTGTCCTCATAAATCACATAAACAAGAGCCCACACACACACACACACACACACACACACACACACACACACACACACACACACACACACACACACACACACACACACACACACACACACACACACACACACACACACACACACACACACACACAAGCTTTCATTTCTATCCTTGTGAGGACATTCCATAGACGTAATGGTTTTTATACTGTACAAACTGTATATTCTATCCCCTTACACTGCCCCTTTCCCTAAACCTACCCATCACAGGAGACATTCTGCATTTTTACATTTTCAAAAATATATAATTTAGTATGTTTATTAACCCATTCCCCTCATGGGGACCGCTGGCTGGTCCCCACAATGGAGGTGAATCTCAGGTTTTACTATCCTTGTGGGGACATTCGGTTCCCACAATGCATAATATACCAAGTACACACACACACACAGTTATACAGTTATACAGTATACTGTACTTGATTCTGATTGGTCAATCACGCCATCCAGTGGTATGTTATTCCCAGATAACAACCGTTGAAAACAGATAACACAGGCTCATCTGCAGTCTTGTGCTATGCAGTTCGGGACGGTCTCACCTGTGGATGAATTAAAGTCGCCTGACGACTGCGTATTACAGGGGCGACTAAAAAATTCTGAAACAATAAAAAGATTGTCGTCTGATTTCAAACTTTTTGACTTTGTGATTTTGTGACTAATGTTTTGTACACTGTTGTATTATAAGATACAAACAGGTACGATTTTAAAACAGTTTAATCTGAAATCAATATCTCTTATCTCCATAATTATTTATATGGCGAAATGCTGTGTAACGAGTGGTACGACTGTCTACCTTATCTCTTAAATATCCGTCTTTTGAACTTGCCGCGCTAGCAACGGCTCTCACTGCGGAAGCTTTGCGTTTAAAGACCTAATAAAATATTTCAACTCAGATCAATATTTCGTGTCTTATTTACTTACGTGGCAAGTAGCCGTGTAATAAGCGGGATAATGTACATCCAGCCAGTTGTTATCTCAGAATAAACCCCCTTCAGGCTGATTCAAGACCCCGAGTCACCACCCTGTCGGGGGTTTATTCTGAGATAACAACCGGCTGGATGTACATTATCTCTTACATATCACACTTTTACAGCATTGCAATCTACAGTTTTCTAATTGCAGGCACTATTCCCTTTTGGAGCTGTCTGGATCAAGGGTGCAGTGGTGATAGAACATTCCAATAACTCCACTTTATGAGTCGCCCCTACCGGATATCAAACCTGTATACTCCTCGCCCCACCAACCCAAACCCCTAACCACCAGGCTATAACCACCCCGCGTGTAGATGTTTGTAAGACTAAGGGGGAACTGTTGTTGTACTCTAGGATCTACATCCCACCACGCGGTCCGTTCCTCTTCGCTGTCCTCCAGAGGCTTGGAGAGCCTGACCTCTCTACCTGTACTCAGCATGCTGCTGTGTAAACCCTATTAAGAGCAGCTGCCCACTGTAATTAGACTTTCAGCATCACTAAATGTGGTCTCAGCAGAATCCTCTGGTGCTCCTTCACTTCCTTTCCCAGGATAGGTGGATGCATTTAACTGCAGATCCAATCCCGAGTATGAAATGAGAAACACAAAGATCTTTCTTTCCATGTATTAGTCAGGCATAAGTAGCCTTAAGCCGGTGGCGTGTAATGCATGAATTATGTGCTCTGATGTCTCTCATGTTAGCTAATGAGTATCATCATGCGACAATCACTCGCATCTCAGACTGTAAATGGGACAGTGTTGCTAGACAAATGAAAGGAATGGAGGTTTGGAGGGATAGTGCACCCAAAAATAAAAATATTGTCATCATTTACTCACCCACATTTTGGTTTAAAACTGTATGACCTTCTTTCGTCTTTGGGGGGCACAAGAGGTTCCTTTTTATTGATTAATTTTGAAGAATGTTTACTTTGGGGCTGTCAAAAAATAACAGAAAAGTGATCCAAATGACTTGAGCTTTATAAATTATTATTAAAATATAAATTATATTATATGCATTATAAAATATATTCATGATGTCGTTTGGTTTTTAAATTCAATTTGAGCCACTTTCAAATTTGCTTTACATTTAAGTTGAGTTTTAGTTAGTTTCAACAATAATTGTAATAGTTACAGTTTAGTTTATATCTTATAGACACATCCATTTCTATATGTATTTTAGTTTTTGATAATAATATGTATACAAATATAAATAATTATCTACTAAACTTTGAATATAAAAAAATATTATTTTTTGTGGATTATATTTAAGTTATTTTCAATCACAATTTAAGTCTGGTTAAATTTGTATTTATTTATTTTACTTCTGATTACAACTAATCTGATTACAACTGATTACTAAAATCAATTTGGTCTTATTTGTAATTTTAGTTTAATTTATTTTGAGCTCATTTTAGATGTTTAACCCTGCAGTTTTTGAGAATAAAGTCTGATTCATAAAAAAATCATTCTTTTGAGTATAAGATCTAATCGATCTAGTTTACCAAATGGTCTGAATGATTCGGTTATGAATCTAGGTTCCGGTCACAAAGGTTAAAAGCTCAGTGCATGGGAAGGTTACTTAAATTCCAGCTTTGCTTCCAATTCATTGCAATTTTATGGAAAAGAGTGACCATTACATAATTCAAAATATGTGCTTCATGGAAAAAAGAAAGTTCTACATTTTTTTGGGACAACACGGCGGTGAACAAATTATGGCAAAAATTTCTTTTTTTCTTTTAATGCTTGAACAATCCCTTTAAGCAGGTCGCATGTAATGCATGAATTATGTGCTCTGATGTCTCTCATGTTAGCTAATGGGTATCATCATGTGAAGGCCACTCGAACCTCAGACTGTAGAGAAGGTGTTCCTACTGAAATGAATGAAGAGGAGGTTTAAGGGTGTGTTGGTGAAGAGATGCACGGATCAGGCTGCAAAATCACACACACACACACACACACGCGCACGCGCACGCACACGCACACGCACACGCATCTCTCCTAATGAGAAGCAGTCAGGTGGTGTAAAGCTGTGTTACGCTGACGGGGCCCGGCTGGTGACAGATCACACTGCTTTCTACAGCCTCACTGAGTTAATTACACACTCCTGTGTCAGCTCACTACCTGCCAAAAGAACGCGGGAAGGAAAGAGGAGGAGGGGAGGAAGGAAATAACATAAATAATGACAGATGCATTGTACAGTCCATTAGAGACAAATCAGGTCTCATGATTTAAATCCGGTGATTAATATGCATGTGGGGAAAGCAGAGGATATGAGGGAATACGAAAGCCAGATTCAAGTGTGAAGGTTCTCATCACCTGAATGCATAATGACCATCAAGCGTTTAATTGGGAGTTGTGGGCAGGTTTCGGGTTTCACGCTAATGCGCACCTGCTCTCTCTCTCTCTCATTCTCATTCTCTCGCTACATCTCTTTTCCTCAGGTCTTGATTATGGAACATCGCAGAGAACTTAAATGAACTGAAGAAAAATGGCATATTGGACTTTGGTGTGAATCATTAGCTGCAATAGTATGCATGATTTAAAGCTTGCTTGATGAATGCAGATTTCTTCTTCTTCTGTGCTGTCACATTTATATAGCTAAAAGCAGAAACGAATTTGCATTCAAATCTATTGCTAGAATTTGCTGGGTTTTAGAATAGAGTTTTCTTCTTCTTTATACTATAAGGTCTGTGGTTAACGTTACTTAAAGAGTAATATATGCTACTACAACATAAATTACACAACACGAACGTTAATTCTGAAACGGTCAAAATGGTAATCTACTGTTTTGGGCTTGATGAAAACAATCAGCTGATTATCTTATGAAGACTTGTTAGCAACTTGTGCTTTCCAGGTTAGCAAATTTGCTTTTGGTTTGGCCTACAAATAGACACATCATATCTGAATAGCTGTATTCATTGGTGAATATCTGCTAAAATAATATTTTGTCTTCTGTAACACGTACATTAGCATGATGTGTGCCGTTCAAAATTGAATCGAGACGGTAGCAAACAGGAAGTAGAATTGCAAGCTGAATTTGAAAAAAAGGTTTACAAAAACTTTGAGGTTTAGAAATGAAATGGAATTAGCATTTACTTTATATATTCCATCCTGTTTAGTAAGTTAAAATGTATGGATAAGAGGAAGATCGATCCCAAACCCCCCCACCCGCCCCTCAATTTTGTAGTTTGGCACAACAAAGCACAAAACTCATACCAAAATTGATTCTTAACGAGTCTTTAAGAAAGAAAGACAAATCGAAAACATACAGATGAAAAAGGACAACAACGAAAGTGATAGGAAATAAATGGGACAGAAGGAGATGGAGAGAGAGAGAGAGGGAGAGGGAGAGGGATGGCTACATTGACTGCGTATTGAACTCAATTAGTGTAACAGCAGGAGGCTTTCTGGATTATAGCGTTCTGCTTTATTGGCTAAGATGAAATAAACCAAACTTGTTCATACAGTGCACCTGGCACAGGTTTTTTTTGTGTGTTTTCTTGCAAATACAGTGGTTGTTGCACCTTGCACCAAAAAAATTATTGATTCCACTACAATTTGATATATTCAAGTGTTTTTAGCAGAACAAACAGCATTTTTCAGTGGAAAGGTGCAAGACAGGAGTTCGTCCATCACAGGGGTCCACAAGTGGCCTGTTAAACGAATTGTGAAAGCAATGAGAAGTAGGAATGATTTCATGAGTGTAGTAAAGACTGAAACAAGCCATTTTGAAAACAATTCTTTCAAATCTCAGCCATGGCATTTTTGTAAATGCACCAATTTGTGTAAACTGCACTTGATCTTTGGCGGTATTGACTTCAGATGTGATTTCTGGTTCTGTGGTTCAGTGTGTGAAACAAGTCTTGATTTAGAATTTTACTTCTGAGTTCAAAATGGTTTAATTTCGGTTTCTTTCCATCCATCCATCCATCCTTTTTTCTATCTTTCTTTCATCTGTTCGTCCGTCCATCCATAATCCTTTTCTTTCATCCATCCATCCTTTCTTTCTTTATTCCAATCTTTCTTTCTTTTTTTCCATCCATATTTTTCTTTCTTTCATCCGTTCGTCTGCATCTTTCTATCTTCCATCCATCCATCCATCCATCCATCCATCCATCCATCCATCCATCCATCCATCCATCCATCCATCCATCCATCCATCCATCTATAATTTTTTCTTTCTTTCTTTAATCCATCCATCAATCCTTTCTTTCTTTCTTTCTTTCTTTCTTTCTTTCTTTCTTTCTTTCTTTTTTCTTTCTTTCTTTCTTTCTTTCTTTCTTTCTTTCTTTCTTTCTTTCTTTCTTTCTTTCTTTCTTTCTTTCTTTCTTTTATCCATCCATCCTTTCCATCCATCCATCAATCCTTTCTTTTCATCCATCCATCCTTCCTTTCCATCCATCTATCATTTTTTCTTTCTTTCTTTAATCCATCCATCAATCCTTTCTTTCTTTCTTTCTTTCTTTCTTTCTTTCTTTCTTTCTTTCTTTCTTTCTTTCTTTCTTTCTTTCTTTCTTTCTTTCTTTCTTTCTTTCTTTCTTTCTTTCTTTCTTTCCGTTCGTCCATCCATAATCTTTCTTTCTTTTATCCAACCATCCATCCTTCCTTTCCATCCTTTTTTCTTTCTTTCTTTAACTCATCCATCAATCCTTTCTTTCATCCATACTTTCTTTCTTTCATTCTTTCATTCTTTCTTTTTTCTTTCTTTCTTTCTTTCTTTCTTTCTTTCTTTCTTTCTTTCTTTCTTTCTTTCTTTCTTTCTTTCTTCCTTCCATCAATCTATCCATCCATCCTTTCTTTCATCCATCCATTCTTTCTTTTCATCCATCCATCCATCATCCTTCCTTCTCATCTTTTATCCATCCATCCAATGTTGAAATAATGTTAAAATTATTAAAAAAAACTATTATATTCAGTATTTTTTTAAATGGCATGATACAAACTATTCCAAAGCAGCAAGCCAGTAGGTAATCGCACGGTGTGTACGTACATGTGTTTGTGTTCATCTGCGTATAATTCCATTGTCAATGGCCATTTGCTATATCGATAGTAGGTTTAAATAGTTTGTGCGGGATTTGTGTCAGTGCCATGTGTGTAAACGATCGGTCACCGGGTTGCCATGAGAACAGCATGGGGCATCTGGGAGAATGACGCCATTGATTAGCGACTGAGGATTAGAGTGTGCAAAGCAATTATGCAGCATAATGGCTTTAAGTGCCTGTGTGTGATTTACAGTTGGTATGTGTACAACGAACAAATCAGCAGGGGCCCAGCACGACGTCTTCACGTGCACATGCGTGTCTGTGACTAGCAATTTTCTGAAGTGTATCTTAAGTGTGTGCCAGGCCAGCTCTGTGTTTGTCTCCTCTAACCAATAGCAAACTTGCACTCTCTCACGTCTTTTTATCCTTCAGGTCTCTTTGAACCTTGTCTTCTTTTTAAAATCCATAGCTGGACTGCTCTGTATGCAGGAGAATATCAGCATCCTACCCCGTTTGAGGAGACCAGTGTCTGGAACAGCACAATGTCTTGCCTACGTTTGTGGTGCGGCTTCTGTTGTGTCATCAAAGGTAGACGGTCGGGTCATTGTATCTCCAACAGTTGTTTTCAGGTAACTTTTCCAGACGCCAGCTTTTGCAAACACTAACTCCTTTCTTTCGGTCGCTGCTGCATTGGAAATATTGATCTCTCTCTTTTTTTACAACCAAAAAAAAAAAAAAAAAAGAAAGGATTTGAAGCTGAAACAGCAAAATATGCAGACTCATAATACATTCAGTACAATACTGTATATTGTGGGTGTGGAGTCTGGGTCATTTCTGAAGGATATAGTTGGGATTGCTTGAGTCTCTTTTGGTACTTGTGCCAGACGAGTTTTTGTTCTGCCATAAACATGGCCATAACCTTTTATTGGCCTAGACAATATATTTAAGTAGCATTGCTAAGTAACATTGTGAATTCTTTTTACTTTTTAGACAAATACTGTTACACAGTATTCTATCCTGATGCAATGCGATAAAACATTAAGTCATAAAAGGAATCTTTGAAAGAATCGTAAATCTTCTGATGCACATTTTAAGGGAATGGTGTCAGCCAGGATAGTTTCATAATGCATCTTATACCTCACATCTTGGGTATGAGTGAGTTAAAGGGATGTAATGTAATGTATGTAACATAGACTTCCTTTCCCTCTAGCAACGACATCTCTTCTATTCTCTGATGATGTGTTTACTGGTGCGAGGGCGGGACAACCTGTCACTCACATGATATCACAGCAATAACAAAAAACCACTATGACCCAGCATTCCAATCGATTCCTGATGGACAAAATCAAGCTCTTTCCTACATTTCTTTTCTTGTTCAAGAAGCCCTTTCACTCAGATATACGTCACAATAGAAAATAAATGACTAACACAACTTCTGTTTCATGCCGACTTTAAAATGTTTTAGTATTTTTAATTGTGTACATTGTCAAAAACAGTATTGAAAACATGTCTTGACTATATTTTTATGTTTTCATTAGTTTTCATTTTTATTTATTTAATTTATATTATAAAAATGTGTATACTTATCTACCAATGTTTAATATTTATGTGTATGTATAAACACACACACACACACACACACACACACACACACACACACACACACACACACACACACACACACACACACACACACACACACACACACACACACACACACACACACACACACACACACACACACACACACACACACACAAATAAAATGCTGAAATAAAATACTGTAAAATATGTAATATACTGTAACTTTTCCACTGTCGGGTCAAATCTTGCTTAACCGTTCTATTCCGTGCCGATCCGGCCCAACCGGTACAGATATGGTTTCATTTTCCACTGTGGGGATGATAACGGACACTCTTTGAAATGTAATACCAAGGCAAAGATTGACTCATTTGTAACACAAGAGTTTACAGATGATATGAGATGTATAGTAACCGCTTAATGGAGGATGATCAGATTTTTTTAAAAACTTTTTTTTAGTAACCCCATTATCTGAACCAAATTCTCAATAGCGTAAACCAATTAGTCGAATAAATCAGTTCAGGTACGGTAGTTAAAACACTGTTTGCAAATCTCATGCACTCTTTTTTTTTTCAAAACTGTAATGCACTTATGTTTCAAAATGCTAAACACAGGCAGGCAAAGGTTAAACACAACTACAACACAGTTGTCATCGTTTACACACAACGACTCAAAATTGTTCACACTTATTTCTAATGATGCGACCAAACCAACTGTTCAATATACAAGTCAGTTCAGAGTCCCAAAATTGACTCAAAATGTTGCACTGAATGTTGATACCAATAACGGATGAAAACAACATAAGAAGGAGAGAAGGAAGAGATGTGTAAAAGAGGCGGTGAACAAGGAGGAAGAGGAGGACGAGAAAGAGCAAGGTGTGGAGAATGTTGTCAAGGCTGGATATGGCTTTAGGGTTTTTCCCTTTTCCTGCAGAGATGACATTCCCTGTGATGTGGATAAAGTCCTCCGGCCGGACCAACATGAAGACATGATGCTGAAGCAGAATAAAATCTTTCTCATGACCTTGATTTTGCAGTTGCACAACTATTCTGAGTGTACTGTAACATACTTTTCATTTAGAGTTTTTTACTATAACCTTTTTGGCTTTTGCAAGTGCTGAATATACAGACAATATTCGGTACAATACTATACGTGCAGTGCACACAGTATACAATGTATTCACCTTACTAGTGTACATGTAAGTTGTCATTACTACATTTTTAACGTAATTGCAATTTTTTTAATACTTTTTTTCTGTAACTGCATGCTTTGAATTCTGTGTTCTCCATTTTTTTGATGTAGTGTCTAACCAATGATCTGTAGTGTTAAAATTGACTCACTGTGTGTATGATCTGAAAGCATTGTTTGATTTTGAGCACAGATAAAATGGTTTTGAGGCAATTGTTTGATTTTGCCAGAAGAGTCAGAGGTTCGCTGAATGTGATTTGAAAATTTGGTTTTGTGAAAGTGAGTGATGGTTTCAAGAAATCTTAGCAAATCATAAAAACTGTACCTTGTGATAACTTCGCTCGGACAGCTACAAAGAAACTGACAGTCAGGCAACAGACAAGTGACCAAGGTACAGTAAACCCTACATTATGGGGACAAAATGTCCCCACAAAGATGCCAATATCTGAAATCCTTTTTTGGTCCCCATGAGGAAAACATGATAAATCATATGTGATGTTTTTTTGAAAATGTAAAAGTACAGATTGTTTTCTGGGTAGGTTTAGGGGTTAGTGTAAGAGCATAGAATATACAGTTTGTACAGTATAAAAATCATTTATGTCTATGGAAAGTCCCCATAAAACACGAAAACACAGCGTGTGTGTGTGTGTATGTGTGTATGCAGTAATATCTCAGCGTGACCCTGGAATCAGTCCTGGCCAAGAAAATCACAGCAGCGTCACTGATGAGTAGTGATTCAATTACAGCAGTGCAAGGTGTCCTTCTTTCTACCTGCCTTCCGGGTGATCTCTTCCTCTCTCTATCGCTCCTTCTCTCTTTTTCTGGGACAATAGGGGACTAGAGGTGGAGGCCAACAGCTCTAAAACTACTTCTGGTACCAAGGGGGGGGCTTTCTCTTCCAAAAGAAGAGAATGCACTTTCCCTCTGACCACAGTGTGGACATAAAGTCCAGAGAGGACACTGTCAGTGCCATGGAGACATTCTGGAACTGTTGCCTTGGAAACAGTAATCATGGCTTGAGTGAGGGGTGAAATGGAAGAGTTTTTGAGGGTGGAAGAGAGTAATCTCCTCCACCTTGTTATTAGAGCTGCAATTGAGTCAAAGATTAGGCACAGATGGAGGTGAGAGTACTGGCTTTCTTCCTTTTCTTTTTATGCCTTTTCATTTTTATCCTATCTGACTTTATATCCTGTCATTTAGATGTTTTGTTGTCACTCATCATCTCATCTGTCTTATACATTACTAACTACATGGGCTTTTCGATCAGTTTCATTAATTGATTTTTGTTTTTTTTCCAGTGATTTTTCAAAATTAAACAAACAAAAAAATGAATGAATGAATGATACGTTCAAAAGCTGGCGGTCAGTACATATATTCCTTTTATTCTACGAGGATGCATTACATTGATCAAAAGTGACAGTAAAGAAATGTATAATATTTCAAAAGATTTCTATTTTAAATAAATGCTGCACAAAACAGTACAACCGTTTTCAACACTGATAATAATAGGAAATATTTCTTCAGCACCAAATTTAGCATTTTAGAATGATTTCTGAAGGATCATGTGACACTGAAGACTGGAGTAATGGAGTAAATTGTAATAATATTTCATAATATTACTAACTTTACTGTATTTTAAATTTTAAAAAAGGGGGGGGAGGGGCAATGACTGTAGTACATCCGAGGGGATCCCCCTCCCGAATGTGATTTCAATCCCCCAATCCCTTTTGTAATCCGAAAATAAACATAATATAATACCTCTTAAGAACAACACCAGGTTGACTAATTAATTGCTGAATATGCACAATCCCATAGACAAGTTGTGAAAGGGTAAATAAACTCCAAACTATGAGACAACAATAAAAGAACAGAGTTGGTGTGTTGGTGTGTCTACAAATTGTGTCTACAATTTGCTTGGGGCCCTTAAATCACTAAGTCCCCCCCTGGCCTAGCTACAGCCCTGCATACAGGCATACATACACACTGAGTAGTGTTTTTAGTCAACTAATTTGTGCATAATTAGAACAAAAAAAAAAAATCCCTGTTACTACAAAAGGCCTATTCAGGCTTTATTTTGTTTATTTATTTATTCAAGGAACTTGACAAATTTATCTCATATGTATCCCCTGCAACAAGTGTTGAATACAAATGTATGTTATTTTATATTTTTGTTAGCTCTGAAGTTCATAAACTCATCAAAACATCATAAATGGCAAAACCTTGAACAAACACTTATTTGATTACACACACCCTGTATCTCCAGCTAACATCCATTTGTGTGCACCATGAACTTCTCTCCTGCTTTCAGGGCGTCCCAGTAGGGAGTCGAGTACACATCATAGTTCTCCCCCAGCTGCTCTTTTCACAGTCCCGATCTCGCATCCGCCTCAGCTGTTCCCGTAGGAAGACAAACATGGCCGACGCCAATAAAACCGCAGAGCGACGCTCTCTCAACGGCGTCGAACGGATGAACTTCGCGGGGAGCCACAGAACCCTCACCAGCTCCCCACAGTTCCGGCTGCGGATACAGCGTGTAATAGAAGACGGTGAGAATTCAATAATCATCAGAGTCCTCCTCATCTCCACATGCTCTACTGAACAGGAAAATAATTACATTTCTTTTACTCTTTTTTTTTTTTGTCTCAGATAAATTATGGATCCCTTATCTGGCTCCAAGGATAAACCAATCTGATTCACGGGCCAATTAACAGCATTCTTGCACCTCGACGGAGCGTGCTTAGTGTCTCAAGAATGAGTGGCAAGCGCCGAGAAAGAGCACGTTTTTTTATGCGGTTCTCATAACCCATTCTCTCTCCAACACCATATGTTTCCTTGCAAGTATATCTATTTTATGATTCTATGATACATAATATATTGCCCAATTGATGTTCAACATGTTAAATCCTTGCCATCTGTATTTCGGCTTTAAAAATACACTGTGTCTAGCTTCTTGCAATCGAGACCGCTCTTAACCCCCCCCACCACACCTGCTCTTCCTCATCTCACACCTGACTCATCCTCACCTCTAACCTCACACTACAGAGAGGCTTTGGATGATGTGTAATGATGGTCAGACAGAGCGGCTCCGAGACGCGGGAAGGGTTGTGTTCTGAGGGCACTCTTTTGGTGTGAGGCGCTCTGAAGCGGGCTGCGTTTGATCTCCTCGAAATGCCACAGGTTATTGTGTTTCTGCTTAAAGTGGTCCTACAAGAGACATCTGGAATGCTGTCAGCTCTGGGGGTGAATTGGGGAAAAGGTGGGTGGGATACAGAAAGCGCCGTTGGGTTGTTCATGTGAGCTCTAAGACTGTAGACGTTTATTTGCGAGCTGTATCATATTTCATAGTTCTTGTGTTTCGCCACAATACAGAGAG
Organism: Phoxinus phoxinus; assembly: GCF_949152265.1. NCBI lineage: Eukaryota > Metazoa > Chordata > Actinopteri > Cypriniformes > Leuciscidae > Phoxinus > Phoxinus phoxinus. Next base: position 22,942,239 of record NC_136892.1, read on the forward strand.
AGGAAATGTTATTATTTAGAGCAATGTGTTTTTTTCTACTTTCATTTCACACACCTACAGTACATTAGGTTGGTGTAAAGAGAGAGAAAACAATAAAAACAACAATGAATGAATATTTCCCTAAGATAGAAATTGTTTGTTTAAACACCTTATAAGAACTCTCTTTAGTGCACAACTTTCTTATATTAGGATTTGGTTTAAGTCACACACATGTAAGATAGTGTATATAATGATCTACCTTTCCAATTCATCAACTACCAGATTTGTCTCATTCTAGACCGAAACATATTTGGTGGAGTTCACAAAAAAGGACCTGCGGCCACCGATAGTGTTTTTTTACGGTTAGATTGAAGCCTGTTTCCACCTCAGAGAATAAAAAGGGTAATTATTGTAAAGGTGGTGACATTATATATCACAGCTGCAGCTTTATATCGCATAGCTTTAACTGTATCCCACAATTTGGATTTTATATTTCACAATGTGACTTAATGACTCACAATTGCTACTTTATATTACTTTATATCTGGCACTTTAGACTTTACATCTCACAGTGTAACTTCATTTTTTGAATCTTAACTTTTTGAATCAATGAATTGCTGATGCCATGATTGCTGGAAAATGTATACAGTTGTCTCTTAAGAAAAAATTCAATTTGCAGCCTTACCTTAATGTTACTATAAAATCAAAATTAATATTGCTGTATTTATAAATGATTTATCTGTGTACATCATTACTAGTATTTTTTTTTAAATCACGTGTCCTCGTAATCTTTAACCAAAATAACTTCCCCGCCCTCTTGCAACATCATCTCATCTCATCTCTTCTCTGATGATACTGTATGTTTACGAGGGCGGGACAACCTGTCACTCACATGAGATCACAACAATAACAATCCACAACCATCCAATCAACTGCAGATGGACAAAATCAAGTCCCGTCCTACACGAGAAGCCTTTTCACTCGGATATACGTCACAATAAGGAAAGAAAATACTATTGTGACTTCCGTTTCATGCCGACTTTAACTTTCTGTGATTTGCACCAGCCTATTTATATATTTAGGCAATTTGACTTATTTGGCTTCTGTGTGTAGGCACAATTTAGAAAAAACATAATTTACATAGTAATGAGGCATGTTTGAACTGAAAAGAATCACATTGACATGCATGGCATTTTAGTAGTAGCCTATGTTGCCATGATTTTGACAAGACATGTTCCTGGATCAACATTCCTGTCCAAAAACATAGTCCCACTCCTAACCCTATCAGATGAATAAAGCTCTGAACGATGTTTAATAGCAAATATACTCTGCAAACAGGCATTAGTTAACACTAAGTTTGAATGTGACCAGACAAAGAGTGAAGACAGGGGTAAAACTATATAATGAACTAAACAAGGTACTTAATAGAACACAGCTGGAACAAATTAAACTAAGCATAGCGTTAGTTCTGGCAGGTCACGTTAGTCAAGCTCGCATTGCAACGTCTACCTGCAGTATTATCAGCAGCTATTGGTATTCTGATTCCCCTTATGAGGATAATTTCCAAGATGGCTGCTGAGTGAATTGACTTGCCTTAAAGGGATTTTGGCTGTCCTGGTGTCACTGTGTGTTTAGCCAATACGTGTTCAGTTAAGCAACTATGAAAATAATAAATTAATGACTGCAACATTATATTCATAGATGAAAGCAGAATTTTAGCATGTTAAATCAGAATGAATTCTCAAATTATGTTGTAATTTAGAATCTTAAATGAATGATTTCTGCAATACATTCATGGTTCGGTTCTGTTTACCCTAAGGGGGGTTATTGCTGCTCTCCCTGCTCTTATCCATGCTAGGATGCCCTATCCCTATCAGAGGGAAATGACAGGTGAATAAGATGAGTGTAGAAGGACCTAACCCTTGTTGTAAGCTTAAAGCCCCCCTTTAGTCAATAATTGTATCCCTTAACTCATCTTTGATCACCAAAATTAGATATTTAAATTTTGTTTTTCCCTGTGAAAATAATTTCTTCATCCTCTAAAATAGCTTTAATGTCCTTGCCTCATTTAGTATACGCGGAGCCATCAATATGCAAATTAGCCCCGCCTCCACCAGGATGTTTATCCAGGAACATGTTCTAGCCTACTTCACGTTCACGAAAGTTCACGAAATCACGTTCAGCCAAATGGCACATGGTGGAACTGGGTTGTGTGTAGTAAATTAATAAAAGCACAGGTTTTTGCATGTAAGTGTCAGAACTGTTTTATGAATTCACCCCCACACTGCTTTACAATAGCAAACAAATTGAATGAAAAGTACAGTAAGGAATATACAATGCAATAGCAATTGGATTATCGTCAAGCATGCCAACTGAGAATGGGTTTTGCAGATGAAGCAATGAACGCTGCCAGGAAGTCTGTTTCCAAACAAGATATATTGTATACCTACATGTACATAGGTGGTCTCTTAGTTCTGAGTGTACTGGCTCTGAATAGAATAAATCTGGGATCCTCGTAGGGAAAACCCAATGAATTTCAATAATACTGCACTTCTGTAGGAATCATTGAGCGCTATTGATTCCAGATACCCTGAGAATCCCTCCAATGGAGATGGGAAAACTTTGAATGATTTAAGCCTGGATGGAGAATGTCAATGATTTAACTGACCCGTCCATGAAAGTGCAACCTCTGGATCCTTTCTGAGAATTTCATGGGATTTTGGCTGATGCGCATCTCCCTTGTCTTGCTGACTGTCATGCTCACTTATTCAATAAAGGTCTTGTAAACAGATCAATGTTAATCTTAGGCACATCATTATAATAAAAATTGCTTTTCAATCACAGATGCCTTACATTTCACAGGCAAAGCACGCAGCGTGTTGGGCATAAGTCTTCCTGACAGACGGAATCAGATCCAGGCAGAGCTCTAGGGACGAAAGGATAGAGAAAAGCTCACTTAAACACAGCTAATAAAATCGAATCCATCTGTGCCTTCAGCCCACACGAAGCAAAGGCTAAAGGGATATAAGTACAACTTTCATTTAGTTAATTTTCACTGTCAGATTACACAAGGATGTTGAGGGGAAAAAAAGACACAGAGAGAGGAACAACAAGATGGCTTGTATCACTCTTTCATCTGGATGTTAAGGACGATGGAAGGATTAGAAACAGCAGCTGGTATAAGAGGATTTAATTGCATTTGCTTACAGACTATGGCTTGACTCCTCACACTAAAGTGAACAGAACACAGTGGAACTCTCGGCATATTAATATTCACACATATATTGTGGCGGGAGGAGCAAACCACAGACACAGTGGGAGTGGTGTCAGGTCTCGGAGGGGAATTTATTAAAGTAAATAAACATAAAATGTAAAAAAATGGGGGAAATAAAGTATTAAAACAAAAGGGGGTCTTGTGTCCTCACTGTGCCAGGGAATCGTGAAGGATGGGTAGTGAACAGATGGGATGGGTCCAGGTAAGGCGGCGGTGTCCGGCAGTCGCACGCGCTTCTCTCTCTCTTCGGTCCGTGGCGGAAAAAAGAAAAGAAAAAAAAATGTGGTAACATATTTCACAAATTTATTCCTAGCAATACAACGGATGAAACGCACAGTGTATCTTTAATTACACTGTTCACTGTTTCGCTGTAAGTGTCGATTCACAAAAAATAATCAGTTCGTAAAAATAATTATATATATATATATATATATATATATATATATATATATATATATATATATATATATAGTAATTTGTTGGGGAATTGGACTACCTTGTTTAAGCTGTATGTTATTGATTCACTTTGTTTGTTCAGGAATCGGACAACACTTGTAGATTGAGCTGCACGTGCCGATGAATAGTGAACCTTTAATGGAACCAAACGCAATTTAGTTCTGCAATTTTTTTCTTGGTTCCTAACTGTTGCAATTTTCAGTAGATCAAAGGTCTGCAGGGCACAATAATAAAAGTTAAAGTCGTTCTCTAATTTAAAGTTGGTGAGCTAGAGGTTGAGAGCACGATCTGAAGTATACCGTTGACCTACAGCAGTTTTCATAAATCAAAATGAGACCTTTCCAGCCAGGGGGATTTTTAAAGTCTTTCTGTTAAAAGACTTTAATAGGTCTTATTTTATAACTGCCCGAGGCCATTTAAGTCTGTATTATCCAAATTAATTATCCTGTTATAGTCAGATACCTTAAACTGTAGTTGAACAGCAGTTCAATTAAATCTTTTTGTGCACTGCAAGCCCATATCGTACCTCCTTCAGTGGGATGGGGCCAACCCACTGAGGGCTGTCGCTTACGGTGCTGACAGAATGCGCTGCTGATGATCCATCACTGTTGTCTAAGAGGAAGATACTGAGATGACGGATGGCTGCAGTTAGAAGCAGCAGGCCTGAGCCGTGATTGATTGACTGCGTGACTGCTAGTTGAGTTGGTAGTACCTGTCTGCACATCCAGAGCTACTGTATGCTAAACACTTTGCTGCGATTGTAAATGAATGCAAGGCTCACTAGAGTCATGGTAGCCCTACTATGAATTGGTTGAAGCTCTCCATTCTGTGAATGAGCTCCCAAGGTATAAGACAGCTTATTATTATTTTATTTTTTTACAAACTTAATTTTGATTAAAACCTATAATCTTTGTAAATGCTTCAGTCTGAATGTTCAAATTACATTTGAAAAATGGACTGATTTGTTTGTGAGATGTTTTGAATGAGAACAAGCAAATACTAGCCTTCTAATATTTACGGCAGGCTAGTGAGTGTGCTATTACTTCAGTATTACCTTTGTCCAATAAACAATTGTTTTGATATGAACTTCTTGTTCAATAAACTAAATAAATTACACTTTAGTTTGGACACAATATTCTAAACTACTTAGTTTATTTTCGCTCGGCCAACGGAAACCGTTCTAAACGAATTCAAAGCTGCGTCGAGCTCCCCAAACAAACTGACTTTTTTCCCAAAATGACATCACACCAGTTCGTTCTTCGATTTCGCTTGAAGGATATTGGGGCCTTTAACCGTTCTGGCTCTGAGCAACACAGTAGTGTTTTAGTTCGAAATGAATGAGTGTTTTTGAAAGAATCAGTTGAATGATTCAATGACTCATTTATAAAGATAGTCACTTGTTTTTCCCCCCTAAAAAAAATCAGCATGTTTAACATATCAGTTGAGTGATTCATTAATTAATTTGTTTAATATGAATCGTTTGAATGAATGATTCAATTAATCCGCCTACTTGTGTGATAATGTAACCTGGAGAAAAAATCCCCACCACTACAGATATTTGTGTGCAGTTAAAACCGATTGTTTTTGTAAATCTTTCCAGAATAATTGACACAACACCTGCAGAAAATCATTAATGGCCATAATGGCAAGCCTAGACATGGCTAATGTATGAAATTGTAGCTATTATGGAGTTCAGGAATGGCACACTGTGACTAAGCTAAACTGGGTTTAAAGCTCCAGTCAGCACATATTTTCATCTGTAAGTCAGCGTGGTATTTCTTTGTAGCTGTGAGGATCCATCAGCTCAGTGCTGGCAGCATTTAAGCAGGGGAATCATCACTATTGTCTCAGACAGTGATGGATGCAGCCATGATGAATTGGAGTATTGGAGTAATAAGCTGATTTGAGAATGATCAGAGAATGACAGAGCATTTTTCTAAAGCTATACCCACAAATCCCCAGTGCAATAAATGGCGCTCTGAATTTTATTAATAAGCAATGTCTTTCTCATAGTCTTGATTAATGCTATACTGATAGCTTTTATAATACATATATCTCTTCAGAGGTATATGAGGTTCTATTCTCTAACTGAGATGCATTAGTTGAGTGGCTCTAATTGGTCAGTTAATTAATTGTATCAAGTTGTTATAATGAGCCTAATTAACACAGCTTATTATACAGACATCCATTATCCGCTGCAAAGGCTCCATCATACTGATTGGTGTCACATTTTCCCGGAACTAGTTATTTCTAGTCATGAATGTGAATGTCGCATTTTCACATTCATGCTTCTGTATTGCCCTTGCTGGTGCACATCGCCTGTATGAAACCACCCAGAGTCAACAGGCACAGAGAGTATGTGTATTGTCGGCATCTATGAATTAGTCAATTCTTAAAGCAGGGCTACAGACAGTGTAGGAGGACATCCATCAATCTACGTCAAACATATATCTCCCTCGGTAGGTTCTCTGTCATGGTCAATTTCTGTTATAAATGGAGAAATATAATCCTTGTTCTTGCTCAGTTGGGGAGGATGTGCGTTGTTGCTAAACACAGCTCATCCTTTCAGTCAACAAAGAGAGACTTAAAGGTGGGATCAGTAGTTTTTGAAATATGCTGTTGGCCAATGTTGATATTTGAAATCAACCCAAATAAACACACCCCTTCTTCATTTCTCCGCCTCCAAAACTCACCCTCCAATCCTAACAGCCCTGCTCCGAGTCGGCCTCGGACTCCGATCCCCCTGCAAGCAAGGCGAGTGCACTAACAATGACACTAAACTATGAAGGTATTTTTGGTGCAAATCAACTGAACGCCTGTGACAGTGGAACTTGTAGTTGTAGACAATAGCCACACATGTGTATCAGTGAATTTGTAGTCACAGAGAGAAATGTTTTAAGAGTTGCAAACTTGTAGACTTTTTTTTCTCTCCCACAAACACAACACAACAGATACACATTCTCAAATTCTTCATTGCAGGTGCACAAATCCCATTCTACAAATCACAAATTAAGAAATTTGTACGCTCACATTTTTGCTACAGTTGCTGCAGTGAATATGGTGCAAAACGCATTCACACACCCGCATCAACAAATGTGAAGTCACGGAGAAATGTTGCACATCCGCAAATCAGTGTGTGCATTCATCCAATGAGAGTTGCACACTTGTAGAATATTTTCTCACAAATGTCTTGGATATATTTCTAGCACAAACACAAGTACATAACTACAACTGCTTGAATCTGCTGTGACGAATCTCAAACACTGTTTTCGCCTTCAAGTGACAAGTTTCGCGCGCTCTCCCTTTTGCACTGAGACAAGTGGAGCAAAAGTGAGTTGTGCATCTGTAGAGGCAGTGGGCGGAGCCGACATTAATATTCATGAGTTTCCCGGGCATGGGCGTGTCAAACTGCTCATTTTAGTTTACGCTCCTCATTTCTCAGCAGGTTTAATGGATTATTTCAAAAAAAGGCGCGACCGTAAACTACAATTGTCTATCGTTTCGTAAAGTTCATAAGGTTTTTATTAGTTTGCCCGTTTTGGGCTTTCGTCAATGACTGAAGATTGCATTCACTTCGTGTAGGGCCTTTATACATAACACGTAACTCGTTGTATAAATTGTAGCTTGCGAGGCTTTAAAACTGTGTCTTTTACTAAAATGTTATCATTTGTTGAATGCAATAAATGAAATAAACCTGCATAAATGTATCTATGGACTAACATATAAATTACAAGAGGGAAACATTAAATATATGTGTGATTGTTCTTAAATTCTTGTTTATTTAAATAAGCCAAATAATTTAAGACCACACACAAGAATGAATATGTTGCTTTAATAAGTACATGAGAGAAATATTTAACATTATTTTATGGAATAGAATAAGCAACCAATATGATGTTCACAAAAATATATATATATTTACAAATATACATGGCCTACTGGCCAAATTACATTACAAAATAATGTAACAATTAAAAAATATAGGCTATATATATTTTGATTACAAAGTGTGCTTGTGCTGGTTTTGATATAATAATAGCCTACACTACTGTTCAAAAGTTTGGTATTAGTAGGGTACCAAGACTACATTTATCTGAAAATATTGTGAAATATTTTATCAACTGTTTTCTATTTTAATGTTTAAAAAAAATATATTGTGATGGCAGAGCTCATTACACCAGATTTCAGTGTCACTTGATCCTTCAGAAATCATTCTAATAATGATTTGATGCTCAAAAACATTTCTGATTATTATCAGACGAAAATGGTTGTGCTGCTTAATGAGGTGTGGAAATCACTATACAGCATCTGTTTTCAGGACTGTTTATGACTAGCAAGTTCAAAAGAACAACATTTATTTAATTATTAGATTTTTTTGTAAGATTATAAATGTCTTAGCTGTCATTTGTGATCAATTGATTGAATTCTTGCCCATTTGTATCAATGATCATCATATTCATCCAGGTACACAGACAGTGCAATAAGGTCAAAGAAAAAATATGGCAATGAGAAACATCAGTATATGGAGCAAAATGTTTATTAGACCACTGTGGTTGTGGATGTTATTTCAGTAATTTCCAGAGATGACACAGTTTTAATGCTTCATAAGGTAAGGTAACAGAAGTAATAGATCAATTAAATGGTAATTGGCTCATGTATTTGGAACATTCTATAGCCTATCGCTATAGCCTATCTAAGGTGTTCTGGAATTTTTGGTTTCACGGTAAAAGTGGAACTTTAAACCTTGTGATATTTTTTGTAAATGTATATCTTGTTAATAAAAAAAAATTTATTGCAGTGACATTCAACAGATGATAACTAAAGTTAGTTTTAAAGCATTGCATTGTTCAAAGGAAAAGCAGAACGAAATGAACGAGTTGAAGTTTTCTGTACTTTATAATAGCCTACACACGAAGTGAATGCAATCTTCAGTCATTGACGAAAGCCCAAAACGGGCAAACTAATAAAAACCTTATGAACTTTACGAAACGATAGACAATTGTAGTTTACGGTCGCGCCTTTTTTTGAAATAATCCATTAAACCTGCTGAGAAATGAGGAGCGTAAACTAAAATGAGCAGTTTGACACGCCCATGCCCGGGAAACTCATGAATATTAATGTCGGCTCCGCCCACTGCCTCTACAGATGCACAACTCACTTTTGCTCCACTTGTCTCAGTGCAAAAGGGAGAGCGCGCGAAACTTGTCACTTGAAGGCGAAAACAGTGTTTGAGATTCGTCACAGCAGATTCAAGCAGTTGTAGTTATGTACTTGTGTTTGTGCTAGAAATATATCCAAGACATTTGTGAGAAAATATTCTACAAGTGTGCAACTCTCATTGGATGAATGCACACACTGATTTGCGGATGTGCAACATTTCTCCGTGACTTCACATTTGTTGATGCGGGTGTGTGAATGCGTTTTGCACCATATTCACTGCAGCAACTGTAGCAAAAATGTGAGCGTACAAATTTCTTAATTTGTGATTTGTAGAATGGGATTTGTGCACCTGCAATGAAGAATTTGAGAATGTGTATCTGTTGTGTTGTGTTTGTGGGAGAGAAAAAAAAGTCTACAAGTTTGCAACTCTTAAAACATTTCTCTCTGTGACTACAAATTCACTGATACACATGTGTGGCTATTGTCTACAACTACAAGTTCCACTGTCACAGGCGTTCAGTTGATTTGCACCAAAAATACCTTCATACTAAACACCGCATTCACAAGCAGTCATCAGCGCGACTTTGACGGTGTGGATCCACTTGTGCGTGACGACTGTTGCGTGGTGTCGCGACGCCTCCCCACATTTGTACTTTGATGGGCGTTGCTCAAGTTCACCACTATGGCCGTGGTTTTGAGCCAGCGGCGAATGTTGAACAAAGGACCCACGAGAGACTTTCCCCCCCGTCTCCATGTGCTCTACTTCTATTGAATAGTCGCGTCGCGTTCAACGGATTAATTTGCATAAAGATGGGCATCGGCCAGCTTTTTTGATGCGCAGCAGTTTTTCAAATGCAGCGCCACCATCCCAGAATGCTTTGCGAATGACGTCACCCATAGGAATAAAGTGGAGTGCGGCGCGACAGAAGTGTCGCACGGACAAGTGGATCTGCACACTAGCTGGCCTCAGTTACGCGCGCAATCCAAGAGAGAATGTTTGCTTATCATAGCAGAAGCGCAACAGAACAATGCTTCACGAAAAATAAAGTGCATATAATGCACGAATGACAAAGTACGACAAAGCGAAAAAAAACAAAAGTACAGTAGACAATAGTATTTACAAACAATTACAAAACAGTTGGTTGTTAGTTGCCAACAGCAGCTCCAGGCACACAATGACACTCAAACCCAGTGTTACTCACATGTGGAGTGAATCAAAGCAACCTCCGCGTCTGTTTTCAGGCCTTCCTGCTTCGCTCTCTCCAGCACTGGAAAGCTTTTCTAATATTAACACGGGTCCTAAAGCTCTTGCCCAGACATAACCCTTTATTTTCCAGTGATTTCTTCTGAGCTTTTCTCTTTGTATTGTGTCTCATCTCTATTTCTGCAGTCTTTCTTCAGTTCAAATCTCCCTCTAGCTCGTTCTTTAATTCTCATAGCCGTGATTGGAAACACGGTTTGATATTGGGTCGGACTGACTAACATCCAAACATATCAAAAACTAATGCCATACAATGTAAGCTACCTGTTCTGAGTTAAAAATCCAAGTAAATGTATTTTCTCTAGGTATGTTGGTTTTGAAAATCTAGTTATTAGATTGTGCAAATAGAAAATAAAACTGAAATTCAAAATTGTCTTATATATATATATATATATATATATATATATATATATATATACATATATATAAATGTTACCAGTTGGCCGGTAACATTTTTATGATAGTATAATATTATAATAATTTATAATTCTAACGAATTCACCAGTTTTTTTATTTGTATTATATTTTTCCATCAGATATCTATGGTGACTTAGGACTTATACCTAGGACTGTTTAATGTCTCTCTAGTTCACTACTGAATGGTGTTTCGCTGGATGTTTGGCATTGATTGCCGTGTGAAGTTCAGTCCACGTTGAGTCTATGACAATGTAGGCCATGTGGTTAGTGATCTGAGGCGGTTACTAAAAGGTTATAGGTTCAAATCCCTCAAAGGCATTCAGTGAACAAAAGGGCAGTGTAATGATCATCACCACTGCGTCCTTGAGCAAGGCGCTTAACCCCAGGTTGCTCCAAGGGGACTTTTCATCTAAGAAGTGTATGGGTAGTTAGTGGCTTTGGAGAAAAGCATTAACTTGTAAAAAGCATGAGTCGTCCTCTAATGAAAGCAAGCTTTTACCAAGAAAATCTAAGTGGATTCTGGCCAGAACCCTGGGGTCAGGTGCATGTGCTGTATATGTTACGACTTAACCTGGTTGCTGTGCCAGTGGGCACAAATTACAACTTGCGCTCTACTGGATATTTGAGTGCCCGAGCACGGACTAAAATGGCAGATTGATTGAGCACAAAGATAAATCATATTAGAACTTTTGCGTGTTTAATGTCAAAATTACAATCTACGCAATGCCACTAAAAACCAAAGTGACATTTCAGAAAATGAACTGCATAAGTGTACACACTTTATTGTATGTTTATTAATCCATTTCCCCGCTGGCTGCTCCCCACAATGTAGGTGATCTCAGATTTTACTAACCTTGGGACATTTGGTCCCCACAATGTAATATAAACCTGCGCACGCACGCATGCACACACTAAATGCCACTTTTGAAACTACTAAAACTAAAATCTTTCACATAGTCTGAACTCGAATGGTTTAAGTAAAGTGGTCAAACTGGATGAAATTAAGTTGTGACTTTATTTTGATGGTCCACTTTAGATATCTTACTAACTATAAGCAACTTTGCAAAACATGTTAACTACAGTTGTAGACTGTTTACTTTATGTCTGTTGGAGGGCCATCAGTAGCAGGTATTTAGGAAACTTTGCAACTATATGTCATCTATTAACCCTAACACCTAACGCTAATCCAGTGGTTCTCAAAGTGTGGGGTGCGGGAGATCAGCAGAAAAAAAACATAAAAAAAAAACAGTTGTTGCAAAGGCGTTCACGTGTGTGATTAGCGGTTAGCGCTCTGCCTTAATAAAGCGGCATCGAACAGCAATTACACTGAATCGTAAAAATTCCTTTTTGACCTATACTTGATTAAACCATGTTCTATTTTTTCCTGTTGCTAGTGCCTACAAAATGACCTCAAAATCAACACACTGTCAATGCATCTCAAGCATCCTGACAATTGTACAATGTTCAGTTAGTGTTGCTACTGAATTTGTAGCTATTTTATTTCAGAGAAGAAAAAAAATCAATTGAGTTTTCTACCCTGGGATGCTAAATAGCCCCATTGTACCCCTGCTGATTCTTCTGGCAAAATAGATTTGAAAGGAACTGACATCAGCTCTGTCCCATTAAAACATTTGCACTAGAAGATTTACTTCAAAAAGAGAATGACATAAAATAAACTTCTTTTAAAGCATCACTCTTGTCAAGGAAGAGTATCATAGCCAAATATTTTTTTATTTTTCCAGAACAATATAAAAACTGCATTTGGGTTCTCTGCAGTTAATAATTTCCAATTCTGATTCTTTTTCATAAAAGTTAAATTGTATGAAGAAAAAAAACTAGGCAGAAGACTGTGTAAGTTTTCATATTTGCCAATGGCAACAAAAAGTTATTATTTTATTCAGAGATGAAATAATGTGTCATCAAAATGCCATCCGAGTTCTGCCGTGCGGTATGTGTAAATAGAATTATGTTATATTATCATCTATATGAAAAAAAGAAATGCTATCGGTTCAGAATCTGCATGGATATTTTTCCCTCTTTCTCTGCATTAAATGAATCTGGTAGTGGAGAACTGACAGTCGCTGAATTGCCAATCAAACCTGTGCTGTTTCATGTCACCCATCTTTTATGAAGTCGTATTATGCATGCATGAGAGAGTGAGTCAGTGAAAAAGAAAGAGAGAGAGAGAGAGGGGGCGAGATTTTCCAGTGAAATGATACCTCTGTCAGTGTTGATTATACTCTCCTGACAGAGTGCAGAGTCCTTCTCTGCGTCCTTCCATCCTCTGCGCTGTCACAGGGACATTATTGGTTTTAACGGTTAGTTAATTCAACAGTGGCCATCAGTTAAAGTTATGTAAAGTTGTGTGTGTGTGTGCACGCACGCAACAGCTCTCTGCTCCCCTAGCAATGGTAACTGACAGACTCACCTTTGTCGGTGGATGGCTAAATTATCAAGCTTTATGTCAGTTAAATATGTGCGTGGGCAAGTGTGTGTGTGTATTAAAAAACGTTTCTTGCATAAACTGATAGGTTACTGTTTTCTTTGCACTGTTCATTCCGTGCCTCTCTTTACAGTAATTATGAAATAAAATATGCATTTATCACATCCTGGCCTTCGCATTACAAACTTTTTGCCATCATATTTTCCGACAGGGTTAGTTCGCCCAAAAATGAAAATTCTGTCAGTAATTACTCACCCTCATGTTGTTCCAACCCCATAAGACTTTTGTTCATCTTCGGAACACAAATTTAAATATTTTTGATTAAATCTGAGAGCGGTCTCACTCCTCCATAGGCTTCTATGTAATTGAACCTTGCCGGAAAGTTAGTAAAGACAATGTTTAAAATAGTCCAAGTGACTGTATACAGTGGCTCAACCATAAGTTTCTCCAAGCGACGAAAATACTTTTTGTGCGCGAAAAAACAAACAAAAATAACGACTTTATTCAACTATTATTTTCTTCCGTGTGGGCCTCTGAGTGAGTTCATGTAGTGTCACAGCGCAGCGCTTCTGGGTTGTACGTCAGAACGTAGGCTCACTATTGGCCAGCATCACACACATCACACATATGACCAGCGTCGGACAATTTGAAATGAATTTGAATTGAGGTAGAAAACAAGATGTGGAATTGGAATTCAAATTAGAATGTAATAGTAGAATTAATATGTTTTAAAATTCAAAGTAATGTATATAAATATAAAAAAAAGTTTGAAAAGTAAAAAAAGATAGAAGGATGAAAGATGGATGGATGGATGGATGGATGGATGGTTGGATGGATGGATGGATAATTCCTTTCATTTGGTCCTTGTGTCTGTTTTCAGTTGTTTTTCTCATGTATTAGCCTGGCCTGTTTTCTTTTAGCCATCTCAACTATGAATCACACATAATGGGCCCTATCTTGAACCCAGCGCAATTGACTTTGAACACCGACGCATGTATCATTCCTATTTTGCACCCGCGCACAGCGGACTTTTCCCTCCACAGACGCACGTCGGTAAATTAGGGAATGAACTTGCGCACGCGGGGGCGGTTCGGCGCAAAGAGGAGGCGTGTTTCGGCGCAAAACTTCCCTGGTGCTATTTTCCAGTTTTAAAAAGCAATTGCGCCACTGAGCAGGAAAAAAACAGTCAGACAGTTGCGCGTTAGTGATATGCTATTATAAGGGCGCGTGCTCTGCCATAATGTGTTAACGCGCATACACTTTGATTCTCTAATAATTATAAACAGACGCAGCAGTTTTCATTTTTGCAAATCATACATTATTACAAGGAAAAATATTAACACACGAGGGAAATCATTGTTGTGTCTGTGAAGATGTGAAAAAGATCTATCTAGATTAAAAAAAAAAAGTCTAGATTAGGCTACACATTTACCCAAATTATACGCCTGTTTAACCGTAGCTAATTTGGGTGGGTTTCTCCCATCATCCCCAATGTCACTTCTCTGTGTTTTACGGCCCTGACGAGAACGTAGGCCTCCTCGGCTGTGAACCGCTCCTGGCGTGCGCTGGCAAATCCGCCGTTATAATAGCGATCCGCCACGGAACAAGCGCGCCTGCTCTTAAAGGGAATGTGAGAGGACGCTCTGATTGGTTTATTTCACGTTACGCCCAAACCACACCTATGAATAATGAAGCGACTTCAGACCAACCCCTTTTAGATTTGCGCCAGGCGCAAGAGTCATTTATCCCGCCGGGAAAATAGCAACAGCGCCGAGATCCGCCCACAAAGTTACTTGCGCTTTGCGCTTTGACACTTGCGTTTCAGATCGTTAAAATAGGGCCCAATGAGTCATAATGAAGTTTATCTGTCATGTTCAATTGTTAAACTGTTCATGCGTTTTTGTCTCTTTGTAGATAAGAACGAACCTGTGTTGGAGTGTAGGTAGCGGGTAATGTTTTCTGTTCTTACCCCCCCTGTTCTGACCAGCTGCTAATTGCTGTGGCTTCTGGCTAACATTGAACTGCAGATGAAGGCTAAAAGGCTAAGCAGATAATTAGCCAAGTTTAATTGGCACAAAAGGCAGACCAGTGCTTACTCATACACAAGGTCAATGGGTGATTATTAGCGGATGGATGACAGACATTAGCAAAGGCAGCTTTTACCATTAGCCATCAGATTGCGTGTGCTACCTCATGGTATGTCAGACATTTACATTTTAGCTGTAAAGGTGAACTTGGTTTTCTTTGAGGAAAACATGTTGAGAAATATATTAATCATTGCACTCATTGAACTGCTCTTTGCGGTCTGCACGCCTGTGAACTTAGATAAGATATTTCTTTTGCCTGACATTTACCATGCTAGACCACATGGCATGAGATTTCCATAAATGTTGGAATAAATACGTTCAACCCTATAGACAAAAGGATTGCTTCTTAAGGTCTTACTAAAATAGAAATGTAAAGTTCACATTAGAGACATAGTAACCAGTTTTGTTTTTGTACGTAATTTGGATGCACTTAATTTGGCATTTAATAAAGTAATGCACAATAGGACTGTAGTTTCAATGTCCCAATAAGCAGCCTTCTATTGCTATCTAAACAGAAGTAGTTTTTTTTTAAGTTTACTTAATATGGTAAATAAATAATTGTGCACTATAATACAGGTGAAACTCAAAACATTTTAATATCATGCAAAAGTTAATTTATTTCAGTAATTCAACCTAAAAGGTGAAACTAATATATCATATAGACGCATTACATGCAAAGTGAGATATTTCAAGCCTTTATTTGTTATAATTTTAATGATTCTGGTATACAGCTTATGAAAACCCCAAATTCAAAATTTGAATATTGTGAAAAGTTTTCATAAGCTGTAAGCCATAATCATCAAAATTATAACAATTGTAATGTGTCTATATAATATATTAGTTTCACCTTTTAAGTTGAATTACTGAAATAAATGAACTTTTGCACTATATTCTATTTTGTCGAGTTTCACCTGTAAATAGTACAAATATTTAAAATTTGTAAAATGAACCCTCTTTGACCTCACATATATTTGTGGAAAATGCTGTTAAATCTTTTTTTGGGGAAATTCAATTAAAAATTATATCGGAAAAAATATATATTTTTCGATCGCCATGTGTCGTTCAAATCCACTTCTTCTGCAGTTTTCAAAGCTGTAAGGTTCTTTCTTTGTACTCATTTTGCAGGACGGAAATGAAATTGAACTCAACCCTGCCACGGAGCTGCGGTCAGTCTGTTCCAGTTAGCCTGACCAGTGTCCAGAGCCTAAGGTTCATCTGCAGTGCATGACAGACTCTTAATTAAAATGCCATTTGAAAGCAGAGGAACAATGGGCAGGCAGTGATCAGGTCATTCTGAGCGTTAATAGGAATTAAGACCGGAGAAAGGCTCAAGGACACATGATGAGGAGAAATGGACATTACCAGTCATGTATGCAAAGAAAAAAGAGAGAGAGAAAGAGAGGGCAGGGAAGGACAGGAGATTGGAAAAGAAAGGGGAGGAGAGACGGGACAAGAGATGAGATGAGGAGAGAGAGGGTATTGTGAAAGGGAAACTGCGAGAGATTCATGTACACATGGAATCCTTTTGTGAAGATGAGCTCTGTTCTGAAATGCTGTAATGAGAAATTTGACCTGAGAAAACATAGATGAATAGGAAAAGATGAAAATAAATTCTACAATGTACAAATATGCACTCTTTCTTTCTTTCTTTCTTTCTTTCTTTCTTTCTTTCTTTCTTTCTTTCTTTCTTTCTTTCTTTCTTTCTTTCTTTCTTTCTTTCTTTCTTTTTGGTGGGTTCAACTCCTTTAATAATATGCAACTGAAATCATGAACTTTCCGATCAAAGCGTAACACTGTATCTCTCTGTCCTGCCCTTTATCTTTTACTCTCTAACTGATCCCCCACCCGTTGTCTCTCTCTCTCTCTCTCTCTCACACACACACACACACACACACACACACACACACACACACACACACACACACACACACACACACACACACACACACGCATTAATCAAGTCTGTGCCCTTAGCTAGTCTGCTCTGCAGGTGCGTTAGAAGAATGTTTCACCAATAGCTATTTGACATTAATAGTCTTGTATGTTTCCTGCAGGATGAGAGCGATGGATGGAAGGATGAAGGGAGAGGGGGGAGAAGAAGGAGAGAGGAAAAAGATGGAATAGGTGAAATGCTGGAAAATGCCTGTGATTAGATGTACATGGATGTCTCCAGGGCAGTAGGCTCTGTGATGTGCCCAAGGTGGAAGCTCTCATAGCGGGCCTGACACTCTTGAGCCAGTAGACAGGCCCCCCCGGCCGTGAACAGCAGGGCAGCTCAGATCTTCAGAAGAGGTGGATGGAGATTGCTGGAATAGGGCTGAAAGGAGAGAGTGAGTAAGTGGGAGACGAAGAGATATGGCTTCATTTAAAGAGGACAGAGCACAGAGAACAATATTCATGGGACTGACAGAGTCAATATTTGTGCTCTAGCAGCTGACAGTCCAAAAGTAAAGAATATATTTGATTTTGCAGGTTTTAATTCAAACTTTTACAAACTTTTAATTTAATTTTACAAACTATAAAATGGCTCAGCGATTTGCAGAGCAGGTACTGAACGCAATCAAATAGTGTCACTTGATGGTGGATCTGGCGAAGAAGCTGTCAGCGATCAAAATATTGATTTTGAAGATGTTGAAAATAATAGTTTTTGAGAATATGTTTGAGATCGTGAATATGAGCCAGATGAATGTACTGAAATGAGCTTTGACAAGGACAGTGATGATGGTATAAAACATCTGCTCAAACTGAACCCTTCCAAGCTCCAAAAGGTAACAAAATATGCTTTATTTTATTCCTCTGCAATTATTACTCTATTATCAGGAGAGTTGTATATTATCGAGATAGGTAGAGATCCATCCGTGTTAGATATAGATCCGGGTCGCTAAAGATCCGGGTCGTTTTTAAATGTTTAACAAATTTTATTTTATTTCATTCAAATTAAATCAGTTTAGTTAGACACAATTTAGTTGGATTAAGTCAAATTAATTTATAGAAGAACTTTATTAAAGTTCCAACTTTATTTTTAAATTAATTTACTGTCCTAATGCAGCCCCTTGCAAAGCATTGTAGGAACAACAGATCCACTGCCCAGTTACCCTTACAAAAAAATAAGTACTTATAAAAATAAGTATACTTCAAGTTCATTTCATTAAGTATACTTAAGTATGGTTCAAGTATATTGAAGCATGTAGTAAGTATACTAATATCAATGCACTAAAAGTATAATTGTAAGTGTACTGTTTCAATAGTACTAAGGACTAAACTGGCACACTTTTTAAAAGTATACTTTTAATTATACTTTTAAGTGTAACAGTAAAATTTGAGTACATAAAGTGTTTTGTTTGTAGTGCAACTATACTACAAGTGAACTTATAGGTATAGGCCTACTGATAGTTTACTAGCCAAATACTTTTTTAATTTATGAATGTATACTTTGAAGTATACTCTCAGTATACTACTAGTTTAGTAGTTTTATACTGCATGTATACTTGCACGTTTTCTTTAAGTGAACATAACAGCAAACGTATAGTTTACTATTCTATATATTAGGTACCTGTATAATTTTTTTTATTCTCGAAATAGCCTATAGGCCTACCTTTAACTGTACTTTACTCTTTCCATTTAATTTTTGTTTATTATAGCTTCATGCATCCTTTTTTTTAACAACACTTGAATGTGGGTAGGTTTCATAAAAAAGCAACATTTTAAACAAAAAGCTGACAAAATCGCATTTTGTCTACGACTACGTCCGGATGGGATTCAGAAGTTCAGAACGATGATCAAAACTTGCTGTGTTCGAAATCGGCCCATATAAATCGTCCCCTAAACCCTCATTCACGATTCCCTGCATTATGGGGGATTTTACACTGGGCTCGTTTGCTGAGGTCCGAGCCCGATTGTTCCCGGCTCCCCCCGCGGTACACTCAACTTAATTCTATCGATCCCTGGTGCGTTTGCGTGCATATTACGTCATCGCAAACGTGCACGGCGCATGATAGAAACAAAACGTGAGTCAATATATTGTGTTTTTTTTTATTAATTCTGTGCTATTATGGGCAGCTGAGTGAACAACACATGTTTGCTGTGTGTGTGTGTGTGTCTCATAAGGTGGCCCAACACTATCATCCCTTACTTGTGTTTTATTTAACTAAATACATCATAATCAGCTAAAACGCATGCGCAGGTCAAAATTTACTTCCTGCGCCGGAAGGGCTGCCGATTTTGCATAGTTTGTGCTTGTGCTTTAATAATCATTTGAAATATAGCAAACTGGCAACTGCAGTAGTAATGTAAAGATTTATCTTGAACTCTGACAATGGAAACTAGCATATCAACCTAAATTAAATAATTTAATAACAAATTAAAAAGGAATTTATACCTGCTGGACCAGCGCGGTTTGGAAAATTTCGGACACAGCCATGGAGTAGTTCGAGTCCATCAACACCCCTAAAGCTTTACAGTCCTCTCCTCTTCATGGGGTCGACATTTCATTCGGTAACGTTAGGCAGTTTTATTTATATGCTGTTTAATGTTTGATGATCACGTTTTTTTTTTTTTACATTTTTGTAAGCAATCTTCTATCGCTTGTCTCTGCTTCTCCTTCACCTGTCTTTTGATCCAAAGATTCTGAATCTGCACTCTTTCAGAAGATGCGTAATAGCGCCCCCTATACCGTATATCATTAAAGTCGGCATGCAATCAAAATTGACCCTATTTACTTTGTTAGCGGATATTACTAGTCTTGTGGTGAACAATTAATCCGTGCAAGTTAATACACAGAAAAAAATTGTTTGCCGTGGTTATCTTTAATCAAAGTCTGAAAAGTTACTTCCGGTCTGGAATGGTTCTTTTTCTGATGACATAGGCTTGACAAATGGGGTTGCTTAAACGCTAAACCACTCCCCTCAAACCGTTACTCTGCTATGGGCGAGAGATGGAGAGGAGGAGCGCTGAAGTAAAACCCTGCCCTCTGTTCAATATTCCGTTTCACTCGGAAATGCATCACAACACTTGAGAAAAGTCGTTTGCAACTTCCGGTTCACGCGGACTTTAAACACATGGATAGCCAGTGAAGTAAATTGCTATGTACACTAGCCTACCAAATAGAGTAGCCTACACAAAAATTCAGATACTTAAAATTAGGAACATATATATGGTTTCTTTATAGATCAATATTTTTAAACAATGAAAGTATATAAGACAGCAGGGTATGCAAAACTAGCCTATATGAAAAAGGTTGGCCTATTTAAAGGCTACTCAATTAAAGAAGTAAACACAACTACAAGCCAAGTATACTTAGAATACTTAATTATACTTTTAAGTATCTCTATGACTTGATCAAAAGTTTGAGTAGAAGTAAGCCCAAATATATGTAGACTTTTCTGTCAGTATAAGTCAAATATACTTAAGTGCAATTTTAAGTATATTTCTGAGAAGTAGCCTACATAAAAAGTATAGACTGAGTTTAAAAGAAGTTAGTTTAAAAGAAGTATAGCACACTTGGATAAACTTTTTTTTCCCATAAGGGTAGGTCTGTCAACAAAAAATATTTATGTTTTCCCAACACAAATTATTTCTTCTGCTGAACACAAAATAATATATTTTTAAGAATATGGGTAACCAAACAGTTAATGGGTCCAATTGACGTCCATATTATTTTTTTATTTTCCATGGAAGTTGATGGAACTGTTTGGTTACTTTAGCTCGTTTTAATTAATTAAACTGCAAGAAGCAAAAATCATTTATCACTTAAATTATTGAATTGATCAAACTAAATATATTTTGTTAGTAGTATTGCTCTTTTTTTTCCATTGAAAAGCAGATGGAGACTGAGACTGTCAAGCTCCAGAAAGAATGTAATACCACATAAATCATCATTAAATAGTCCATCAACTCATATACTATATTTTAAAAGTGTTCTGAAAGCATACAATGGCACTGTGTAAGTAATAGACGGAAATTTAAGTTGTTTTTCACTGAAAAACTTGCTTTACATCCTTGGCCACCATCAAAGGCAATCATACAGACACTTTTGAACCACCATGTAAATTTACATGTGAATATTATCTCGCTCTTAATTGGTAGTACTGTATAATAATGCATTCATAATATTAATAAACCCAGATGACCATTAGATGCACTTATATTGACATTTATTTCACAGTCGGCTAGTTGATGACCAATGTTATCAGTGTTCACCTTCTGAAATGCGTGATGTGATGAACTCTGATGTGATGTGGATGTTTGTGTATTTTGAGGTTTACTCTATCTGCCAGTGCCAGGTGTACCACACACACACACACACACACACACACACACACACACACACACACACACACACACACACACACACACACACACACACACACACACACACACACACACACACACACACACACACACACCAGTGCTCTGCCAGCTGTCGTCTAGCGGGAGGAGGCACATTTATTTTGAAGTGTATGTGTGTGTTCACTTTTTGTGTTGCCTATGCTGCCTTTTTCCCTAAGCCCATCAAAACCATCGCTTGATGTTCACAATCTGAATCAAGCATGGGTATTTATGCTGCTTCCTCGGCATAGACCTTGAAACACTCTCACGTACCCATACATTTCTTAGAAAGCCTACAAACAACACAGTATATTGACGATCACCTGTTTGACAATTCTTTTTGAAAAATGTACTGTGTTGTTGAAAATCTTACAATAACGTGTGTGTGTGTGTCAAAAAGAATATAAAAGAACATACAGTATATTGTATTTTGTTTGTTGATAGTGTTAGCCACACACTATTGTATGCTGCTATAGCCATTATGACTTCCTTTAATTTATGTATCCAATTCAGAGTTGGCTCTTATTTTTAAACTCTTTTCTTGTCCCTTCGAATTTAGTAGACATTCCCAGCTGAACATGTGGATATGCTTTTATTAATTGAGTTTCACGGCTCAAGAATGTGCTCAACCAAGCAGAAGGACTAGCTACTATAATGTAATGTCTGTCCCTGAAACTGCTGTAATGTCAGCTCAAGGGAGGGTGTGTTGGCTCTATTCAAACAAGGTGTCTGGGGGTTACAAGTATTTGGAAAAACACTGAAGGCGTTGGTCCTACTAGTTCCCGAATCCATGGGTCTCTGACTGAAATGATCCCACCTTGCGTTACATGCCGACTGATAATGATTGAAAAAAATTAAAAGATAAAGATGATTGAAGAATTGCAGGAAAAAAATTCAACTGAAGGTGCGATAGTATTTTCTTTTCTATTGTGACGTATATCTGAGTGAAGCTTCTGGAATGAGAAAAATTTAGGGTGGGACTTGATTTTGTCCTTCCGGAATTGATTGGATCGTAGGAAGTGGGGCGTTGATATGGACACAGATATGTAATAGAGTGGTGCAGGGATGACATCCGAAACCGGAAGACTAATTTGCCCCTAGTTCCTTCGAAGATATAAAATATACAATACCTATGGTATAATTTGACCTCAAAATTCAACATATCTGCCAAAAAATGGCAACTGCAAATTCATGTATTTCTGCCTGAATTCCAGTTGTTTCTGCAAATTGCAGCGATCCATTTGCTTGTCTTTTCTGTAGCTTTCAGCAAAAGATGGGTCAGATTTATTGGAATCCATTGGTATACAGTTAATCGCACGGCTCTTTTGCATTTTTGTTTTGTTTTGTGTGTTTTTAGCCGCATTCAAGCTGAACCTTTTTGTTGTTGCATGTTTACAGTTAAGTCAGGTATTATTATTAAAAAAAAATTGTATCTTAAAACATCTGATAATAGACATGAATTGCTAAGGGAGATTGTGGTTGAATGCAGAAAATCCTGTGACAGCTGTCTTTATTTTCATAATTTGCTTTGATTTTCAATTATCTGTATCTGGTGCGGCACTAGCTGGGGCTCAGCAAATATGACAATGGTTTTCATTCATTTCATTTGACATTTGATTTCTTCTGCACCATAAATGAAAAGCGACAATTCAAAGTCTCGCACCGCATGAGCCCAGTGATCCGGGTTGGTGGACATGTTTGTTTTCTTGTACCAGGCCTGTGGTTAAGATAGTGGATTGATTTTTTGAAGTTTCTTTTGTGTGTGTTGAAGACCTGTCCCTGTCAATGTACAGTTTTGAGTTTGAAAGAAGAGAGAGAGAGAGAGAGAGAGAGAGAGAGAGAGAGAGAGAGAGAGAGAGAGAGAGAGAGAGAGAGAGAGAGAGAGAGAGAGAGAGAGAGAGAGAGAGAGAGAGAGAGAGAGAGAGAGAGAGAGAGAGAGAGAGAGAGAGAGAGAGAGAGAGAGAGAGAGAGAGAGAGATTCGGGATTCTTTAGAAGGCAAATGAATAAAACATGCACCGGCGCTGTATGCAGCACAGCATTTGATTGCTTCGAGCCACGATGTCTATGTTAAAGTGTGTGTGAGTGCGCAAATGTATGCAGATTTCAGCCTCCCCATCCCACCCCCCTTCCATTCTTCCTTGTAATCATGTTATCAGGGCAGAAGAAAGGATTGCAGGAGAGTAATAAAGAGAATCAGTGAGTTATCTGGACCGCTGGCTGCAAACCTAAATGTGTGTGATTTATTCTCAGTGAGGCGTAAGGAGCCCTGCTTACCTTTATCTACAGTCACAGTTATATTTTTTTGGTTTTGTTTTAGAAGCGATTTACTTTTATTTCTTGTACTTAAAGAGTTAGTTTACCCAAAAGGAATATTCTGGCATTATTTACTCGTCCTCATGTTGTAGAAGAAAAGGTTCTATATAGAACCTTAAAAGGTTCTATAGGCGCTTCGTATTTGGAACCCCTAAAAGGTTCTACACTCTTAGAAAAAAAGGGTTCATTGGGGTTCTATATAGAACCATAGGGTTCTTTACTCAACTCCAAAGAACCTTTTATGCTAAAAAGGTTCTATAATGACAAGAAAGAACCCTTTCTTGGGTTCTGTATAGAACCTTTAGGGGTTCCAAATACGAAGCGCCTATAGAACCTTTTAAGGTTCTATATAGAACCTTTTCTTCTAAGAGTAGTCCTGTATGATTTTCTGTGGATATCAAATCTGCTTTTTTTCCATACAGTAAAAGTGGATGATGAGTAGGGATGCATGATATAATGGTACCACACAAGTTAGCTTATTGGTTTCAGTCGATTTTTGGATGTTTAATATGCATTTGTAATATTTGAGACAGGCAAAGTTGCAGGCTGGGAAACAGATCAACGTGCAGGTTAGATTTATTTAAGTGCAAAACACATAGTAACTTGTGAAAACAAATGAAAACACAGAACGGGAGGACACACATTAAAACAGCTAATGTCCATTCAAGACTGACAGAGAAAAAGTTAAACAAAGGGCTATACTGTATATGCACAGGCAGACAAGCTTAACAAGATAACAAGGGGGCGTGGCTAATAATAAACACCTGGGGAGACTAATCAACATTTTATGTAACAAGAAACGGCAAAACACGGAGCAAGACAGGAAATAACATAAAAGTCCAGGAACACATGTAGGTTGGACTCATAACAGCCTGCTCACTTCCATTTTTTTACATTTGGATTACCTTTGCCGTCATCTAATGGTCACTGAATGTTAATCTTTAAAATCTTTTTTTTTTTTTTTAAACACGTTTAAATCAATTTAATGGAATAAGGGATGATAATCAGATTCCTGCCACATTTGATTACAAATGTGATTCTCTAAATTGTAATAATGAGAAATGTTCATAATAATAAATCAATATCTCATTAATATGACTTACAGAATCACATTCAATTTGGTGTAAGTTCTCCACACCTTTAGAATGAGTAAATGTTGCCTGAACCTTTACAATTCCAAATGAAAGGGAATTCTGAGTAACTTCTCAGTCCACTGAGAATAAGGCGGATCAGATCTGAGATCACTCATGGTTTA
Organism: Phoxinus phoxinus; assembly: GCF_949152265.1. Lineage (NCBI taxonomy): Eukaryota > Metazoa > Chordata > Actinopteri > Cypriniformes > Leuciscidae > Phoxinus > Phoxinus phoxinus. The sequence continues at coordinate 22,967,212 of NC_136892.1, forward strand.
TGCATGTGCAGCAGTTCAAGATGTGTCAGTGTGATCACCTTCATATCAAGGGTGAAAATAACCTTACATGATGATGGCAATTAAAGCGGTCGTGTGTGTAGATACAAACATCGCATTTATACTGTATATAATAGCATCACTAAATGGTGATCGATTTAACCATCAGTAACCAATCAATGAGAAATCAGTCACTCGCCATACCTCACACTGACATATATGACAGTTTTATAGTGTTTTATTGCATGTCAGGGGGTGCTTTCCTGTTAGGGAAATGTTTTTTATGATAGGTTAACAACGAGAAGGGTTTAATGGCAGTAATTAGCGAGGCTATAATTGGCTTTACCTTCTGGTTGACAGTTAGAGCCCCTTTCTGCTTCCCCCGTGTGAAGAATAATACCTCAAGTGTTCAAGGTATAGCAGCCAGACACAATCCATATTATAGTGCGTATTGATTTCAAATAGTGTCATGAAAGTGTCTGTCACGAGTGATATGAGAAAAACTCGTCCTTCAGTGTGACCTGTGTGTTTGTTTGTGTGTGTTCGAGCCTTGCCCTTCATCTCAATTTCACGAACAGACAGTAATTTCAAAAACTGTTCTTGGTGACCAGACAGCGTGTTCGAATCACTCTACCAATACAAAGAGGGTGAGTGAGATCGGGACGGTTAATAAATGAGACAGAAAGAGGGAGAGCGAGAACGAGAGAGAGAGTTTGATGGATCAAGTGTCCTCTGTTCAAATGTAGCGACCCCACCTGCCAACTGTACCGTTCGGGGTGATCCATCACCACACACATCAGCGAAACCCTCCTCTTATCGGCAATACTGTCTCTTTTTCTCTTTCTTTCATCACCCACTTACAAACCTTCACTCCATCCCTTAAGCTTAGAGATAGGAGAGGGAGACACTATTACTAACTGTCGGCAGGTACTTGTTTCCCAGGAGACAGGAAAGTGAACACGGAAATGGTCGTAGTGTGGATGTTAGGCCAGAGGGTCATTGGCTGCAATGTTATTCTCGTTTATCTGGATAAAGTGTCCTTCTTTTAACTTCTTCATTTATTTCACTCTCGCTTTGTCTTCTTTTCCATGGGGACACCAGATTGGACAAGTCTAGCATCAAGGAAAATTTGGTGTATTTGTCCATCAGTCTTCTGTCCACCTAAATAATAAAAGGAAGGCTACTGTAGAGATTTGGTTTAAAGTTGACATGAAATCAAAACGGATCCTGTTTATGTATTTTCTTAATGCATGTTCCTGGTCTCATTGGGACAAGTTTTAACAGTCTAATCAATTTCCTACAATCTTAAAAATGTTTGTAATTTAACTAAAAACTGAAAAAGCTACAGTGAAAACTTGGTATCTGTAAGATACCTAGCCATATAAGTAAAATTTGAGTAGTTTTATTAGTTTAGGACAAAGTAACATTATACTATTTACAGTGAAAATAAGACAATGCCTGCAATTTTACAGCAAAATATTATTAACATATTTTGTTACTAAAAATAACCTTATAACATTATAATTTTTTGAAGTGTGTAATTTTTTTCTCCTTATTTTTGTTACCAGGTATCTATGTTGTTATGTTACATCTGATGTTATTTGGTTATTTTTTATTGCATTATTTTAGTGTTGTTTGTTGCATTGACGGCAGCTTTTTATTTTGTGTACACTGTTCAATGTCTAGAAATGTTCATTCGATTTGCTTTAACCCTCTACATTAGATTCTCACCGAATATCCTGTTTGATTTGGAAATGCACCATATTGTGCAAGTAAATTTCAGATGCTTATTTCATGTTAAATTTAAACCAGATAAAAAACAGTGACTGATATTCCCATCTGGACATAAAAAGCAAGCACTATTCTCAAGCTGTTTATCTGTTGAAGCTGTATTTCTCCTCAATGCCCTGTGCTTGGATGGGTCTGTGTAGAAAAGGAAAAAACACAATCTCATGTGATTTGGGAAGAGCAGAATGCAACAGATCTCCCAGGATTCGGTGTAATTCTTTCCCTGGGTAGTTTATCTGTCACCGAAAAACTGGAATGTTTCCTTTGGACCATGACTTTAATTTGTTGAAGTTATCGCGGTGAGGCTATGCAATGTGGTTGAATTTATGTGATAAAGGATTGCATAAAAGTCTCATATCTCTTTCTCAGTAGAATATACTTTTTTTTTTTGCTGTCTTTTTAATCCCTAACCGTTCCAAGTTAGGGAAGAGGGGTAGAAAGCCTATGAGAGCGATCCGACCGACTGCTAAACAGAGGTCACGTATATTATGCATGGTCTCATATATGTGTGTATGCGCATTACAGCGTCCTAGCAAATAATGATCCACACTTTAGTATTAAAATTCACACCATCAGATTTTCTGAGAAAATCCCTGACTCTAAGCATCCTGGATCAAGACAGCATAACCAACCCTTCTGAGACACTGAATAAAAATGTAATGTTAGTGCTTTAACTCATTTATGATTCTGCATCAATTCTGATCATACATTGCACCCCGAGTGTCAGCAAAAAAAAAAAAAAGAATATATATATATATATATATTATATTCTGAATTATATTAGGAATATGTTTTAATATATTTATACATACATACATACATACTGTACAGGTGAAACTCGAAAAATTTGAATATCGTTCAAAAGTTCATTCATTTCAGTAATTCAACTTAAAAAGGTGAAACTAATATATTATATAGACTCATTACATGCAAAGTGAGATATTTCAAGCCTTTATTTGTTATAATTCTGATGATTATGGCTTACAGCTTCAAAATCCAGATTATTAAGTCCAGAGTCAACGCAGCCATCAACCAGGACATTTTAGAGCACTTTATGCTTCCTTCAGCTTTATGGAGATGCTGACTTCATTTTCCAGTAGGACTTGGCACCTGCCCACACTGCCAAAATAACCAAAACCTGGTTCGTTGACCATGGGATTACTGTGCTTGGTTGGCCAGCAAACTCGCCTGACCTGAACCCCATAGAGAATCTATAGGGCATTGCCAAGAGAAAGATGAGAGAGACCGAACAATGCAGAAGAGCTGAAGGCCGCTATTGAATCATCCTGGTCTTCCATAACACCTCAGCAGTGCCACAGGCGGATAGCATCCATGCCACGCCGCATTGAGGCAGTAATTCATGCAAAAGGGGCCCAAACCAAGTACTGAGTACATATGCATAATTATACTTTTCAGAGGGCTGACATTTCTGTATTTTAAATCCTTTTTTTATTGATTTCATGTATTATTAAAATTTTCTGAGATTTTGAATTTGGGGTTTTCATAAGCTGTAAGCCATAATCATCAAAATTATAACAAATAAAGGCTTGACATATCTCACTTTGGATGTAATAATGAGTCTATATAAAATATTAGTTTCACCTTTTTAAGTTGAATTACTGAAATAAATGAACTTTTGCACAATATTCAAATTTTTTGAGTTTCACCTGTGTGTACAGTGTATGTGTATATATATATATATTATATACACAAGGGATTAAACTCAATCTAGCCAGAAGTATGGAGGGAATTTACCCAAAGAATTACCCAGCCTGCCCCGGTCTCCATTCCTGTCATTCTCATCTCTCATTGTTTAACAGTGTTATTAAGGCTGGCAGGAGGGGGGGCGGTAATGGGGTTCCATAAGGCAGGAAAGCTTTAAATATGTATTTGGAAGTCAAATGTATGGACGACTCGTACAGAGTGAAGATTGGATTACTCCCCAAGTAGATCTGACTCCATTTCCATTGGCATATTTCGTTTCGCTGTCTCAGTGGCGGGCCTTCATCTCTGTATGCTGGCTCTATGAAAATGAGTTAAGCCTTTTATTGAGAAAGATTGGAATTATTGGAAATATCTCAGTATTGTATTTTTAAGTGATTCGTTGACAAAGGTCAAATAAGGACTTGATAAGTCTGTAATGACAGGAAGTTGGGATGAATGTTGTACTTTTGCCGCATTGTCATTTTCAATAGTCATTATTGTTTCTCTGATTGTAAAGCAAATGAATACATGCACGTTGTGTCATCTCAAAACTTAACTACAATGACCTTGAACAAATGTCTGGTTTGTTCCTTTTTGCAATTTCGTTTTGGTGCCGCAAGTGCAACAAAATGGCACACTAATACAGTTCAATTTTAAAACTACATTCTCTCAGGCTCTCGTTATGATTAATAACATGCCTTTTCCATTTTGGCTTAATTTGAATTTTAAATTGACCGTTGGAATGAGGATGACAAAATGACCCTTAACACAACGCAGGGGGAAATTGTAAGATGCTTGCATTTTTAAATGATGTGGGAATGAAGAGAACATTACATCCAATTAGTCAATGACTTGTCCTCTGATTGGGCCTTTATTGTATTGAAGGCAAAAATCATAATGTGGCCGTAATTCACGTTTTTACTGCCCATTGAGAAAGCTACTATCAAGGGTCTTTAAAGTGAAACGTAGAAGTGGTCGTAATGCCCTAATCACACCTCTTTGTTTTCTCTCCTCCAGGTTTTACTGCCACTTGTACTTTATAATAATAATAAAAGAGCTTCACTGAGGACTTTTGGACTTAGAAATGACTGAGATTCAATGATAATTTTGCACTTTGTGGGTGGGATAATAATAATGATGGCGATAATAATAATGGAATTTATTTATAATATTTTTTTCTTACACCCACATGCTGCAAGATAAGGGTTCGATTAGGAAAACGGAGCTAAAGCAAATGAAGTTAAAGGCATGAGCAAAAAATAGTGACCAACATGCTTTTGTATCTGAAAAATCTTCAAACTTTCAACACATCATACATAGAAATTAGTAGCATAGTGGGTTTTGTGCTTTTTTAAAAGTTTAAAAGCTATTGCCGTTGCATTGTCTAAGAAGGCATACAGTTGAAAATACATTTCCAATTGACGAGACCCATGCATTCTGTTCCATCAATCTGCATCTGTAACTGTTTTTAAAAGCATATGTCCCTGTTCTAATCCTCACTGTTCTGCCCTGAACTGAAAGTCACCATTGCTGAAGCAAATCTGACCTCAACCTATACCACCACTGATAATTCACACTACTTTCAGCTCTGGTTTAATCCTAGGAGGTTATATCTGTTTTTTATTGAATGTCCCGTTGATGTGGGATATGGTTAACCATAGTTTAGAGTTTTGTGGTGGGACCTGGGGCGAACAATCAAATTTGAGGGTGGCTAGGGACGTTTTCCTATAATACAGATAATCAAGCCGTCTCGGTCTCTCCATTTTGTTCACGCTTCTAGAATCTCAGTATAAACGCAACAGAAATGTTTGTGAAAAATCCCTTGAGTACACCAGTATACATTGCACACTCATAGCAGCAGTCGATGGATGTCAGGGGTTACTGTAGATGCAAGTACACGAGGACAGAGACCAATCGACAGTGAAAAATGGTCCCTATGAGCTATTCTCTGGAGTCTTATTACCTTTGTGTGTGCTGTGACTAAGAGAGGTTGGAGTGAGGTATGGTGAACAGTTATGGAGCTCTTTGCCTCATGCCAACCTTTTTAAGTTTTCCCCAGTGTGGCAAAAAAAGAATCGGAACACAATGGCATTAATACAGTTCGGTGAAGATAAATCTATTGAGAAGTTACAGGGTGGCAGCTTGGCAGCCTACTGTGTATTGGTTAAACCCATTTAGTAAAGCCACAGAACACAGATTTGGGGGGAAGAGGAAAAAAAGACTTGTAGCAAAAAGAGTATTTTACTTCCTATTCTCAAACCATCCTAAGATGAAACCTCAAGACGTCGTCGCTGTAAAATACAGCGTGTGGATCTTCGGTTACGGCTCGTTGGTTTGGAAAACCAGACTTCAAGTACAAGAGGAGCAACATCGTTTTTTTTTAAGTGCACATAAATAAATAAATAAGTGTAAATAAGCAACTGCATATTTTCCAGTTTATGGGACCTTTTGAGTCACAAATAATAAGACATGCTAATTACTTGAAACTACATAAAAACCCATGTTAGACCAACAGAATTCCCCAAATGTTGTCCCAACTCAAATTGAACAATATTGCTAAAATGTTAATGGGTTGTTGTTGTTGTTGTTTTCGTATATTCGTATATCGTATATTTGTTTTCTTCTGATATTAAGAGTTCATCTTTTTACATTTTATTGTAACTGTTCTTGAGGTTTGTGTGTCCAGTGTTGAGGTGTTGTGCAACCTTCTAAAACTATATTTCAGATGTTTAATTAATAAAGTGATTGCGCCTTCAAACAGATAGCATAGTCCACTTCTCATTTTAAGTGTCCTATATAAGGCTATATATATGGCTACCAAAATGATAGGATAATTTGTTGTATTAGTAATTGAACATTTGTTAAACAAGTATGTGTAATTATCTTGCTGAATGTATTGACTGAATGAGGCATTTTGCATTTAGTGAACAAATTTAAATTGACAAATTTAGTTTTACTTTACAACAATTTCAAGACAATTTTAATAGTTGGGAGAATCTGAAAATTTTAAATGCATCAGGTTTCATTGAGTTTTCAAAATTCCCTTTTTGTTATTTTACATAAATGCTTAACTTGCATTTTATTGGAAGTTCATAAGTTCCTCTTGGAGTCAGCTGTCATGTGAAGTTGCATGTGTGCATTCATGAATAACAATGTGCATCTCTGACCCGCACCACAGGTGTGAAGGAAGAGAACAGTTTTTCTCTTCTGCTCTCCCATACTTCCTTGAGGACGTGTTTATTCGCAGATCTCTTTCTATCAGTTAGATATTGCAGTATTATTTCTCAAGAGCGTAAGGATCCTCATGGAGGAAAAAAGCTTTAAGTTGTTAGCCAACCATAATACTTATTATAATTTTGTTTGAATATTGTCCTTTTTTGACTAACACGTCTTCTGCAGCCCGCTTCTTATTTCCTTTGGTTGCAAATGATGTGCGTTGTATCCTGAACTAGCTTATGAGATACAGAAAAATAAGTTTTTGAAAATAACATAAAATTACAGATTTATTTAGTATAGCAATTTGTTTGATAAGATTGTAATTTATACTTGTTTATTGAGAAATTAAGAGTAGTAAACCACTTTTTGCTGTGATTTTGCCATGATATAGGAAAGTTGTTTGACATGAAGCAAAATTGTCTGTGGTAAAATCGCTTCCTCTTAGCAACATTGCTAATTAGCCTAAATTGAGTTTCATGGCCGCTAAAGTGTTTAGTTATTTGTGTGCTATGGTGTTCACAGGCGTAACTATCGGTAAGCAGGGTACGCGGTTGCTTACGGGCCCGGACCAATTAGGGGCCCGAACCAATCAGGGGCCCGCGTGACTGGAAGATATTGATTGACAGCCGGGCCCCCCTATAGCATTTTACTTTTAGTCTGATCACATTTTACTATATCGCAAATTTATTTGAATAAATAATGATAACAACATATTTTACTGATCATTTGTGATCATATTTTGATCATATTTTGATCATATTGTGATCATATTTTAATGATCATATTTTAATGATCATTTCACATGTTTGAAACGAACAATGATGGATTTTGGTGTAATTTGTTTCGAATTGGGACTGAGGAATCCCCAGGTACCATTTCGAATCCCGGATATGGTAAGTGAACATGCGTATTGCGTGCAAAACAGTAAAAACATTGAACTTGGGACAGACAATAGGCCTATCCATATGGAGTCGTCGTTAATTTACAAACACAACTTTCAAAAGCGAAAACGAAAAGAGGAATTGGAGAAAGTAATGAGTAAATTACCAAAAATAGGAAGCTTCTTTTGCAGGATTTAATATTAAGGATTTAATCGACATCTTCGCACAGAGGAAAGTCCGGAAAATGCTGCTATAATGTGTATCTTTTTTTATGTATTTGGACCTAGTCCTAAGTGTGTATAGTCATAGCAGTGAGTAACAATGTGTTATTGTGTCACCAGTGTGACAGACTTTTTTGTTGTTGTTGTTGTGGTGCGTATAAGCTACTCCTGATTTTGTCAGTCATCTCTTACTTATGCTGTGTCCTATCCTGTCTTAGTCATGGTAGGCTAGCCTACTCGTGGACATTACATCATCACGTGCTGTAGTAGGGGCCCGCCTTGATAATCCTGCATAAGGGCCTGGTGTTGGCTCGTTACAACACTGATGGTGTTAGCATATTTGTGAGCTAAGTTGTTAGCATATTGGCTGTTGTAAAACTGCTTTGCATGTGGCTCATCCAGTGATCATTTATGAATTTTATAAAATATATGTTATTAGAAACATAGGCTTCTATGTTTATCTAGCATGATATTAGTGTAGCATGGCATACAAATAGCACTCATGCAGAAATAATAAAGCCTAAACGAGCAAAGGTGGTAAGTCTCCCTGCGGTACACCAATGCACAAATCTTTAAAAGTAATTCAAAGAATGCCACAAATCACCTATTCTGAAGGCGCTAGCCGTCATACAAATCTCCAACTCACTTATGTTGACATAAGTGCATGTGCGCTGTCACCTCATTGACACCCATGTCACAGAGGTTTCTATGTTGCTGTGATAAGGCTTGACATATTCCCCATATGACAGCGACACAGCAGAATGTGTCGGGGAGGCTGTGAGACACTCTGACAGTCTGTGATTCTAAGAGGCAGCGGTTTGTTAACAGCGTATGGCTGAACCTCAGCTCAGTGCCACACCCTCTCAAACCAGTTCTTCTCCTTCCTCATTTTTTTGACATAAGCTGTGGGACAAATCCGATTCTCAAGATGGACAGTGTCTCTTTGGGTTTGTTTCTGACCTTCATGCACTGCATTGAGGCTGCCTTACATTGTGTTTTCTTATTGCATATTCTGAGAAACAAATCTAATGACTTACTTTGAATTAAATGAAATAAAAGTAGCCTAATAAACATTTCTCTAGAAACAATTACATTACACACTATTTAAAGGCCCCCTGAAATCAGAATGTAATTTTTTAAGCTCTTAGTATGAATATGTTAGCCATAATGTTATAAATAAGCTGGTGTGTTCCAAAACAATGACAGAATCCGCATTTAGGAGATATAAGAATTCAAAACTTACAGTCTCTCACTTCCGCTAAAATGGATCACGGATTGTTATGACGTCACCGCGGACTTCAGCTTCTCATCACATCTTCCGTCTAATTAAATGTCCTCTAGAATCTGAAGCGTCCCGCGACTCCCGCCCCCTATGCCATAAATAGCACCTGGCAAGTGATCGTGGCTGGCTGTACGTTTGGTAGTAAACGCATGTCAGCTGCTCGTGCTCATCAGTTAACTGTCAGAGTTACTGGAGTAACATATACTCCGGGATATTGGTTTATTTCGAGTCGGAGTGACTGTCAGGCACGTCCGAAAGCGAGTAACTTTAGGAAACTGTGGATCAGTGCTGACTCAAGACACAAATTGTTTTGAACGATTCACTCCGGTTTGGTGAACTGGTTCGATGTGTTCACAAAAAAAGAACCGGTTCATGAGAAAGGTTCGTTCACGAACCAGACATCACTACCGTTGACATGATGTCACAGAGAAATATGGGTTGGGGATGTGTGTTCGGTTGCTCAAACGCTCGAGTTTTATTCCGTTTTCAGAATGAAATGGCAAAATTTATTCACACCTCTAATGCCCACCTCTAATATACTTCTGCTTCGAACTCACGCCGTTGCTACGTCGTAGGCTGTGTGTAGCGTGTGTACCCTTCGGCGTACCCTGATGTGCACCTCTCCAAAAATTTAACAATGCGTCAATTCTACGTGGACGCAAGTGCAGACATTGGTCTACTAGAACTCCTCCCTTGGGTTTCACATGCTCCCTCTGCATGTGTAATTGCACGCCAACGCGGACAACGACGCAGAAGTATAAATAAAAACCAAAGCATAGTCTATAGCGTAGAGGCTCCAGCGTAGGTCTGACGCAGAAGTATAAATCAGCCTTAACGTTACTATTGAATCCTACGTTTCAGCGCTGGGATTCGTTTCCATGTTGCGGTCAAATAGGCTACCACTTCACAGTCTGTGAGGTAAAACGCCATTCAATATGTCCCACCTTAGCTTCCTGTTTCAGTGGAAAGTCAACACATCATACAAAGCTGTGCGTTTCAAGGCACTTCAGTGGGCCTTTAAGCAGTTTCCGTGTCCTAACCAGACGCGATGCGATCAGATTCCAGCGACAAGCAATTTGCCTGTCCACACCAGATGTGTCACGACTACGGGATGCTAGCCTGGAAAAACCCTGACGAACTTCCGCCAAATTTGAGATTTGCTCTGCAAGTCCGTCTGGCCAAGAGCCCATTTCCAATTTTTCCAAATCGAGGAACCAATCACAAACGTTGAGGCGGGCTTTACACGATGACGATCACCCTGATTGGTTTTAGGTCTATCCAATGGCGCCCAGAGGCATTTGAGCGACGTCCGTTGGTGACGCCCCTTTGGAAATGGGCTGTGAATGAACCTTCCCCAGATCCACTCTCACAACTGAGAAGGGTCTCGTGTCAACCAGGCTAACGAGATGCGTCAAATAAATCAAAACCCACACCCAATCAGAACAGCGTGTGGGCGCCAGATAAACCGTTGACGGCACTTGCTAAAAGGGTTAAGTACATAATCAAATTCACAAATATTATACCATTTAAACATTATTAAAAATACACACTGAGTTACTAAAACAATCTTTGCCAAAGAATACACTTGTTTGTTCGCAGTTTGAACGTTCTTTCCATTTGTTTAATATCAAGATCTGAGGTGTGAGGTGAATTATTGCTTTTACGGCAACAAAGCTGGGAGCACTAAATGATATTCAGTCACATTACACGCTTTTAACATTAAATGAAGCACATAAACGGTACCTGAGATTATCATTGCCATACTTTGTGTCTGTTGTTCCAGCCGCGACGTCGCAGAAAAATAGAAACTATCAAATGACAGAAAAAACAGTATTTTCCCCACTTTACTGTCTTCGCTGCACTATAAGCTAATCAAGTTAAAGAGAGGGAGTGACAGAAAGGAAAGCAAGGGCTAAGCGATTGAATCACAAGAGATAGATGGAGAATAAAGGAAGGGATGGAGGCGAGGAGAGAGGCAGGGTGAGAAAAGAACACAACTTATTTTACTTTGAGGGAATGTAATCTATCTGTCCCTTGTTTACCTGTGTGATTTCAGTCTCTCAGGCCCCCTTATTTCGTTCAGGCTCGTATTGTCTTTTATTAATATATTGCGTTGGCACAGCAAGATATTGGTTTGAGATGATGATGTTATTATATCGTGGTGTTTGTGTGTGTGTGTGTGTGTGTTTAAGTTAGTGAGTGAATGTGTGTGCTACCTCTTCATATGTAAAATGCACAACGGACCACATGATTTACTTCAATTGCATATGCATTATGCAAGCCTTAAACACGGTTACCTGGAAATATGTATACATGCACTCTGAGGGCTTTCATATACGTCAAATGCCTTGTTCTTCAAGCAGGCATGAATATTTCCCAGTGAGACCATCACTACAGTCAAGATTTTGCATTCACTTTAACTGATTACAGCACTCAAGTTATCCACAGGTGGCTATACTCAAAAGGGCATTTTTTACTGTGAGTGTTGACTTGAATATCAGAGTGCAATGTGCTATTAATTTACCATGGGCCACATAAGGACGATGGTGGCACAGCCTTACTCATAGTAGATGATGAGAAAATACAAAAAAACAAATAAATAGCATGTTCCACACAAACTAATTAAAGCTCAAGTTTTGTACATACAGTAGTTGCCTCTGATTTCTGTTTACTTGTAACTATAGCTCTATCATGACAACTCTCTGGATATTTTTAGCATGGCAATGCATTTGACAATGTTGTGTATTTGGTCTTGGCGGAAAAGATCTGCTACGCTGATGCTGATTATTGCTGTTTTTTTAAATTATGCTGCTGCTTTTGCAGGAACTTGCTACTGCCAATACGCAGATATGTTGCTGTGAGTATGTAGACATGCTGCTGCTGCACAAATTGCATATATTACCCATAGCAGATCTATACAGGTGGAGCTGGGGAGAGTGGAGGGTTTTAGACTAACTCTGAAAGTGCACTGCAAACTGCTATTGTGAATGTAACCAGCCATTTAAATGTTGAGCAAGCAAGCTCATTGGCTTCAGATGTGACATGAACCAATACTTGTGCCAAGTAGGCTAGTTAACGCAGTAAATATCATCAGCTGTGTTAAGGACCCATCAGCCTGTGCCATCTAGAGTTTCATGACAGAACTAGGCATTTTTACTAAGAGAGTAAATTCTTTTTTTTTTTAATGTTAAATAGGAGAACTCCGATATGATTGGTTGTCATGTTATGATTCGAAACAGTCTTTCGATATTGCAAGATAGGTTTTGTGGCTATTAAGCTCATTGTATACCATTCAAATGTTTTTAAAAAAGTATCTTATGTTAACCAAGTCTGCAATTATTAAAAATAAGAAGTAATATTGTGAAATATTATTACAGTTTAAAATAACTGTTTTCTATTTCAATATAAATTTATAGTGTCATTTATTATCTTCAGTGTCACATGATCCTTTACAAATCAATATTTTATTACATTATGGTGGTGAATTCCCGCTTCCATTTATATAGCACTTTAAAGCCCGTTTTTAAAAGTATGTGTTTTCAGGCTGCCTAAATGGCGTTGTTAAATGTAAATTAAATGTAAATGTAAATGAACGCATAAAAAACGATAACTGACCTTTCTCCCAGGTAACTGATTTTGTATGTAGCTATATTTTGTTCCATGTATTTTTTCACAAGAAAAATAACTCAATTTGAACTCAAATTTATATTTTACTTCCAGTATGTCCATTTATTTATGAATGTATTTATATATTTGGAAAGTCGTCAAATGCAGGTAGCTTGCAGAATACTGTACAAAACCTGTCAGCTTTGTAACGCACATAACTCAAGTGTGGGTGAAGAGATTGACCTTGCTGTGAACCTTTATTGAAATGCTCTTTCCTGCTGTCAGTCAGGCTATGGTTAGTCCACATCAGCTAGAACAGTGTTGTGGTCCGATCTCTGTATTATCGGTTAAAGCTCATGAACAATGTGTATGTATGGCGATGTTGCATATATCTGTCTTGTTCAGCTTAGAGACTTGGTAGGGTTTCTTTTATTTGTGGGCTCTTCATGGGCTTTGCTCCTTTTAGAGTGTGATCATCCAGTATGTAGCACAGTATTGCTTAAATAATGTATTTGTTTCCATCCTATAACATTTTTTACTATTATTTTATTTTAGGTTGAGTTAACAAATTTTTTTTGTCTTTGCTCCAAAGCATCAGGGAAATTCATCAGGGACATTTTTGCATTCAGACACAGATAAAGCATTTATCTTCAAACTATTTTCAAAAACAAGGAGATGATGAGATTATTTTTCTTTCTTTCTTGCAAACATGAGGTAGAACAGGTGTTACTATACGGATTTGGCCATATCTCTAAGTAACACACAGCTAACGCAGTACTTTCATACCAAGCTTCAATTAAAAGCAAGGTTTAGACTCAATATAATTTTACAGTGTTTTAACACTCCAAGAGTGTGTGCATGTGTGTGAGTGTATAAGTTGTTAACACCAGTTTCATATGTGGAACTAACCCAATATTTTTAAGTATAAAACATACTGTAAGTAAAACAGATGTTCTTGAAGTGAGACGCTCCTGAAGTGAGATTCAATGATTGGAAACTAAAACACATACTGCAACTGAGACATTATTAATATTTTAAAACTTTTCTGTTTTTTCCTTTGAGATGTTTTGGTTTGGAGTAAAAACTATGAAATTAATATCAAAACTTCCATCCAACTGGCTTAAATGTTACATTTCTGGACTGACCATGTTGCATTCATTCCATTCATCATTAGAGGGAATGTTTGCCATAAAGAGAAACAGTTCTTCTAAGGAGCAACATGTATAGTGCTAATACAAGTGTAAATCAAAAGAAGTCTGCAGAAAATATCAAGCACCATCACCATGGATAAATGGACAGAAATAATGAAACATCTGACTGTCAAACAAAAGTGCCATTTTGTTACACTTGATAGTCAGAGTGGATTTAAATGTAATATTCACAAAGTTGGTGTCAAGAGGAATCTTGAGTTTTGCAAGTAAAAAAAAAAGATAAAATAACAGTATGCAAACCTTTGAGGAGACTGAATCAAATGCGTTTTTAAGACTTCTTAAATCTCTGGTTTTCCCAAATGTATTCCCAAGAGTTCTACAAGTTGACGGTAAAATTCGAAGGTTTTTTAAATGGGTCGAATTTGAGAATTTTGCCATACTCAAGAGAATACTTTAACATATTTGCGACTTTATCATGGTCTTGTTTGTACGCAGCCCCTAAAGGGACCTTTCCAAATAAAATAAAAATATACAGACTTTCACGTGCTCACGAAAAACTATCGCCTGCTCACAAGAAACTTTAGCATGCTTTAGTAGTTTCTGGTGAGCACTCGGAAGTTTATTGTGAGCACAAGGTACGTTTCTCATGAGCACGTGAAAGATTTTTATTTTTGCAAAGGTCCCTTTAGGGGCTCCTTATTACTGAATTTCTTGGATTTTGTTTTGATAGTCTTATTTATTGTTCTTGTTCCATGCTTTGCCTTCAGTGTACATGCACCTGTGGTTATGTGGCGAGTCTTGCTTATAGTCTTCTAATCTGTCTTTTGTTTGAAATAAGCATTTGGGTTTTCACTCTTTTTACATGAACTTTAAAGTAAAATGCTACCTCCAAGCACATTAATGGTGAGTGGTTCACAACAAATATTGGGGCAACAACATCCACTTACATACAAAATATTTGCAAGAGAAGCTGAGAGAAAAATATAGTCTTATCAGACAGGCTGATGAGTAAATGTTGGTCAAGCCTAATGTATTTATTAATGTGAAAGTCACTGATTTTGGAATGTTTTCTTTGCTTTGTGTCATTTCCATTCCAGTTTCACTAGTTTTTGCAGCATTATCAGTTGAAGGCAACACCCAAGCTGAGGAATTAGTCACATGGCATTTATGCTTCACGAGTTTGGCTCAGAAAACCCTTGTTGTGCAACTGGATGCACATGTGAACCAGTCCTCCATCGGGTCCAACCTCTATCTCCAGGTATAGACCTCCTTGGCAACACCTCTGAATATACGTATTCAAAATCAGTCAACGGATTGCGTAATTTTGCTGCATGGGGATGTTTCTCAGCTGCTGGTGTGTGGTTTACACAAATGAGGTGTTGTACAGCATATGCCATTATTTAAGGCTGGGTGTTAAGATGGACTAAGTGTCCACTTGTCAGATGGAGCCAGAAATGGGCGCTGGAAGTGTTACTTTATCCAAAAAGCTCAGCCGTCGATTGAGAATGCTGGTTATTTGCTTTCAGGTTCCAGCAGAAATGCTAAAAAGTTGGATCTTGGAAACCACAACAGCTGGAAAGGGAATCATCACCGCCTGATTTCAAAGCAAGATCTTCCGTAAAAAAAAAAAAAAAAAGATTTAAAAGGAGCTGTCCTCATACCGCAGAACAAAGAAACTGCAAGAAAGACTGCAAGGACCACATATTCATCCTGTAAGACAATGGAAAGTGTGTGCGTGTGAATGCATAAACATTATTTGTCAAAACCGTCAGCTTCCTGAAAGTATTGTTGACTGGGATATGTTTATATAATGGTGTTCCTTATTTTGAGGATAGTTCAGCAATTGAATGCGTACTACTTCGGTTACACTGTCAGGTTTGCAAGATTTTGACTATGTATTATATTGCCTGTCCTCTTAGACATTGCGTCATGAAAAACAAATAAGGCTCAACATGGGGGTGGAACATCTTTCCAGCACAAATAATCTGAGCTTTGCATTGTACTGGTGTCCTTTTAACAACCCCACATGCAGGAAAAATAAAACAACCAAGGCAATTCATTGATCAAGTAGGCCTGAGAATGAATGTAGATTTTTTTTTTTTTTAAAACAACAACATGCAAATCAATGAAAGGGAAGACACAGGGAGAAGTTGAAAGCTTTTTAATGCTCTTGGGTGTTTAATGCCTCAACTTTGAAAATATCAAACATAGATTTGACAAGCAAGGCTCATTGTTCAGTGCAGAAACACACAAAAGAGCTGTCAAAATGATCTGTTGCCAAAAAGAAGTGTGTATATATATAGTGCTTCAGATGAGTACTTTTGTACAGATTAAACCACATTCAAACTGACATGGGTTAGCTACGTATGTGTCCCCCCCCCAAAAAAAAATTCACCCTATCTGTGTTCTAAATGCATGTTATTGATCTTATTGTGAACGAATCATCCATACAAATTAGATTTTTGGGTTTTATCCATAATCCCTCATAATTTTTAATCGAAATGTCATAACGCGATTTTCCAGTGAAACGAAAGACTTCTCTCTGGTGATGTATGTCACTTAAGTTCTCCAGTAATTTAGTCTAAATAAATTCCGCACATTACTTACAAGTTCATACTCAGATCTGCCTCCATCTAATCAACAACCGGGAAACGACAACACTATTCCAGTGTGTCTTCAACATCTATATTTTTTCTTTTTCGATAACCTTTTATCCTCTGAATCTCACAATATGAAAGAAAAGTTCTGGCGCTACTTTCATTTCATCACAAATCAAACAATATTTAGGTTCAGATTGTGGTCTGTTGTTTATTGTAGAGCCAGATTTTGAGCTGTCTGCAAAGTCTGGTCCATTTACTCTTGCTAAGACCCACAGACAGTTGCCAAGACTGGAAGAACTTAGTTTAGTGGCACATTTTTGCTATTTTATTATGCTTTCTGTGCACCCATTCACAGAACCTTCCACACCATTACTTAAATTATTTTATTTTATTGTGGTATGATCTATATCATATAACTCAACCCGTAAACTTCATGTAAAATCATTTAGGCAGTCAAAATATGGAACTGCCCCTTTAAATCCCATGTGTGTGAGCATTTAAAGCTGTTAGCAATAAAAAAAACACGGTGTGCGGATGTAAATATAGTTATATAGGCACTTCAATGCTAGGAAGACACAAACCTTCAGCACATTTTCCTCTCGCTTTCTCCTATTGCTCCTCTTGGATAACCTTTCAGTTAAAGGACTATAAGTGTCCAGTTATCTGTAATGTTTCTTACTCATTATTGGATTTAGGCTGTCATAACATTCCCTATCTCTGAGCTGTTCCCTCCTCCTCAGAGTGGGAGAGAGTAAGAATTGAACCATTGCTTAAATGTTTCTATTGTGTCTTCAGCATAATTGCTTTGTGTTTACAAGGACACAACGGTCAGAGATAACCCACCACGGCCTGTGTGTGTGCGCGCAAGTGCGTCGCTGCCTCAATATAATGGATTTGGCCTTTCCCTCTGTCTTACCTTGTACTTTCATGTATACAACTTTACACGTATTAGAGGACAACACACAGAGAGGATTTTATCAGCACAGCTCCAGAAACCTCTCTAATCTTAACCTGTGTCCATATCTTTATTTCCATTCCGGGCTTTACGATTGTGTGTCCTCTCTATTCCAGTGTGTCTTCAACATCTGCAGTACCACGCTGGCGCTATCTGCCTCTGCTTTAGATAACTCATTGATTCCTCTTTGCTTTATTTATAAAGGATTAATTTCAGGGGTGGTGTACATTTTTATTGCAATCATTACTAAGGACATTGGCGGCGGCTCAGCGGTCTGGTTAGTGCTTTTTAATGAAGTCAAAAGAGCCGGCGCAGAAACATAAATGAATAGCGGTTATACACTCAATGTCAACTCTAGACATAATGCTAGCTCAAACCGCACTGCCAAAAATAGAATCAATATGAAGCTCTATCTAGAAATGAATCATGCATCCTGCCTTGCTGTATTAAATGGATACAGGTTTTATTTTAACTCAGATGGCAAACTATTTTTTTACTTTCATATGCTGTCGAGACTGACTTTACTGTAAAGTCTTGGCATGTAGAAATTAATTGCATTTACTCATATTTAATGCCTTGGTGACACACTTTCACTTAGTTTGGATTTGTTTTCAGTTTGCACCGTTTCCACTGTTGAGTTAGTTGTCATGGTTTCGGATTAGTTTAGTTCAGGAGTGTGTCGTTAATTATCCGATTCCTCGTTTGCTGTTGGGTCTCGACTGTGACATATGTGTTGTATGTTGTTCTCTTTGCGATTTATTAAAGATAACCTTTGCCTTCATCATCGTGTTTGTGATTGTTCTGCTGCAACACAGGCTCATTGGAAAAATTTACCCGTGGCAACATTTGCAACATGCAAAACACGTACCAATAAGTACGTATCACTGCAGTTTCCAACAGAAATGAACACTAGAGACAGTAAAACAGCCAAAACTTCGAATAGTTTTCACACACAATTGTGATTATATGGGCATATTATGAATTAATAAATACTTGTTTTCACGCACTTCGTGCACAATGTTATGAAACACTTTTTACCATAGTGCATGATTTGTAAACTAATATATTTAGGAGTTTTACGTACAAACTCCAACGTAATAAAACGTTGCCATATTCACGTTCATCTGCCACTCACTGGACATTTCACTTAAAAACTGTAGCGAAACGGGCACGACGCAACATATTTAGCATTTTACAAAAATGTTGCCACCGGTCGGGTACATTTTTTGAATGGGTCTGGGCTGTCTACAACACAGCTTTGTGAAGTGATTAGCCTACGTTATGCGTTGCATAGCCATATTGTTTGATCGTTTCGTCTCGTGTTTTTTGGCTTTTTGAATTCGGACAATGTTTTTTTTTTTTTTTTGTTAATTTGCCTTGAACAAGGACATCGCTCCCACTCTTGGAAGATTTCATTTTTCTGGCCAATTTATAACCCAGCAAGCAAAAGTCGTCATTTCACCATCTAGGTTAACTAGACCCGATATAATCCGACTATGAGTAACCCACTTCTAGCCAATAACCTTGAGTTAACCTTAACCTTATAGTAACCTGGTTACATGTCGTTTTTGCCAAAATAACTTGCGAGATGTATGATAGGCCTATTCCATAAGCAAAGTTAACAGTGATTACAATTAAGATGTTTGGTTTAATTTCTTCACTCATTTCATTTCTTTATCTAATTGATGACTAGGCCTATTCTATTCTTGGGATTTGATTTATACGTCTTTTAAATTTTCACTGACAGCCCAAATTTTGCCTTGTTTTAGCCTAGACGTCTGGGCTGTGTTGAACGCTATCAGATGTCTTTTAAACACAAAATTGCTTGCTGGGAAGCTTCCCGGATGAGTGACGACTGCAGGTGCAAAAAATAAGGTAACACTTTATTTCGATAGTCCACTTTACTACTAAGTAACTATAAGTAACTTTGCAGCTACATGTCAACTAACTGTCTTTAGAGTATTAGTAGACGGTCTGCTTAATATTTGCTAACACTTTATTTTGTTGGTCCTCCAACAGACATTCTACTGACTATAAGTAACTTGGCAACTACAAGTCAACTTATTCTACTAACCCGAACCCTAACCCCTAACCATAACCTACCAGTCTACTGACAGTCAACTACAGTCTACTAATACTCTAATGAGAGTTAGTTGACATACAGCTGCAAAGTTACTTAGTAGAATGTCTAAATTGGACTATCGAAATAAAGTAAAACCAAAAAGAATATTCCAGGCAGAAACAAAATGTAACTACCTGGTCTTTTCTATAAATGTTCTTCATTTTCTCAGATGATTTCAAACTGCTTGTGTCTCCTCTTTGTGTTTCTTAAATTACCTACTGTAGGCTTAGTCTAAATTAAACACAGGTGGGAGTAGCAGGATGGGTCAAATATAGTTTGAAACATGATAATGCAATGCAAGTCTTAAACAAAACTGTCCCTGAAGACAGGAAATCAGCAACTCACAATGGAAGAAAGCAAACAGGAAAGTCTATAAAAAGAGCGAGTATTTAATAAATGACTAGCTTAGGCCTACTGTTTCTTGTATCTGCATTGTCTACGTCTGTGTCTCTCACTCCCTCTCTCTCTTTCTCTCCCTCTTTTAAATCATGAGGCACTCAGATGATCGATGTGGATGAGGGGAGGTTTGATTGTTTGTGTTGAGATGTCACAGCGTGGTGACACTGATGTCTTTTTCTCTAGCCGTGGGCCAGCGTTAACGAGACATGTCCCAGAATTCAATTCAACAGACATTTCCCTGCCCATCATTTCTCACCCTCGGGTGTTTATATTTGGCTTTATCATATGATTTATAGCAATCAAAATATCATAATAATACAAATGTCAATAATGGTGGTTGTTTTATGTGCTAAAATTAATTATGTTGTGGCAAGAAAGGGAATGATTTCTTGGGGGAATTTTAAGAGTTTAAACACTGCGAAGTGGACAATTTAAGTAATAAGCAGGGATTATAATTTGAGGGTGAATATATGCAACTAAAGGTTCTCCTGGTTTTCATAGCCTTTTTTATGTTTTACATTAGTTTTTATGTTTGTATGTGCAGTTTAAGGGGTCAAGGTTTGACTGGTAAATCAGAACTGATAAATGTACCAATAAATCAAATTTTTTGGAAGTTAAAAAAGTAATAATAAAAAAAAAAATGTTTTATTCCTTTTGGGAATGTAAAACATTTGTACAAAAATTATTATTTTTTAGTTTTGAAGAAATGACAAATGTACCTTTGAAATGAATGGTTATTTTAATGGATGCCTTTCTCCAGGTATTGTACCTTTTTTTTTACTAGCAATGTTTAAATAAGAGCTTCACCACAGTCTTTATTGGTAGTTAATGCTTTTCTTGACTTCACTGTGTTTAAGTGCATTTTGTGTTCTTTTTCTTTGTTTTTTTGTAGTTTGTGACTGATGAAAGAAAAGCAAGAGTGCTCACAGCACTGCAGAAGCAGGTGATTTGAGTCCACCTCAGTTTGGTGCAGACATATCCATCCTTCTAATAGGTCTTATTCAGTGTTCGGTCCTGCGGGAGACAAACAGTGAAACAAGCCTTGTCCGAGACCTCCAGTCATCTACACGGCTCCTGTATCCCTCAGCTCTCTGTGGACATCACTTAGTCCTGGTTTATATGAGCTGCCAATTTAACTCACATTCACATACTAAAATGTTTTTCCCCTGGTCAAGAAGGAACGGAGCAAATGAAGAGGATGAAGGAAGAAAACAAGACAAACAAGAGTAAGGAAATGAAAGAAGAGGTAAAGGGTTTTGGCTTGTCTGTGATTGAGAAAAAACAGAATTCAGCAAATGTGAAGAGAAATCACATAATCAGATTTTGCCAACAGCTGAGATAATTGCAGATTTAATGTGGGCTGAGATGAAAGTCTGGGCCGAAGCCCCTCTAAATAGGGTCTAGCAATATTTATATGAAGGCATATTTAATTTGACGCGCATGAAAATGAAGCTGTGTGACATACAGTAGGCATAGTTTATTGTATCAATGTCAATTTCATTTTTGTTTGGGCTGGATATTCATTCGGGTTTCGCTGTGAATAGACCCTTCATCAGCATTCATTTAGATATTTTTCCAGTGTGCTTTTCCAGTGTGCCAAAGTCTAAGGCACTATGTCATGTATCCTCTGCAGATAAAGCAATCCCAAATTGCACTGTAAACACTTTCATCCAAGTCAAAGGTATTGGTATAAAACATGTCTATTTAATTAGATGTGCTCTTTTACCCAATTTTTAAGGGGGCGGGGGTAGTTATATTTGGGCTTATTAACATCATTAGCTTGGCAACATAATGTCAGCCTCTATTGGAAGGCATTAATCACATTTTATTTAGTGTGCAGGGTAGTCTTGTGGTCCTTTGAGGCCACTGAGTACATGGAGGACAAAAAAAAGCAAACCTACATAAAGTGATAAGGCTGATTTTAAGGAATTAGGAAACATTATTTTGTAAGCAAACACAAATCTTCATTCAAACATTATTCCTGCTATAGTTTAAAAAAAGATCTTTGAAGCAACCAGAGGATTCAATTTGGTCTGAAAGGTGTCTGGGTTCTGTCACTTCGTTCTGGTTTATTCCTGTTTGGTGACAGAGCTCTGACACTCCTACTGTCTTGTTATTGTGAGCTTGCTGTTCCGAGTCCGCTCGGGCCATATGCTTTTCCGTCCACATGAGTCGGTTTGTGTGCGGAGCGTGGTGTTTGGATCTTGGCACTTTGGTCTAGTTTGGCTTTGGATCTATGTTGGGGTTCAGATTCATGCTCCATGTGTTTGTCTTCTGTTGTGAGTGCATGGGATGGGAATTCGCTCATTCTCTGAGCGTTCCTGTCTCGTGTAAGTGTTTCGAATTTGTGTGTAGCACGCGGTTCGTGTTTATAATCAGCTTTGTGATTTCTTGTCTTGTTCTGTGTAGCACGCGGCCTGTGGTTTTCCTTGACCGCATGCTTTCATGTTGTCATGTTTTGTGTGGACACTCAGTCGGTGAGAGCTCTCCTTTGGCTTCGTGTTTGTGTCATGTTTGAGCACATGGCTTGTGATTGTGTTCGCTGGCCATGTGCTGTTGTTTTGTCATGTTTGGTGTGAGCACATGGCTTTCCTATTGTCTTACCTGATGATTGATTTATTTGCCCCACCTGCTCTCCTTTTTTTACCCTCTAATTGGCTCTCCCTATATATTCTCCTTGTGTTTTCTGTCCTGTGCTAAGCAGTTTGTTGTTGAAGGTATCCTCTCGTGTCCTGCCCTGTTTTGGCTGCCGCTGTTTTCCCCCACGGGTCAGTTTTGTTTTGTTTGATAATTTAAATAAAGCCCATCACTCTCTCTGAGTCATTTCCTCATCCTTATCCATTTCCTTATGAGGCTAAATGTAGCTATATGTGTCCTTATGTGTTCGCAATCTCCTCCTTCTTCTTCTTCTTCTTCTTCAAAACCCTGACACCTGGAAACTGGCCACATTGGTCAAAAATAAATTTTTACCTCTCAAACGTTCTTGTTGCATAAAACCAGATTACAAAACTTAAATTAGTTTTTTTTCCGAATGACTGCATACTTCACAACCCCTTATCTCAACTCTAACTAACCTGGCTCCCTGTCTCTCAGCCTCGAAGGAGTACAAGAACAGGCTCTCCTTCAGTGTTTAATTAGAATAGGGTGGACCTTGCATGCTCACAAAAAAAATATGAAGGACAGCTAGTGCGGCAACCACCTTTAAGTGTGCCACTCTGAGTTTTTTTTTAAATATATTTCCTCTCAATGAAATGATTAAAAGAGCAGAAGGACAAGTGTTTTCTGCACACTCAAATAGCTGAATTAAAGACCTGAGGGAATACAAAGGCCTGGGTGTCTGGCGAATCTTTCATTTGTTCTCAACTGGTTTTACTTCAGGACCCAGATTTGAACATCAAGCTACCAAAGTAGTTTATTGTATACAATTTAATTTTGATTTGCTAATGCTTTTTGTTGCCAGTAATTCACCACATATCAATCCTCATTGCAAAGTTAATCCCTGTTTACTGTAGCATTGGTTGTATTTTATTGGTAACACTTTATTTTGATGGTCCCTTTTGAACATTCTGTTGACCATTAGTAACTTTGCAAACATGTCAAATAACTCTCATTAGAGCATGAATAGCCTATCTCTTTATTGTTATGCTCCTCCAACAGACATACTGACTATAAGTGAATCAAGTATGTTAACTTATTCTAACCCTAACCCCATCTTCTAATAGCCTACACTCTAATGATAGTAGATAAGGTGCAATGGTACTTACAGTATATTCAACAGAAATGTGTTAAAGGGACCATCAAAAATAAATTGAAACCATTTTATTTTACCTTGTAAAGATTTATTTATTTATAGGATAAAGGAGCATTGCACAACGTGTCCATGTTGGCATTTGGCTAGTTCACTTAGCTTCTACCAAGTCAGGGGTGTCCAATCTTGCTTTTTAAAGGCCCATGGCCTGTAGAGATTAATTCCAATTCTAATTAAACACACCTGAACCAGCTAATCAAGGTCTTCAGAATTACTAGATACTCCCAGGCAAGTGTGTTTTTGGCAGGTTGGAGCCAAAATCGGCAGGATGTTGGCCCTCCAGGAGTTGGGTTGGACACTCCTTAACTGAGTGTCAGGCGAATTTGCTCCAAAAGAAATCAGTCAGGTTTGATTGGAAGCAAAGCCCTTGACATCAATATCGTAAGATATATGAAGTGTTTTCCTTCCTCAAAGCCCATTTAATTAGCTAATCTACCACTAGTTTTTAAAACAATTTAAAGCATTTAAAAACAATTTTAAAGAAGTATTTCACCCAAAATAACAATTCTACCATTTACTCTCCCTCAAACTGGTATAATCTTTTTGGCATTATATTCAATATCTTCTGTATGTATACCACAATACAATAATATATCAAATAATACATCTCGAACTTCATGTAACTTGGTTTAATGGTTTAATGATTTAAATTCTCTTTGTGTGTGTGTGTGTTAACATTTGTCATTTACTCACTCATGAAGTTGGAGATGTATTATTTTATTCTATATGTGGTATATTCAAAGACCTATTCATTGGAAACTATATTAAATTACTGAATATTACATTACTAACTTTAAAGACACTGCATTTGAAAATAATTACTTTAATTAATAATTAAGTTTTACTGTGTGTCTTTAAATGTAAAATGTAGTCATTTGATACAAGTCTTTGAATAGGTGTATCAGATAAGGATGAATAAATTTGCTCGCCTTCATCAGCTCAGGGTTTATCAAAGTTCTATAAATATAAATATTTGAGGCTCTTTGGCATTTATACAATATATGCTCTCTATTTCAATTGACGGCATATGTTCACATGTATTCAGATTTTATACGCCGCTTTTAAATTGTTTTTGAGGATTACTTTGCATCTTCCTTTGACATGTTTGAATTCAGTTCAGTGACACACAGCATGAATATTCATATCAATCCGAATACCTAAGGAAGTAATTAAAGCCTGTTTTGTTTCTTTCTATAGCAGCAGAATCAGTTCAGTGTAAATGTGAAGTTTCTATGCTAACCCTCTCGTTAATGCAACAGGGTGTTAATTTTACAACACAGACCTACTGTAAATTCCACGTGTAAATTGAAAAGGAGTGATGCACAGAGATTTGAGTGTTAGAGAGAGGAAACAAAGTATTGAAAACTGCAGATGAGTGAAACTTTATTTTGTTCTCAACACTCAATTTTAAACTCACTTTAGATGTAGACTAAATTTAAACCAACCATTTCCTACTTTAGTGCCTTCTTGAGTCTATTATACATCGACCCTTGGAAATTCTACAGTATGCAACCTCCCAAATGCACACGCATAAAAGGCAAGTTAATGCAAATTTGGTTTTTCTTTCATTAGAGCACAAGGCCTGAGGCACAGGGCCTATCACAAGGCACAGAGTCAATTATCAAAGGTTTACATTACCCGGGGACAGGGCCTTAATTGTGGTACGTCCAAACACCTTGGTTAGAACATATCCTAGAGAAAAGGCGAAAGAAAAAAAAGCAATGGAACAATGTTCAAAGGAACAGCCTTTGACCAAATCTTTCAGACTAACTCAGAGGCCAAGCTTTGAGTCTGAAAATAGAGGAGGAAAAACAAGAAATGAAAACCGAACACACCCGGACCTCTACAGACACATTCAGAGTGGCGAAAAATCAAAGAATCTGTTTCAAATCGTTCATTAGACTGCGGTCGCTGCACGCTTAAACGTCATCCTCTCCAAGACCAGTCAACTGAATCTTTTAGAATGAATTCGGCTGTAATAAAGAATACATGAAGTACAGATCAAAACAGAGGCCTTGGGATTTCGCTGCTTTTCTGCTCTGTCCCTCCAAGAAACAAAAAGAGCATGGCTGTTCTCTAAACTTTTTTTTTCTGAGCACGAGCTGATGATGGTATATGATGATGTATGAGGCTAAACTGTGGCTGGTTTCAAAGTCACAATGTTTTAAAACCCCAGGCATTTTTCACCTGTCACTGTACAGAAAAAGTGAAAGATTGCAGCTTTTGTGCTATAGAACCTTTTTTTTTTTTGTCCAGTGTTTACTGTCTGACATATTTAAGTAGGCTCTTTAAACAGGGCTATATATATATATATATAAATATATAATGTACATTTTGTAATATTACATTATTATAAAGTTATATTTTTTTCATATTTAGGCAATTTATTATATTTTTTTATTTTATATAATATTTTATATAAAATGTTATATAAACGTTATATTTTATATAAAAGTATATATCTTATAGTAAATAAATATCGTGACACTATTTTTACAGTGTCCTTGTTACACATGTAAGTACTAAAGTAATTATAGTCTAAATTATAAATTGTGCATATAGTTACATGCAACTAGGGTTGCACAATTAATCCCACTGAAACCAACCGCGATTTGGCAAAGGCTGTGATTATGTATGTGCAGCTTGTCAGTGCAGCACGGCTGATCGGTGGTAAATGCTGCTCCATCTGAACGCCAGAGGGCGCTCTCACGCACACACGCCAAATATGCCCCGGCGCAGAAGTAAATAACGCACGTCATTCCAGGAAATCCCTATCGCTGCAGCTGGATAAACAGAAGATTGAAACTGATTGATTAAACATGACTTATAAACATAGGACAGCCTCATTCTGTATAAGAAGCGACATGATCAGCACAGAAGGATGCTCAACTGTCATTATGAAGTGAGTTTGGAGTAAAAGCATGTTATTAAATGTTGTCTTCTGTTGGACAAGAGGTTTATAAATGCTTCTCATGTTTGGAAAGCTGTTGCTTTTTTAAATGCACGTCATAAGTGATTTAAACTGGAAGTGCTTCAAAATCGCGGTAAGCCAATTTAAGGGCGATTAACGTTACATGGAAATTGCATGCAATTTCTGTCATCATTTACTAATTTTCCCCCTCATGTTGTTCTAAACCTGTGAGACTTCATTCATCTTCTGATTTCTGTCCCTCCATTGACATGGAACTACCACTTTGTCGCATAAATAGATCGTAAAACTAATCCAACTCTAAAATATCTTCCTTTGTTTCAAAGATGAACAAATGTCTTATGGGTTTACAGTGATATAAGTTGACAAAATATGACACACTATTTTATTTCTATACCATTTCCTTTAGGATAAGCAGCAGGCTGTCCTCTCACAAAAAGGGCTTTTATATTAAGGCTGTTTTCTCCACTAATGGTAATTTAATGGGTTTCATACAGTATGAGTCATGCAGTCATCATCTGATGTGCCATAAAGATGATATGTTCATGTTAGGTGTAGAGTTGCTCTTTTCTTTTTATTCTCAATGGTAGACCTAGGCAGTTCTCACTCTTGTGCTTTCACTCTCCTCTGGCCCTTTACGGATTGTCCCCACGTCTGTGGGCAGAAATAGGCGTTTATCTCGACGGGGTGCATGCATTAAGGAGAGCTAAACAGCTTTGACATGCCTGTGTCACTGACTTTCAAACTGCTCTCTGGGGTCGCACTGCATTTGTAAAGTGATTTCTTTCTCTTACAAGACCAAGTGTATTGTTTGCAATTGTATGTGCATATTTTATATGGGGCAACAGAAGACATTAAAAAATGTGTTCCCCCATGCTGATTACTGTAACAGCATGCAGCGCGCCACTGCTGAAAATGAGTGAAAGAATATGACAAGAATAAAAAGATTAGAAGAGTTTAAACAAAAGATAGATAGTTATAGCAGATAGACAGTAGCAGCATGCATGGGTTCAAAAGAACTTGGAAAACTGGAAATCATTGGATATATCAGAGACAAGTGAATTTGGTTCCATTTTGTACTGGGCAACGTGAGAGTGTGTCTTATGAGAGGAAAGACAGGCATCCTCCCCTCCCGCTAATTTAAATGATTGTTTTTATTTAGTCATGAGTCATTATACTAAAGAAATTATTACAATATTATCTGGAAAGTATTTTTTGTAAAAAATAAAAATAAATAAAAAATTAGATATTTTTCCTAAACACTAGAATTTGTTTTATTTCTTTATTTTGACAACTAGGATTGTGTATGGACCAAAAAAACAACACAACAAAAAATATCTCATGTGCAACCAGTCTTTAGAAAGCAGCATGAAACATTAATATCAAAATATGTAAATAAAGTAAAATTATTAATATATATATATTACTGTATATCTGTCAGGATTCCTCCTTCACATCACTCTCCATTACCTCCCAGATCATCACTGACTCCTCCCACTCCTTCAATCACCCGTTCACAGTCCCCTGATTACTGATTCCCATCACCTGTGACTCATCACCAGTTCCCTTTTTAACCCAGCATTCACCTCACCTCCGTTGTCTGATCTCGTCATTTCCTGACCACAGACCCACCGTGAACACTCTCCTATGCTAACCCGCTACTTACCCGAGCTTACCTGCATTCCTCCTCGGATCCCATCGTCTCGTCTCAGTCCAGTCCCCAAGGCTCCTTCTCTTCAACTCCCTCTCCTGGATCCGCACCTGTATACACATCACGGAATCAATCATTCAGCTAAGACTCTCCATATTTGCCATAGACTGTCTCACTTACCATTCCACTGTGTGTCCGCAACTGCATTGTTCAATAAAAGTGTGTTTACAACTTACGTCATCTCTCTCCGTGTTTCAAACCCTGACAGAAGATCAGACCAACAACATGCAATCGGATACACGAGACGCTGTTCCTCACCCAGTGCCCACCGCATCAGCGTCTGCTTCAACCAGTCCATCCCCGGATCCACTTCCGCATTCACCCGCTGCTTCGTTCACTGCCTCTTCCAGTCCCATGGCCAAACCAGCGCCTTACTCCGGCGAGGCGGAGGATTGCAGTGGGTTCCTCCTCCAGGTATCGTTATATTTCACTATGAATGAACAACAATTCCATAATGACGCCGCCCGCGTGGCTTTCATCATCTCATTACTCACCGGTTCCGCCCTCCAGTGGGCTCAATCTCTTTGGAATTCCAATTCTCCGACCATTCATGTTTGCAAGGATTTTATTCAACACTTTAGGGATGTGTTTGGACAGTCCGTGGCTTCCCTCTCTATCCACGATCAGCTGTTCCATCTAAAACAAGGCCGTTCTTCGGTGACTGAATATTCCCTTCGATTCAGAACCCTCGCTGCTGCTAGTGGGTGGAACGAACCCGCTTTAATTACTGCATATCGTCAAGGATTAACTCCGAAGATCCGTCAGCTGGTCGTGGTTTACGATGACGTCATGGGCATAGAAGCGCTCATTCAGAAAACTATCAGAGTCTCTCAACTACTAACTGCTTGTGACGTCAATATACCCACTGCACATCCTTCGCCCCCGGCGTCCCAACCTTCTCATCTTACTCCTCCAGCACCTATTCCTATGGAAATTGATTCTTCTCGACTAACCCGTTCTGAACGACAACGAAGAATACAAGCCCATCTCTGTCTATATTGTGCTTCTGACAAACATCTACTCAACAGCTGCCCCATTCGACCTCCGCGCCTTGCGGTAAGCTCAATCTACCATCCTCCTAGCGTTGAACATCTTATCAAAACTCAAGTCCATCTAATAACCCCTAAATTCTGTTTCCCAGTACAAGCCCTCATTGACTCCGGTTCCGCGGGAAACTTCATCTCCTCCCAATGTCTCCAGAAGATGAATCTGAAAAAGAAACGACTTGAGTACGATCTCGCTATTCATACCATCCAAGGTAAACCGCTAGGAAGGGGTCGAATCCGTTACAGTTCTCCCATGTTAACTCTGCAGATTGGATGCTTACACACTGAGGAGATCTCTTTTATGGTGCTGGAGGAGTCTACAGCCGAAATCATCCTGGGACGCCCGTGGTTAATACAACATCAACCCCATCTCCACTGGAAGACTGGTGAAATACTCCAATGGGGTTCGGACTGTCATTCTGCCTGTCTAGTCACTATCACCAAGATTACCCCTTCTCCGTCATCCGCTGAAATAGAGAGTCCTTCCTCAGAAGTTTCTTCGGATTTTATCCCTCCATCCTCGTCTGATGTCTCCGAAGTGTCACTGCATTCCACTTCGGTGGAGAGCCCTGAGACTCAACGTCAGTATGAAATTCCAGTGGAGTACCGGGCGTTCCAGGACGTATTTAGTAAGGCGCTGGCCACCAAATTACCACCACATCGACCATGGGACTGCGCAATCGACTTGCTACCCGGTCCAACTCTACCTAAGGGCCGTATCTATCCTTTGTCCATCCCGGAACAGAAGGCCATGGAGGAGTACGTAGAAGAGGCATTGCAGCAAGAGTTCATTCGACCATCCATCTCCCCTGCCGCTTCGAGCTTCTTCTTCGTGGCCAAGAAGGACGGAGGCTTGCGGCCGTGCATCGATTACCGTCAGCTTAACTCTCAGACAGTGAAGTTTCGGTATCCTCTTCCTCTGGTCCCGGCTGCTCTGGAACAGCTCCGAGGCGCCCAAATCTTTTCCAAGTTAGACCTTCGAAGCGCCTATAACCTCATCCGTATCCGCCACGGCGATGAATGGAAGACCGCCTTCGTGACTCCCTCCGGTCACTATGAATATCAGGTGATGCCCTTCGGACTGTCAAATGCTCCAGCAGTTTTCCAGGGGTATATGAATGAGATCCTTCGCCCCTTCCTCAATCGCTTCGTGATCGTCTACATCGACGATATACTTATATACTCATCTTCCCAGGCTGAACATCATCATCATGTCGTTCAAGTGCTCCAGAAACTACGCGAGCATCAGCTTTTCCTCAAACTGGAGAAGTGCGAGTTTAACATCACTACTGTTCAATTCCTCGGCTATATCATCAGCCAAGATGGAATCCAGATGGACCAGAGGATGGTGGAGACCATTTTAAACTGGCCCTTACCATCTACTGTAAAGGAACTCCAGCGCTTCCTAGGATTCGCCAACTTCTATCGACGTTTCATTCAAGATTACAGTCAACTCAGCTCTCCACTTACCACTGCTCTGAAGGGTCGGCCCAAGTCTCTGTCCTTATCATCTGCGGCTCTACAGGCCTTTCAGTCGCTCAAGGAAGCCTTCTCTTCTGCTCCAATACTCACTCACCCTAATCCTGATCTGCCATTCATCGTGGAAGTCGATGCTTCATCCTCAGGAGTGGGGGCCGTTTTGTCTCAGCGGCAGGGGGATCTCTCCGTACTTCATCCATGTGCCTTCTTCTCCAAAAAGCTTGCCCCGGCGGAGTTAAACTACGATATCGGGAATCGTGAGCTACTGGCTATTAAGTTAGCCCTGGAGGAATGGAGACACTGGCTGGAGGGAGCTAACCATCCGTTTGAGGTCATCACGGATCATCGAAACCTGGAGTATCTACGAGAAGCTCGTAGACTAAATCCGAGACAAGCCCGTTGGGCCCTCTTCTTCACTCGATTCGACTTCAAGGTGTCATATCGTCCAGGCAGCAAGAATTGTAGAGCTGATGCTCTTTCCAGAATTCATCAAGTCCCTCACGAAGATAGTGAACCTGTGCCTATCCTCCCTCCAGCCTTATTTCTCAGTCCGATTGTGTGGGACATTGACAATCGGATCCACCAAGAAAACCGTCTCCATCCTGCTCCGCCGGGAGGTCCAGAAGGGAGTATCTTTGTACCGGAACATCTAAGAACTTCTCTTCTGGACTCAGCTCACTCCGTACCGGGCTCTGGACATCCGGGTAGCAAGCGTACCCTCTCGCTTCTCAGTCAACGGTACTGGTGGCCAACCATCTCCGAGGATGTAACAAGGTTCGTCAAGGGTTGTTCAGTCTGCGCCATTGTCAACACCCCGAGGAGACTGCCAGAGGGTAAATTGGTGCCCCTTCCGATTCCTCAGCGTCCTTGGTCCCATATCGGTATCGACTTCATGACCGACCTTCCTCCATCTGATGGTTTCACCACGGTACTTGTAGTCGTTGATCGTTTCTCTAAGGGCTGTAAATTAATCCCTCTACCAGGACTGCCGACTGCTCTGGAAACCGCCGAAGCCCTCTTCCAGGGAGTCTTTCGCAACTTCGGAATCCCGGAGGACATCGTCTCTGATAGAGGTCCCCAATTCATCTCCAGAGTTTGGCGTGCCTTCTTTCAGCTCCTCGGGGTCACTGTCAGTCTCTCTTCCGGATACCATCCTCAGACCAATGGCCAGACTGAGCGCAAGATCCAGGAAATCGGTCGCTTCCTAAGGACCTACTGCCACCAGTACCAGGACAGCTGGAACCGTTACCTTCCCTGGGCTGAGTATGCTCAAAACTCTCTCCGACAAAGCACCACTGGTCTTACTCCCTTCCAATGCATTCTCGGTTACCAACCTCCTCTGTTCCCCTGGTCTGGGGAGTTATCTGAGGTTCCAGCTGTCGACTTCTGGTTCCAGCAGAGCGAGGGGGTATGGGACTCAGCTCACGTTCATCTCCAACAGGCAATAAGGAGACACAAGACCCAGGCTGATCGTCGAAGACTACCAACTCCCTCTTATCAGCCTGGGCAGAAGGTGTGGTTGTCCACCAGGGACATTCGTCTCAAGTTGCCATGTCGTAAGCTGAGTCCTCGATTCATTGGACCTTTCCCCATTGAGAGGCAGTTGAACGAGGTCACCTACAGACTTACACTCCCAAGGCAGTATCGCATCTCTCCATCCTTCCATGTGTCATTGTTAAAACCCTACGTTGACCCTGTCCTTCCTCTTCCTTCAGATACACCTGCCATTGACGTACCTCCTCCTCCTCCGGTGCCTGTGGAGGATGAGCCCATCTATAGGATCCGTTCCATCTTGGACTCCAGGCGGCGAGGCCCCCGTCTCGAGTACCTCATTGACTGGGAGGATTACGGACCGGAGGAACGTTCTTGGGTGCTGCGCGACGACGTAATGGATCCCACTCTCCTTTCCCAGTTTCACGAGGAACATCCCAATCGACCAGCACCCAGAGGTCGGGGTAGACCTCGCCGCCGACAGCATCCTTCACAGGCGTCAAGAGCCGCTTCGGGAGGGGGGGGTACTGTCAGGATTCCTCCTTCACATCACTCTCCATTACCTCCCAGATCATCACTGACTCCTCCCACTCCTTCAATCACCCGTTCACAGTCCCCTGATTACTGATTCCCATCACCTGTGACTCATCACCAGTTCCCTTTTTAACCCAGCATTCACCTCACCTCCGTTGTCTGATCTCGTCATTTCCTGACCACAGACCCACCGTGAACACTCTCCTATGCTAACCCGCTACTTACCCGAGCTTACCTGCATTCCTCCTCGGATCCCATCGTCTCGTCTCAGTCCAGTCCCCAAGGCTCCTTCTCTTCAACTCCCTCTCCTGGATCCGCACCTGTATACACATCACGGAATCAATCATTCAGCTAAGACTCTCCATATTTGCCATAGACTGTCTCACTTACCATTCCACTGTGTGTCCGCAACTGCATTGTTCAATAAAAGTGTGTTTACAACTTACGTCATCTCTCTCCGTGTTTCAAACCCTGACAATATCATATTTTTTAATTTTTATGTGTATATTTTAAATGTATTCTACAACACACACACACACACACACACACACACACACACTATATATATATATATATATTATATATAAATGTATCATTTATTATATATTTATGTTTATTTAATTATTATTTATTTATTTATTTATTTTATTTTTATAGATGTTTCCTCTTCCAGGGTTTACCACCGACTAGGGACTGTCAGGGACATATGATGATTTGCAGGTAAGTCACCTTAACCCTTGTACGTAAAAAATCTGGACTCGAGTGCATAGGAAATGGAATGGAGTGTCAAACAAAAGGCCCATTGTTGTTGTTGTTGTTGTTATTATATGTTTATTTTATTTATTTATTTTTTGATGTGCCAGAATGCCATTCCAATCCAATTTAAGCCCTGGAAATAAATCATGAAACCACAGCAACACTAGATGGCCCATAATAGAGCGAGTGCATGCTCTTGATGTTTGCTTTTCACGATCTCATTTTTAGAGGACAGCTAATGGACCATACACACATATTCAGTCTCATTCCCCCTGATGGAGTCCTCTGTAGACACTGCCTATTAAAAGGACAACTGTGACTTTTGTCTTTTGTCCTGCGGGAAAGAGGCCATGGTTTCGCTTTTATAGAGCTCTGAGATATTTAAAGCATCATCATGTCTGATGTGCAAAGCCTGTTAAACATTTAACCCCATCAGGCAAGGTCAAACACACAAGCATGCGCACAGAGTAATCAGGCCACACTTGGACAAATTACATATTAACAAGGGCTTTAGGTCTATTGTGTTGATGCTTTTTCTCAGTGGGTGTTATTAGAGGAGCTAGAAGTGTGTGTGAGAGTGTGTGATCAGATGGGAATGGCCATTCACTGAGGCAGTGTGTCTGTCTTTTTCTTTAAGTTGTCTCTCCCAAATGTACTGTAATATCAATTTAGGGTCCCATCGTGGCCCTCTAGCCTACATCACTATGAACATCATGTCCTTAATTCGTTGCTGTACAAGTCATGTATCATCAGTATCATTACTGGATTCTAACCATCTATTCCTTGGTAACAAGAACGATGGACACTTTTTTGAACGCAGAATGATATTATGCCATTACAGTTTTAATCTTCCGTATTGGCTCACAAAATGACACTACGAGTGCTCAAGTCTGTGTCCTGTGGTGGTTATATCGAGCTGTAAAAGATTTGAGATTTTTGACAGCCATCACAGTCCAGTCTCTAAGTGAGTGCAGGAATTCCATTGGGAAAAGACTTCCAGCCCGTTTAGAAGAGAGGATCAGCTGCACTCTTATAATTAAATGTCAACTTTATATTTTTGGGTCCGAATAATTACGGATGAAAGTGTGACCAGATCAAAATCAAATCTGAGCACACTAAATGATCACTGGAGAAAAAAATCCTCCGAGATTAGGGTTTATGGCTGGGACATTTGTAATTACACATGTAAAATTGCACGTTAGTGATGTTTGTGAATGTTTTTTATTTATGTAAATTGTTGAATTAAAGACTACAGTGATATCACAGATGGGTAACATGACCATGTTACACATATTATGGTCATTTATATACGAGTCAAGGCTGTACAACACCGTAGATAACGAGAAACAATTAGATAGTCAGTTAATGGGTTTAGTTATTTATTTTTTAAACTTCTACAATAATGGTCCCTACAGTCTTGAATTTTCATTTACAGCCTATAGTAATAAAAATAGCCTAACAATGTGCTTACAAGCAGCTTATAATTACCATTATTAATATTAATATAATTAAAGTGCTTGAGGTTAATTATATTCACAGTAACATGATAAGTGCAATATAAAGTGACCTCAAACTCTAATAGCCTTTCAGTAGACCTAATTAACGTATCACCAAGGCATGTATTATTTATTTATGTATTGTACAACAGACAACTCAAATTTAGGAGCTTATGTTTCTCTTTCTCAATGATCACTTGAAATTGGTTTCTCTCAGTATTGTGCGGGAAACGTAAAATGAAAAGGGTAAAACGAGTGCGTACGCATGGTCTATACCAGGGGTCAACAAACCGCAGTCTAGATTTTTTTTTTCAATCACGATATGTGCGTGGAAAATTACGTAGGCTATATTTCAATGCCCATTTTGTGCGTACGCAACGTTTATACATCAGGCCCCTGGAGTCCATTGATTTCAGAACGCTTTGAGCAGGAACGGGATATCGCTTGAGTCCGCTCCACTTAAACATGGATTCCACCTCCTTTTGGTCTGTGCGACACACAGCTTGACGGTTTGACTTAGCCTCAGTGCCGGTCCACAGGGCCCCTTGCTCTCAAAAATAATTGAAGTAGTATAAACATATTTTTTTTATTACATGCACATATAAATGCAGAGAAATGTGAAAATACTTATTGATTTATACTTATTTAATGACTGTTTTGGACTCGGACATCATGCGATGTGGCAGATAATGACATAATAACTTTATAAATTGGAAGATAATAACTTCCAAACGAAGCTATCTGTCCGGTCCAGAAAAAATAAAGAAAATGCGACTAGAACAAAGTATATATTTTTGTAACATTTTAAATTATTATTTAGTCTTGACATACCAATACATTTATTTTTGATGGGGGCCCCTTCACAAAGTTTTGCTTAGGGCCCCCAGAAGTGTACCGGCACTTAGCCTATTTTAAATATTTTTCGTATTTATACGAACTGGGTAATTATTGTCTGAAAGGTAAATAACTAGATATCAAGTCATGTTTATAGACTTAAGTACGACAACACTCTTGCTCTTGTGATATTGCTGAAGTAAACATCCCTTTCTTCTTCCATGCAGATTATGCACGAGAGACGTCACGCCTCTGCTCCGGTGTGCAGCGTTGCTCTCATCTCAGTGGCCCCCAGTAGCCCGACACGATCCGTGATGAAATCAGTGTAACACAACCAGCTGTTCATATGTCATCTCGAATTTACCCGATATCTGACATGTATGCTCATGTATCATCTCTTACTCAGGCACATCTGGTCACTTCGCAGCGCATTCGAGCAGCAGGGTGAAGGACAGCCGCTGCGCTCCCTCCGCCCTCAATCACCCTCCGCTATTGGCCAGCGCGCACCGGCTTCATTATTCCAGTCTCACGGATGCGCGAGACACTCACTCAGCGCGCGGATGAGAGAGATTCACTTTGGGTTTATCGCTACGAGAGGGACCTGTTACTGAAGCCACTGGAACGCACGGCACATGCATGAGAGCGGCACTTGCGAGCGGCTCCCCGGTTTAGTTGGGGACGCAGGAGAGAAGCGCAGTGATGATGGGACGCTTTGGGAAGAAGGGACGATACTCCTGCTTTGGCTTCCTCGCGGTCCTGGTTCTCCTGCTGCCCTATGCGATGGCTAGAGGTAAGATAACTTAACTGTTTACGAAAGCCTAACGATATACTTTTATAGCCCCACATTTAGCTGTCCTGGAGAGTTCGTGGACTCTGAAGCCTCGTCGTATGAATATTGGGTGATGGTCTATAATGGCTGTATATTATGTTTTTTTTAAAAGCAAGGGCAATGCACGACTATTCCAATTTTAATTGGGCTTTGGAATGGAGAATGTGTAGTAGATGCTAATTTACGTAAAACTCCCTACACGGCACGCATAGAAGTAATGCTCTCGGTCTCATCATTGTGCCAAGCGCTTGAATAGGCTTAAGCGACTGTAAAATCGAGTGCCGATGCAAAGGGAAATTTGCGCGCAATGCATCTAGTCAATGTCAGTAAAAAATTCTGAAATAGGCTATCAGCAGTCTGGAAACCTTCTCATCATTTCGGTTTGAATGAAGCTTGTTTATTGGAGTGAGCATACCAAGCGTGCGTGCCACGAGATGCGCAGCGCAACAGGCATGAAAGGCGCGCTGGTTCTACACCCGTCGTGTTCTTGATTGAAAAGCAGTTGATTGAGTACACTTTAATGAACAGTTATTTGTGCGTTTTATATATTTATTTAATATTGCTTAAATTACAAACAACTATACGTGAATTAAGTGCGTACTCACTGCAAGTACACTGCTGCTGAAATAGTTTTACTGTAAAATATTCTAGCTTTGGAACTAAAAAGTCACTTTCGGACGCTTTAAGAATTCTATTTTATTCGAATAGTTATTTATTAATCTTATTTTTCATCGGCTATTTACATGAGGGCGTTTTGTAACGTTTTATGTTGTTTAGGTCATGGTTATTTCATTATTGTAGGCATGTGTCATATTGTTACTTTTTTATTTATTTATTAGACATGGCTCATGGAAAGAATAGGCTATAATTTTACTCATGTAACAGCTCTTGTGTAATTATACTTACACAAAAGCATTTTTAAGTTGGTATATGTACTATTTTACAGTCCAGTACAGTAATGTTGTCACTGTATCTTTGTAATGGTGAGCTTCTGGCAACAGCTACCATTTTTTTCCCTCACAGTTTTTTAGTGTTTCATCATGCACATTTTAGTGTAATGTGTGACTGAAAATCACGTGTTGGTGTCCTATCTATAGATTTCCTACTGTTCGGTATTTTCATCATGATTATTGTTGCATGTTCTCTTAATGGAAAGCAGAAGCAAGGCAGCAATTATCTTATGTTAAGAGTCATTGATGCTTAGTGAAGAGGTGGACAGTGCACCCAGACACAGTACAATAACTATCATTAAGATGTTCAACCAAGATAGATTAATTGGATGTTTATAAACAAGTGTCCAATTAGCATTTCGTTAATTGCCCGTGTGTTTTTTTTTTACCCCCCTTCCGAATAAAGATATCCTATGTGTGGCATCTGCAATTTGAAGTGATGCACTTAAAAGAAATCTGATGATATGGATTGGACAATTTGAGGTTGATGGTCTTGTTATTAGTCAGGAGTGCTGTTATTACCTGAGGCACCCCGAAGGGCCACGTTTGAGATCTGTTTTTGTGTATCCGTTCATATAGGCTCGCTGAGTGATTGCGGTTGCAGTTTTCACTCGGGGTTTATTCATATGAAACTGTAATTCTGTAGTTCATACATCATCCATTTATATCCTGGTTTGTTTGATATGCGCTAAGATGAGGTGCATTTAAAGTGTTAAATCCTAAAGATATGACTCTCAAATTCTGTAAATGAATCAATACAGAATGTTCTTTCTCATTGTGTATCCTCTGATGTTTGCTGCAGAGAAACATCTGACCTCCTGATTTTATCGTCCCGCATGATAAACCATTTGAAAGTCTATTAGCAAAATTAGCCCTCAGGATTTGAACCTCCTCCTTTCCTTAAACTATGGAAATCAGCTTGAACCGGCCTAACATTCATGATTAATGAGTTCTCCTCACCAGCATTAAGATGGCATTGCATAAGATATATCCGTTTCTCTCGGAGATACCGCTTTGTTGGTTCATTCAGAGAATTCATTAATATGCAAATTAAATCGTGTCATTAAAATATCCAATCATCTGTCATGTTCACTTACACCGCCTCAAGCGCTCGCATCATCTATTGTTTCACATCCACACTCAGAAATGCTCCGTACCTGTCAGAAAGAAGCTGTTATTGAAAACCATAAACAAACCCAAACTATTACAGCGTTTGCCACATTGCCTGTGGTCAGAGCGTTAAATGTCATTTTCCTTTAATGTACTGTGGTTTCTTTTTTTTTAATAAAGTTGATGTGAAACACAGAACGGAAATGTTGCCCTGGGCAGCAGTAGATGGAGATGTAACTGTGCCCGATTCAGTGATAGAGGCGCACATGGTAATGAGTTTGAGTAGCTTTTGAAGTCTCCAGAGAGGTTCTCTGATGGCATGAGTTATGAATAAAGGCAGCGTGTTCCATCTGAACATAGGCAATGTTTAATTTACCGTCCAGTATCTTTGAACAGACTCTCACAGTATGCTTTTTGACATCTGTGCACATAGGAAGGAGAACCCCGATTCGAATCTGCAACGTAGGACGTATTGTGGACGTTGTGTATCGGCTACATGATTGAGTATGAGCAATGGAACATTACTCAGGATATCTGTTAACGTTGATGCATTGCAGTGTCCACAAGTATCTCGTACTGTAACGGCAAGGCATACATTTCCCAGAATGCATCATTGATGTCCCCGGTGAAATGTTCTGAGAGCTTGTCATGAACCTGGTTGTTGGAGAGTATTTATGAGAGCGAGCGAGTGGAAAGGGCCAGGTCTGCTCATCCTCAGGGACTGGGAATGGAGCTGGATCAGAAGATACTTGTTAGGATGATGGAATCCTCTTGTCATTTGTCATAGGTGCAACGTGGAACGCCAGTCCTTTTCCATTTCCCTGGATTTTCAATACAAGGATAAGAAGCTTGTGTAGTGTTTATGCATATGTGTGAACAGGTGTTTGTGTAATTTCCCTCAGAGGTTTGTGATTTGCTGTATACAAACCCAAAAGGTCACATTTAATCTTTCAAACACTCATAAATTTGTCAAAAGGAGGGAGGATCTTTGTAACCGCATACATTTTCGATAACATGAGGGCAGCAAGGGTGGATCCTGGGGGAGGCTGAGTTTCAGATTTTTGAGTTTGCTTGCATAATTTCCGTTTGAGAGCTTGAGAGTGGCATTAGATGGTTTATTTTTGTTAATGTATATCCTACATTATATACTGTCAGACAATCCAGGTTTTCTGAATGTGGGTAGGCTACTTAAACAAGTTGTTGTCAGCACAATTGGAGTTTCATCATTTTAGGTGGATCAAAAATAAACCCTCTCAAAGTGGCAAATATGAGTAAAGGTAAATATAACCGCAACGCAAATTGTAAAAATGGTAGTTTGGCCAGTGTTGACGTAAGTGGTGTGAACAATTCACATCGAACACATAGATAGTCTATATAGAAAACATAATTGATTGCTGCATCTTGTGTCTTATAACAGCTTTTTCTTCAGCTGAACATTTTCCATCTGATGTTTATCTCAGATGCCTAAAGTTTATTTTTTTCTTTTCTTCAGGACTCCATGTGGTGACACATATGTGGAACATTCCTCACATTAAGCCACCAAAACGGAAATATGAGGAACGAAATAATGATGTACTGTGTCTTCATGCTTTTAGGTCCATTGGAGTTTCACAGAGAAATAGACTGACTCATCTCGGGTGACACAATGACTTGCGCTGCTTGTCACTAATATTGGAGGAAAAACAGCCAATTATTAAAAAAAATGGCTAAATGGTCATTTTGGACCCTGTATACTTAACAATAACACCATTACCCTTTTGGGTTGTGGGAGGTTGATGGGCCAAAATAGCAAATGTCCTGTGAAAGCATAAAACGTGGCAATTTCAAAAACATTACTTTGCCTTGCTGTTTCATTTAGCCATATGGATATTTGTGTAGCTCTGAAAGTATCGCCACTCAGTTTCCCTGGAACCACAGTTCCTTTCCCCGAGTGGCCTTGTTTTCCGTTTCTCCATCTTCATTTGTGTCTCCTCGGAGTGCTTTTGAGAGAGTACTGAATGAAGAGACTTTGAGATTGCTGTCCTTACTCCATTGACCCTGGGATTCACCACAAAGGCATAACTCGCACCATTAACCGTGAACTCTTGAGAATGAGTGCATTCCTTTCTCTTCCTTTGCCTTAACTCTATTTATCTTTTCAGCATGCACACATACCTCTCCAAGTACTCTAAATGTTTTGGACTATCCTCCATATAATAATAATCCAGGAAGGAAAAGATTATAGATAAGTACAGTATCAATAGGCAGTTAGTTAGGGCGTAAAATGAAGGTGCCAAAGGAATAAGAAGGGGAACGATGATTTAAGATATTATCTGGTAATTTAAAATAATCTTTTGGGTTCTGCTGCATTCTGACCCAATTCAAAATCTTGCTGATTTGTGTTTTTACATTTGGCAATGCAATAATGACAAATTAACAGGCACACACACAAACACACACACGCGCACTGTAATGACTGTTTGATGGATAACATCAACCTCTATGCAGTAATCACACAAATGTAAACTAGTTTAATGTATTCTCCCCTCATTACCCCA
Organism: Phoxinus phoxinus; assembly: GCF_949152265.1. Taxonomy (NCBI): domain Eukaryota; kingdom Metazoa; phylum Chordata; class Actinopteri; order Cypriniformes; family Leuciscidae; genus Phoxinus; species Phoxinus phoxinus. The sequence goes on from NC_136892.1 coordinate 23,008,644, forward strand.
CCGTGACAGATGTCTGCTATTGGTCATTGTATTTGAAAAATTATCCGACAAGTCTCTTTGATGTAAATCAATACTGCTCCCAAATATGAATATTTCATGTTTTAATAATCAATTGCAACATTGACAGAGATGTAAGAGCTTGTCTGTAATAAAATATAATGCAATTTAATCTCGGAGGCTGCGTTGGCTGCGCTGTCATTGAGCAGTGTTCTGATTGGCCCGTGGGCAGTATTGATCACTGTGAGACAGGCAACATGAGCAAGCAAAACTAGTTGAACGAGCTTGTACCTTTTTTTCATTTGTGCATGAATCGTATGTATTGTCTTTGGAATGTGATACTATCTTGTGACATTTCATAAAATACTGTGTAAAGAATATATCAGTGGCATTTTTACATTAGTTGTAGGTACTGAAGCTTACATTGGGTGAACATGGGGTATAGCCATTACTTTAATGCTTTAGAAATGGCCTTCCTGACTGACAAGACTAGTTTAGACTAGAATGAATTTCCTTGCTGGTCCAGCCAGTTTATGCTGGTTAGACACCTTTTTTATGTCAGTTAAACGCAGGTTTATATTGGTTAGCTGCTGGTTTTTGCTATTAGATGCTGCTTTATGCTGGTTAAATACTGATTTATGCTGGTAAGGTGCTGGTTAAGTGTTGGTTTATTCTGGTTACCGTGTATGTTGGTTTATCTGAGGGACCTTGGCAGTCAGAAGCACTGTTAAGAATATTTAAGGAAATTGGGAAAGTTTATATTTAAGATGTAAACTCGCACTTGCGAGAAAAAAGTCAGAATTGTGAGATAAAAAGTCGCAATTACTTTCATTTTTTTCAGTGGGAGAAACAAGTTTCCTCGTATCAAACATTAATACACTCATAAAATATACAGTTCTGCTCACAAGTCATAAGTCTACAAGATGTTTTTTTGTATTTGTATAAAAAATAGCTTTTTGTGGTTCTTGTGCACAACTCCCTGATATGTACTGTGCAGTGAATCGGCCCACTGTTCTTGACAGAAAGCCTCCAGGTACTGCAAGTTCTTTGGTATTCCCAGTGTGCTCTGCATATTTGAGCTCTCATCACTAGCTTGGTAATATTGAGGTCCAGTTTTGCCATTTAGGACAAATAAGGCACTCACACCTTCACATCACAAAAAGAGTCAACAAATTCTGCCTGTTAAATTTTAAACAGGATAATTGTTCTATCGGCTTGTTGAATGTACTTAACTATCAGTTATCTAGATTATTCAGCACAGTGCAAAAGAAAAAAAAAAGCTAAATAATACAACACATTTTGCCAGTCAAATGTTAACTTATGAGCACAGCTACCATCATGATCTAATATTCCCTCATACCCTTGAATTTCATTAAAACTAGCCATTTTTTAAATAATGAATGTGTCACTATATAATATGATTCGATCTTCTTTCTCATTTCATACACATGTTCTTGAGGCCACTCATAGGATGTGCTCTGTGTACCGTGACCAACGGAGGAGAGCGTCACGTTCTTATGTGCAAGCATTTTTCATTCTCTCACACACACACACACACACACACACACACACACACACACACACACACACACACACACACACACACACACACACACACACACACACACACACACACACACACACACACACACACACACACACACACACACACACACACACACACACACACACACACAAACGCACACACACACACGCAGGCCGTGTACAGTGAAGGGCTCGCTTCGTCTGCATGTTGATGTATGGTCAGCAGTGTCGGTGTAAAAATCTGCTGGTGCTTCACGCCTCTGTGACTCACTGCTTGTAAAAGAGCCGGAGAGCTGCACAAACCAGGTGTTTTGTGAAAAACACTCACACTCACAGCACAGAGCCAGCTAGAAACAGACACTTTTTTTTTCTCTCACACTGTTTTTCCTCTCAATGAAAAGTAGTTAATTTTCTTTACAGCCCTTTTAACTTCAGTGTGGGTTTAAATTATTGTCCTCATTAGATTTCGGGTTGCCTCCCACTGTGGAATTGCAAATGTTCCTCGGAAGCACATTGTCTTCTCAAACTCGTTTGAGAATATAGGGAAAAATGCTTTTCGCGCACTGCATTTTTTTCTCCTTTAGGAATTTGTGTGGACTTCAATTTTTTCAGGTGCACATTAAGAAATATCCTCTGGTGTTATACTTTTTCATATGATTTAATGAGCTCTTTGCTGGGCAGGACACAGCTGGGAAGTGTGATAAATTGGTACCATATCAGTTGTTTTTATTTAGTTAATTTTTAATTCATCTGATGAAATACTGAATAACATTGGTCACTATTGGAAAATCAATTCTGCATTCTCATTTCCCCTATTTTTAGATAGGGAAGTACCATTGCCATCATCTAATTCTCAGAAAATTATTAAGTATTAATAACATTAAATGTAATCTTTAGTAAATCTCAAAATAAATGTTTTCATATGTAAATTATAATGTTGTTAACTTGTGATGTTATCCTCTATCTGAGTCTTCTGCTCGCATTATATTTGAGCTTTTGTGCTTAAATAATCACCATAGTTGTCGTCTTGTTCTGTCAAGTTAAGGGATTTCTGTGCTACATCCAAACTCGGTGTGGTAATCCAATGCTTTGTTTTCTGTCGGTTTTGATTTCTGTGCCACTTTTTTTGTCAAACACACCATTATATGTGTATAGTATATGTTGTGCTCCTTCAAACACAATAGTGAAACTGTCAATGAGCCTGAGCTTCAGCACCTTTAGCAGTTAGCGGTTAGCACAGCTTGCTACAGCGCAGAGTTCCCTGAATGCTGCACACCTAGTGTGTGATTCAACAGGGCTAAGTGGTTGACATCACATATACTTGTTCCTTCGCCTTACTATCCCTCTATTCCTCTCTCATAGCCTACTGTATGTACTGTATACACACACTCTCTCTCTCCTCTGTCCTCTCTGTCCTCCCATCCATCACTTCACACACATATCATACTTTAATATTACTCTTTCTGAAAATTTCTGTTCTGTCTTCACGTTTCCCCTCTGCCCTGCCCGTTCTTCACAAATCTCGGCTCTTTCACACACACTTATGACCTGTGGGAGGGAAAACCCATGGCGAATAAAAAAAGAAATACTTCATGGTCACACATCGGGACACCGGATGGCTGCAGTATGATAATCTGGCATTAACAAATGAAAATGACGACCCTGAGACTGGGTGGCTCACTGTGGCCGATGCACCTGAGGTCAGCGCAGTCTTTTATTTTCCAATTAGCGAAAGAGAGGTGAGACGAAGCCTGCCAGGGTCTCTCTCGTCAAGAGAATGTGCGGTCTCCCGCTTTAGCTGTTCCTTCCGCTCCCTCATATAATTCCATTCCGTTCTGCGATTTACATGCAAATGAGAGCAAATGACTATTCATTCAGAAGTGAAATTGGGAATGTGCATGCTAATGCTAAGAGACCACCATCATAATCTTTGTTCCCCATGTTACGTGACGCATCAATGGGATGTGAGTATTTTCCTCCAATGCGACGACATTTTTAAAATGGCACTTTAACTTTTAAAAGCACAATAGCAAACAATGATAGAAATCATAGGTACAGGATGACATTGGAAGAAAAAAGATCTACCACTCCACTAATCGCTACCCACAATTCCTCATCTCTCTCTCTCTCTCTCTCATTCTCTCTCTCTCCCTCTCCGTTCTGCAACGCATTGGGTAATTCAGCTTGAGAATGACACAAGTGATTGCAATCTCACCATCCATGAAACAACATGAATGCTGCCTAATCATACTTCATATGTATAGTAAGTGTGTTTATGTGTGCGCATCAGATTTATTTGATCTATTCATATAGGTGCTCTAAGGAATTTGGCAATGATCATTGTGTTGAGTGAGTGTATTTCTATATCATTGTTTGGACAGTGCGGGTCAAAGGTCATGCCACATAAAGCAATGCAGTGAGCTTTACAGCCTCACTGTGAGTCTATGCTTGGATGTATATTAAGGCAGACAGGAGAAGAAGAAAAAACGCAACAAAGTGCGATAAACGCTGTCATTTTCATCTCTTGTTTAAAAGTGGACACCTGCTTTTTGGGAACGCAATTGTGTGAAACAGTTCTGGGAGGTAACCATACCCTACCATTTTGATGACAGGCTCAGGCATTTTAGAATGACCAAACTAACATTTGAGAAGCTGTGCAAAAATTGGCCAGCTGGTTAGTCCAGTTATCCTATAAAATCCTCTGTTGAGGAAGTCATGAGTTTTTTGTTTAGCATCATGACATTTATTTGGTAAATGTTGGATAAATAATTTCTGATAGAAGAAGTTATCCACCTCAATTGTAAAAAAAATATTTGTAAAAGATAAAAAGTAAAAAGAGAAAAAAATATGAAAAGAATAAAATATATTTCATAGTATAAAATATAAACAAGATGATTATTTTGCACTAATTTTATGGGCCGTATTTTAAAGATTTTAAGTGCATGGTCTAAAGCACACGGCGCAAGTGCACTTAAGTCGCGTTATAATCCACTTTTTCTAGTTTAACGACGGGAAAAACACGGTCGGTGTGTCCAGGGCATGGTCTAAAAGGGTTGCCCCTTTTCTCTTAATGAGTGATGGGTGTGTTTTGGGCGTAACGTGCAATAAACCAATCAGAGTCTCATCTCCCATTCCCTTTAAAAGCCAGTTGTATTCGCGCCATGGCGGATTGCTATTTACATGGAAAATGTACATGTATTTTACATTTACATGCTATTTTCTCTCTAGCGGGGAAACGGATCTGCTCGTGTGCAAGGTTAAAGCGCGCGAGCAGACCATCTACGGGACAAAGTCTACACACATTGTGGACCCGCCTATAGGCAAACATTACTAACACGCTCTTTAAATAACAGAAAAAATATTGCACCATTGACTTTAGACCAGGTTTCAGTTGGTCAATGGCACAGTCTATTTCAGTTGCCTCAAAATGGCAATGCACCAACAATGCGCCTGAACACACCTCTTTTTCAGACCAGCACGCACATGGGCGCACAAATTAGCACAAATGTATTTACTATTTAAACAACGTGGCGTAGGATTTGAAAATGATAACTGCGTCGGGCTGAAACTAGCAAAAAATACTTGCGTCGCGCCTGGTGTATGAGAGAGCTCTGTCACCAATTTAAAAACAAACAAAGAGATAAATGCAAAAACATTTTTTTTCTGTATACACATCTGTATACATTATGACTGTCATCTCACATCTTGTTTTTCAGTGTCTTACGCCATGAACATTGGGTTTTTAGGATGTTTTGTTTAGTAAGAAGTAGTTTATTTGTATGTATTTTTTTTACCCTAAAAATATATAGTATAAAAGCCCCACTCTCTATGCCAGCATTCTACTCTTTGAGTGGTGTACCCAGGCTTACCTGGCTGTGCTCAATGCTCCGCAATACTTAACATGCATATTTTATAAGAGTTTTTACAACTGAGTGATGAGGTTGCCTTCCATGTCAAATAGCCATCGGTAGTAGCTCACTCTGTTCTGTGCAGCTGTCAGATTGGTAAGAGGTCTAAAGTCAGTGTGAACGCAAGAGGGAGAGGGGGTTTCATCAGTAGCATGCTTCAAAGGAAGCCGAATGCAGGAAGAGACCTTCGTGTTTAGATTACTCTTTAAATTTATAAACAGCACACCTGCATCACTCGAGGCCACAATGACCTTGGATGGTCTGTTCAAGTTTGAAATGTGTTTGAAACCCGTCATGCTCACAATATCACAAATTGCATTTGTTTTAACCTTTAATGATCACAGTTGCTTCCATGCATGTATATCAAGTTTTATTTATTTAAATAGATGAATGATTCACAGAGTAAGTGAGAAATAGAGAAATATTCACAATAAAAAAAGAAAAGAAAAAAGGTGAACTTTTTTTTTTTTGCCCATTGCCCATTTTTGCCCATTGCACCCATTGCTGCCTTAATAATACACGGTACATCCAAGCATAGACCCACAGTGAGGCTCCAAAGCTCACTGCTGGATTTAATTGATTTATGTGGCATGAACTTTGACCTGCACTGTCCAAGTGATATTGTGCTTATTACTCAGAATGACATTGCAAATGTTTCGAGAATCTCCACAAAACATGTAATTGAATCTGTAAGGTCTTGCAGTGCATTTGCTGTTCTCTGTGTCATCCCTTTGTCTCACTCTTCACGCTTTTTCTCTCAGACACTTCAACCAAAACAACCACACTGATTGTGATCTTTATAAAAGAAAAGCAAGAGACCTAAACATGAAGAGAAAGAGAAAAAGGGATGGAGCAAGTGAGAGTGAGTTGAAAGTAATAGACTGGAAGAATCGATTGCGGGGAGCTACAGCAGAAGACATTAGAGAAGAATCATGCTCACCAGCACTCTTCCCCCTGGCTTCTTTTTGTTATTTTCTTCTAGTTTGGAGACCTCTCTCTTTTCTCTCTCCCTCTCTTTTCCCTTGTCTCTTTCACACATCCTTCCCTTTCTTCGTTTCCTAAAGTCGGTTTGCATCAGGGACCAATTAAATGCAGCCGTACGTCTCTCAGCTCCGAGCCTCTGCTGCACACTTCCTGTCCAAACTGAATCTATAATCGGGCTATAATTTGACTGTGTGGACTCCAGTCTAATCTAGTCCCCCAATAAGCATCGTCACCAGCACCCATTAATTCAGAACAACCTAATGATGCTCCTCGCAGTCATACGATTTACTGAACACAATGAGCTCTTCTGATTGTTTATTCCACCAGCACACCATATCTCCCCTTGTCATGACAAAAAGCAATCAATTGTGTCTATTAAAAGGTTTATTTATAGAGATGTTTAGGGAGATGTTCCAAGGAATGTGTGAACAGGATGTGGGTAGAGACATGACTAGAGATGGAAAACATAGATGCTACATTAGCAACTGTTGCTAATTACCATGATACATCAGCGCATCTGCCATATTGGAGAGATCAAAACCTGCTTATAAACACATGCTAGAGAATTGAGAACACACACACACACACACACACACACACTGACTATTTTGGACCCTGTGGGACGACAACCACTATGGAGTATATCCCAGTACCTGCGTGACTCGTCATATACATAAACAGAGAGAAGTACCAGATGTTTCTCTTAAAATGTCTTAGGAGAAATAAAAGTTGACACAAGTGAGACATGAGAAAGTTCTAAATGAGAATGGGCTGTGAGGGAGATCTCTTTATTGTCTTGCAGAGGTTGCTGTTTTTATTATTATTATTACTTTTTGACATTGGGGTTTTCCACCTTTAATGGACATGATATAAGAGGAGAGACAGGAAACAATGGGAGAGGTGAGATGGGAACAGGAGCAGGAAAGTACTTTTAGCTGGGACTCGAACTTGTGCTGTCTGAGATGCAGTTGTGTCTCGATGTCGATGTGTTGTTCACAAGGCTATGGCTCTGAAAGAGGTTTCTCTAAGCTCAGGATACTAAATGGTAATTCTCATATACGTCTCATAGATATCAGCTTTGTCTTCAGATTTCTCATATTTGTCTCCTTACCTAGAGACACTGGAGCTCTCACATTTGTCTCCATCTAAAGTTTAGAAGAGATCTCAACAACTTTACAAATCAAATGTCTCAGTATTAACTCGAACATTTCTACCATATAATGTGTTAATAATAAAATTGGTCAAGGATTGAGTCGTAAAGCATTTAATGCCTTTCAGAAAAGAAAGCTCCAGGGTTACTGTTCCTGTAGTAAGACTTCTGTAAGTTAGTTTTGATAAAGGCATCAGGTACATTACTATTTCCACTCTATGCGCATACACTTTACAGCTCTGTTTTATTGTGTCTCAACAATTAAGAGTAATGTTAACCTTATTTCTGCACTTCACTCTTAATATAGGCTTAAACTCTTCATTTATGGATTGTTTTTTTTTTACTTAAGTGCTTAGTACTTGACTTGGTGCACAATTTGTAAAGTTTTTGAGGTCTTTAACAGAGATAAATGAAACTTTAAAAGAGATAAATGTGAGAACTCCTCTAGCTGAGAAAAATCTGAGCCTACAGTATGTGTGATGTTGTTGAGGTTTCTTCTGAAACTATAGAGGAGACAAATGTGAGTGATCTAGTATCCCTAGCTAAGGAGACCAATATGAGCACAGTGTGTGATCTAAAACTTTAAAGGAGACCATTGTTAGACTGTTAGCTTTTTAGTCTCAGGAGACAAGTGTGAGAAGCAGGAGACTCAAGCAATAGTGTCTTGATCTTGTGTTAACCACAGACGGCATTTAACCAAAAACCCATTAAAAAAAAACATTGACATTGGCTAAAATTCTAACTATTATAGACTGTGCGCGAAGTGGGAAAAAAAGTGCCAGTACGCAAGAAAAAGTGAGGGTACACTACAGATTAAATATATAGTGCCAGTACTGCATACCGGTGTGTACTGACCCACTTTGAGCACTGATTATAGATATACCAATACATACATTTATAGAGTACTGCATTCTAACACTATTATACAAAATATTATGGTTTAATTTCAGGTAGCAGTAAGCCATGAATTAAGCTGAAAGGAGAGTTGAATTCCTAGTACTGTTGTGCTTTTCAGCAAGGTCTTCAACCCTAGATTGCACTAATGGGATGTTCCTTGTAATTAGTGTACGGTAAGTCAGTTTAGATAAAGCGTGTTCGCTAAATGACAAGTACCTTTGTTGTGAACGAGTGTTCCTTATGTAACACAGCCCCATATTTCTCTGCATCTTCTGGAACATCGGTTGCAGGAGGTGCAGAAATGCTTTTGGTGAGTAATGTTTTGGAAATTGACTTGACATACATGATCCAAGTCTGCGTAGACGAGTTTTGACAACGCTGTAGCAGCCTGACTTTGAACCTTCCCATAAAACTCATAACTTTACCTGTTTGTGCACCACTTTAACTATTTCCCAGGGGTTCTTCTGCATTTCACTCCATCACGTGGTATTTTCAAAGTGAGATGCGCTTGTAAGAGTGTCTGTGTGATAACATTCGCACACATATACACTGATATGAATACATAAATACACCCACAAACGTGTCTTCTCCATCTCTCTCCTCATTTGATCGCTGCAGATTTTAAATTGGTGTCACTCTGCTCTCGCGCTCTCCGCTCCATTTAAGGAGAGAATGATGGGTATGTGAGTATGTGTGTCTGTATGTGCGTGCCCTATCCGTCCTGCTCTTCTTCGCCTCTCTTAATTCCACATTACGTTAATGGCGTCTTTTTCTTGCTCGGTAGTGCAGGGCAATCCTGGGAAGAGAGGAGGCCAGCTAATGAAAAGGTAATGACATGCCGTCCACTGTCATAATGGCCAATTATCTCCCTCTCAGATTCCAGCAACACATAGAGTGCTGAGTTCCCACTGTCTGTCTCACCCTGTAGATACTTTAATGAGCACTTAACGTCCCTCTTTTTCTCATTTTGCTCATCATTCAAGTGTTTTCATCCAGTATTGTCATAGTTAGATCTTTGGAGCGGTGTGTGTACGAGTGTGCACTTACCTGTGTGCGTGTGTACCTGCTTTAGGATAAGTTACGAGGGGTGAATGAGGTACACAGATTGCACTTGAGGTAAAGTACCAATGTTTCATTTGAACATAAGATTATCATGTGTCGTTAATCACGGAGATTTTGGAGGACATTAAAATTAGCTTATTACAAGAGTCTATGGAATACTTTATTCTGATTGGTTTACCACATCATTCAGCTGTCATGGCAACTTTGTAGTGTATTTCAGACCTTTCGTTCCAAGTAACTGAATCCTGCACTATTTTCACGTCCCTCATATGACACCATTGACTCGCGCTCTCTTTTGTACAAATGCAACTGGCAACAGCTTGTGTCTCTTATCATCCGTTGGGGAAATTTTACATATTGTATACATTTTATTTTCATGTATTTACTTTAAATGTATTTAAAAATATATAGTTTAATTGAATAATGCATACATCAAATAATGTATTATTTTCTATGTAGGCAGTAGTCACACTATTATATTATATGAATCATATTATATTATATTATATCATATTATATTGAAAATACCTCAAATTACTTGAGTATAAGTAATAGGACTTAAGTATATATATTTATAAATGTACTTAATAAAGGGGTCATATAATGGTACATGCACTTTTACAAGTTGATTGCACTGAAATGTATGTTGGCAGTGCCACACAAACATCACATAATGATACAAATCCATCCAGTTTTTAAAAAAAATCTCCTTTAATCTCCTGCTGCACCTCCAAAAGAAGTGAGTGTAAAGTTTTATTCATCACTGACAAGCCTACATTTACCGAAAAAAAAGTTTTCCATTAACCATTAGCTGTAACATCAATCGGTCAATGAACTAACGTATACCGGTACATCAGTAAACACATAGCGTTCGTATCTCACTACTCTAACGTTACCCTGCCAGTACATACAAAGATAGATCATAGTGACATTACGTTAACCAACCATTCAGAAACGTCTTGTTCAAGCCTTAATTGTCGAACTTCTTCGGGGTCGTCATCTTGTTCTGGGTCCGACTCCGGTTCAAATTGATACGGTTGCACAGATGTGTCCTCAGAGACTCCCGCTGCCATTCTTTCTCCAAAATATACCCTCAACTGTTGTCAAGGCAACACTCCACATGTGTTGTGTCAAAACGTCCCACAGAACAGAGAGGCGGGGTGAGCAAAGCTCATTATCATTTAAAGACACATACACTTATATGGCGTGTTGAAAACAGAGCTGTTTTTCACCAGGTAAAATTTGTGTTTTCTTAAAATACTAATGAGAATTTTTGATTAAAGTATATTACAAACTTTTAATTTAGACCCTAAATAATCATATTAACTTGTACAAAAATGGCATTATATGACCCCTTTAAAAACAGTAACAGAGTTAAAAAAAAAACTTTGTTATTGTCTCCCATTGGGAGCTATACAAAACCTAGTAATAGTTTATCCTGCAGATATACACACAAGTAAATATTAGCATTTTCCAAAACACACCGCACTTACAACGCCTCCAGGTTTGCGCAGAGCTACTCATAAATTTAGATTCTGAGAAGTGAAAAACAGAGAGCAGATAAAGATTGCTGCTCTCAATCACACCGCGTGTGTCTCCTTGAATGTATATATATATGTGTGTGTGTGTGTGTGTGTGTGTGAGTTAAGGAGAATGAATGGTTACACACGGCCCTGCTGGTAAACTGCTGTTTTTATGGTGTTTTGCTCTCGGTGCAGGCGCAGTCAAACCTAGCCCTCCGGCTGCTGCTCTGTTATTACACTGCGGCGGCTGCCCTCGCATCTTCATAGACCTCAGCGCACAGAGAATTCAGCTTAACCACATCAGGCCATTAAAACACACCTATAACTGACTAATAGTGGCCATTACAAGTATCCTTTGGATGAGTAAAATAATAGCATCTATAAATCAGCACTTACTGTGACATTCCATGCCTGTGGCAGACAATCTGGGGGAAAAAAAGCTAAGAGAAAAGAAGAATAATCACTGGCCTTTGTAAATATTAAGGACTTGCATTTTCGCCCATGTTTGATTACTTTACACAATGTAATGCCTCTAGGCATAATAATAATAATGAATCAGGTTGATTACAGAGTGGCGATCGTAGTTTCTGTGATCCCCTTGTGTGACGGGAACAGAACATATGAATCTATCCTGACCATGCGGTCTGTGAGATTTTAAATGAAGCTTCCTCAGCTGCAGAGAAGTCAATACTGCCCATAGCTCGTCTCATTCCGCGTCACGCCGATGCAATTTACAGAGTCAATTTAAATGTCAGAGGCACACAGCATGGCCAAAACCGCTCTGGTAATGTCATTAGGATCGAGTGAGTTACCGCAGTGCATCTCTGTAGTATGGAAGGTGAGGGACGTGACCCCGCTCCAGGTGTCTGCTAAGGCTGCACTGCATCGTTTCCTTTTTGGCCGGCTGTTTTTTGTTTTTGTTTTAGTTTGGGAGGCAAGGTTTGGAAAGTTTTCCCTGGCACAAGTTAGATAGGGTTGGATGGCCTTTGACATAATGTGCAAAAATTGTAAAGTGGACATGTTCCTGTAATTGCTTGTTGAGAAACGCCATAAATTCAAGTCCGACAGCTACAATGCCAAACCAAGATAGTTTAGTTGTATCATTGGTGGCAGGGTTGTCATCATGGCATTAGAATTAAATTGGCCACAACAATGCACGGGAAGTTGAACTAGTATCTATCTGTCTGTTTATCTCTCTATCTGTCTATCATTCTGTCTGTTGTTCTATCTACCGTTCTGTAGTTCTCTGTCATTCCTCTGTAGGTCTGTTTGGCATATACTGTAAACTTTAAGGTTTTTAAAACTTTTTACACTTTAAACTTTGTTTTTGTTATATGAATTTCTTTGAATGTGGATTCTAATTTAACCTAATTGTACATTCAAAATCAAAGTAAAATTCTGAATCCTGTTTCAGGAATTTATTAGAATTTTAAAAGGCATTCTCAATTCCATTCTTAATGACCTATTTCCACCCCAGCCCCCATGAATTTAAGCAACGACTCTCATTACTAGAACACGTGAGTATTGAATATGCAACAAGTGTACGGTAGGAGTTTTCTTGAAAAACTTTCGGAAACATACAAACAAGCTTTGATGCGCCCTAACATACCTTGATTTACTCCACTACTTCTCACTCTCTCTTTTCATCTCTTCCTTCCGACAGTCTCTGTCCCTTTCCCTCCATGCTTACTCATCCTCTACCGTTAGCTCTGCATTAACCTCTCTATAGTGCTTCTGGAATGAGGGTTGGGAACTGGGGAAGTGCCATAGCTCCCCAGGTTTATGTGGTATTCTGCCCTGAATACTCAGCTCCTAAACCTTAGAGAGGAAGCCTTCATGTGTCGAAGAGACCTTTGATCTTCTGGGGTCTCTCCCCAGGTAGATTGCTTGCCATGTCAGACCTCTTGAAGTTTGGAGGGGGTTATTACGAGAAGAAAGCCAAATATGAGATGGGACCAGAATGCTTTCCATTTTAAGACTTTGCTCAAACTTGTTTAATCCCTGTTCTCTCACGGTTCTTCCTTACAAATTGGGCTACGGATCTAGTGACTAACTAGGGTGCTGTGGCTCAGTAGTTAAAGATTTAAAGAGATCGATTCCTCTTCCTGTCATTCAAATTATACATTTATGAATAGAAAGTGAGCCTCTTGCTTTCAGAATGACATTGAGCGCCCTGTGACTACTCCTGTCCCCCCGTAGATCATCCATTACTTAGTGTTCGCTATCCCCTTGACTTCATCCATAATGAACCTCTTTTGTTCTGCAAGGGGTTTTAGGACGGTTTGTTCAGCCCTAAAATTGTTTGGATTTTTATTACCCAAAGCAGACCTCTTTAAATGTAATGGAGAAATAGGCTGTTATCTGTTCCTCACGTTATACACTGATGAAACCGTAATTAGTTAGGGTCTGATTAAAGCCTGATTAGTGCCGAAGGGGTGGTGAGCGGCTCTTGTGTTGAGAGCTTTAAGGTCTTTGGGTGAGGCCTTTGGTAATTGATGCTGTCTTTGTAGTGTAATACTTTAATCTGTGTCAGCTTGTTTCTCGCTCTCATCAGGGTGTGTTTTAGCCTGTTAGAGCGCACAGATCTCAAAGGCCACCAACTCTGCCGCTAAATGGATCTCACAAGCTGTGCATCATTCATATTTCTTACATGTCAGAGTGGTTATATCCACAGCCCCTGGGTGAGGAACATGCCACAGCAACAGGACCATTAGGTTATTGGTTTGAAGCCTTTAGCTTGCTGGCTTTGGGTTATACATATTTAAAGAAGAAAAGTAGCAGGGGATGAAATTAATGCAGTGTCAGAAATGTAGACACAGGTAGATTTTTCAAATCCCATTTGACTTTTTGGTCCTTAGGCTATCCTTAACAGAGCCAAGAAGGTACAGGGGCCAGGGCACTGACTTGCTTGAAAATTGACTTTGTTGACTTTGACTGTTCACCCTTGATAAACCTGGACAAGACACATGAGATTTGTTTCTACATTGTTTTTTTTAAGACCTTTATCCAAAGGTTAGTTTAACACCATGTTGCACCTCAGGCAGTAGTTCTCAAAAGCTTGCCTCAAGCATCTTGGGAAGAACGTGAAGTTCTTAACAGGATTTTAGCTCACATCTGGATAAGGTCTATTTAGAACTAGGGATGCATCGATACCACTTTTTCCAGAACAAGTCCAATACCAATACTTTCATTCTTGGTACTCTCTGATACAGATACCGATACCGTAACCGATACCTGTATTTTCTCTGCATTTGTAAAACATATTAGTTGGCTAACTTATTTGGGTAATTTAACTTAGTTGGATAAGTCATTTTCATGCTTAATTAAGCCTGCTAAAATGCATATGAGCTTCTGTTACTTTCAGTGTTCATTCATATTGATCTATCGTATTTTATCTTTCATTTAATAGTACAGCACATATTGAGAGCTGATCCAGAAGGGCTCAGTGCTGAGGATTGTGCCAGGTACAAATGTTTAGACACAAGTGAAATATCAATTATTTATTCCAATTTTGATACTACAACAAAAAATACAGTAATCAATCAAATGTGAAAAAAACACTGCATATTCATTACTGTATAAATTATATATAGATGGATATTTTTGTAAAGTTACAAAAGGTAGCCTATTTAGTCAAGAGCAGTGAGTAATTGATTTTTCCTTTGTTTGATTGAACATTAAACAATGTTTGAACATTAAAACACAGCAGCAGGTTTATTAAACTGCTGCCCCTTTAAGACCGAACGCACGGAATATACTCTCTACGTTCACTTGAGATATAACCCACTTTGTTTACTAGGATACTCGGCAAAACAGACGTTTTTACATACTTTTGTGTGAATTCATCCATACAACCGCAAGACGTGAAAGACAATTCAGTATTTGCGCGCTGTCTGATACGTTGATTTTCAGGGCGTGCGCTTTGGATGTTTGTGTTCATGGAACTTCTTAACCTGCAAACATCCTGTAAGTAATAATGTAGGTACATGCCTCGTTTTACTTTCTTTGCCATTGACATCCGACTGAATTACAAAATTTCCACTAATGTCTGTGAAAAAGGGATGCGCTTGACCAGCTCGCTATTTACTTTATAGACGGCCTTCTTTTTTTATCCCCATTATACTCTCTGTTGTCAGTGTTTCTTTGTCTGGACACAAACACTGTACACACGCTGCCTGGTATCGGTTGTTGGAATCGGAGCATTTTTACTAGTACGAGTACCATGTGCGCAGTATCGGGGCCGATACTGGTATCTGTGCATCCCTATTTAGACATTTTTCCATCTCCAAATGCATCTAATTTATTATTCTTTGGGATAACCTTCTCTGAGGTGATGCAGTGTTTTTGTGGAGAGTTTACTAGTACGTCCATTTTATAAAATTCAGCTTCTGTTAAAATATGCTTCGTAACCTCAAGCTAAACCTCAGACAGATGAGAACCATACAATAACATTAGGGGAATGTTCTGTGTTTGGATGCATCAGCATGTCTATACTAGCATGTGTGATAACCTTGCACTACAACTCCAACCCTCAGGTAAGCTTGGTTGATTATGATGTCTGACTGCTCTTCCTCTAAACCAATCTCGAATTTTCTTTCCCTGGTCTCATGTAGAGTCTTTATTTGCGTCAGTTCTCCTTGCTCACAGTTTGGTTTTAGGGAAGAAAGTGACGAACATGCTGTTTGACGGCTCAGTTTTGTAACCTTTAAGAACGGCCTAAGAATAAATGTCCTGATAAACACTTTGTGATGGCTCACTGCTTGTTTTACCTTGAAATCCAGACAACCCTGCAGCAAAGAAAGGTCAGCATCCTTCCATGTGGCGTTAATTACCCAGCTCATTGGCAGACAGGGGTCTCTGTCTCTCTGAACTCTTCAAGACTAGGGGATCTGACTGTGACGCTATGTGTTGGGTCTACCATGTTGTCTTTGTTCTTAGCTTGTTTGAACACAGCAAGTGAATGTGCACTAATGGGTAAAAGCTATATCCAATTATTATCAATTTCACTAACTTCTGCCAGGATCGCACTGCTCCCACAATTCTGCCCTCCAGACTTGTCAGCAAATCCAATGTCATTTTCGGGTGAACTATTCCTTGAATCAAATTCTATTTAAAGCCATTCCCACACTTGAAAGTGTGTGTGTTTCACTGCTGATGGATTATCATATGTGCTGCATCACTATTTCTCCGTCGAACACACTCTGTCGTTCTTGTGGTCAATCCCTAAACCACCATATTGATTTTCATCAGCTGTTTGGCCCTCCAATGTCAGGTACAGAGCTGAGATGTTGTTATTTTTATGTGGAGATCGATGGTCTCTCATCATACACAAGCTTCTATTTATTTTGCTACTCTAATCTGTCTATTTGGCCTCATGCAGACACGGTCCTGACTGCAGAATATGGAATGGACTGTGTTTTTTGTTTTATTTTTTTCCCCTTGTATTCCCTTCTCTGCTCCCCCTCATTACAGGTCCACTCATATGTGCCAAGATTGGCATGCATTGTAATGAATCTGGCCTGATGTTTCACTGCCCATTAGTCCAGACATGGGAGACGTGTTATCTTACTGTCCTTTGGTTTGAGGAGACTTTTACTTTTACTTCCATACTTACTTTAATGCATGCTCTTGGTCTTATGATAAGAGCGATCTTTTAGTTTTACATTTATATTTGATATGTTGATTTTGCTGTTAAACCTTGTGCTTATCTCTTTTTACTAACAAATATAGAGTGATATTTGTCTTAATTTGTATTTTTAATTGGTTGTATGTGATCATTTCTTCAGCATGAGCTTATTTAAAGACAATTTCTACGCCAAGACTGGGGGAAGATGAGGAGGAGGGATAGGAAAACAACATCACATATGAGTGTAGGGTGGAGGTTATGAAGGTTAAAGCCAAAATGTCAGTGCGTGATCTACTCTTGGTGTTTATCTCACATCTCTCCTGAGGACGTCCCACCACGCGCCTCACCAGACCTCCACCCTCAGCACACCCACCAACTTTCTTCTCACATCATCCTTCCATTTTACTCTTCGTCTTTTCTTGTGGATAAGGAACAAGCATTGCCTGGAGGCCTTCGTCTCTGACTTTCACTTCCTTGGTTCGGTACCCCTCCATTCGTCTCTCTCTCTATTTCTCTCTCTCGCTCTCTCTCTCTCGTGCACACGTGCTTTCTCTTTTGTTTCCCTGCAGGTTTCTCTTCCTCTCCTTCATTCTTCTCCGCCTGCACATGGGCCAGAGAGCAGCTTTGTTTATTTCTCTTACCCACGTCCACCACCCAGCAGCCAATTCTTTCTGTTTTGAAGTCACCAGGATCAGAGAAGGTGGGATGAAAAGAAGGAAGTAAGGAAAGAAAGGGAATGTAAGAAAAGAAAAGGAAGTATATGAAATAAAAAAAGGCCGGAAGGGAAAGAATAATCACCTTTTACCTGCAAATATTGTTTTTAAATGTATTAATCAGTTTATCATATAATTAAGTATATTTTAACAGATTTATAGCCCTAGATCTCCATTTAAAAACAAACTTCTGTTTTTTTACAGAACTTCTGTTTTGCTGTTTGATATTGCAAACCGGTATTTTCTGTCATATACAAACTGGTTTGTAGTGCAAACAGGTTTACCATTTACAGCACTTTGTTATTCTTCTAGTTATTTCCCTATGTCATCTAATGAATCTGAAGTCTCGCACATTCAAAGAAAATAGCTTACTTCTGTATTGCAAAATAAGGTTGATACTACTGATCAAATATGATCTAATTGGCCATTTTTGCTCATATAAACTCATATGTGTGTATGCATGTGTATGTGTCAATGGTGTGGTGTTCTGAAATTAGAATGTTTTTGTGTGTGCGTGCAAATGTAAATTCATGTGCCATTTACAATTAGTTTTCTCAACATTTTTACATTTATGGCCTATTGTGCAGAGACAGCTGCAAGTAAGCCATTCAAAGGCTGACTTTCTCAAAAACTGTAAACTCTGTGGCCCTATGGAGCTGCCAAAGATATTGCAAAAAAGGCAGATGAGGGAAAACCTGTTAGGAATTTTTTTTGCAATTCTGTTTCATGAAGTGTAAATTCTACACTGTACTTTAGAAGTTGAATGCTGCATCTACTCTGCCGCCAAGGCTGTTCAATATCTGTGCATAAAAATATATATATATATATATATATATATATATATATATATTCTGTTCAAACTCTTTGGCTCTGTGATGGAAAACATAATTGATACATTTTTTCAACCAACACCGTTTAAGATGTCAGGGGAGCATACGTACATGCAGAATTTTAATGAACTGAAATTTAAATTAATATTCACAGACTTGGTAGACTTAAAACGAAAGCAGAGAAAAAAAAATATGAATCAAGCGTTGTGAGCCAGTTGAGTCTCGGCATTTAATTGTCTTTGGGTGACAGATAAAATGCTTGAAATTACTCAGCAATTCTTGGTTAAACTTTTATCATACTTCCCATATACACACATATGCACACATATGGAGCTGTGGCATTTCCTTTGAGGAGGGAAGGAAAGCAATGCTTCCTCAAATAACTGGATGAGAAAATCCATAGTACAAAAATTCAACGCACGTTTTTATGAAATATGTCATTTAAAAAAAAGTGCATGAATCACTTAATATTCTAAAGTGACACCAGTGGTTAAATACTATCCTTTTTTGTGTGTGAGAAATCAGTTGGTGAAATTAAAGCTACATCTATGTGTCTGTGACCATCATGACACCTGCAGTGTTTACCGAGCTTTGATGACTGATGATCTGAAAATAAGTTGACTATTAAAAATAACAGATGAACATTAGTTAACAAATAAAATATGCATGAAATATGAAATGTGTTGCTGCGTTCTTATAGTTATTATTTTGGGGAGATCATGGAAATCTGCTTATGTCTTTGGGTCTTTTTTCGTTTTTTTCTTAACATGAAAACTCTGCACTTTTTGTTACATACTGTACATAAATCCACAGCTAAATTTTAGGCTGATGCTCAGCAACTTTACTCTCTACTTTATGTCTAGCTCAGATGTGACTGAAATTCTCTTGTCTGCGCAGTTTTTACTCAGCCAATCACTGTCTGCTGGAGGCATTTCAGCTTATAATGACAAGAAGCAGAGGAATCGAAAACAATTATTGAAAGAAGAACAGCAACAAGGGCTGCTGCCGGCGCGGAGGCTAAAACCGATGCCGCTATAGCATCATCTGTCCCGTAACTGAGCTATCTAACTGCATTAGAGAAACTGCAGATTACCACAATCAGGGCTGTGATTATAGCAGAACGGCCACAATGTTTATGGTGATTGTGATCGGTGCGCATGATGATGTGGTTTACCAAGGAATTGGACATAAATTTTACGCAATCAAACCACATCAAAGCAACAATTGCAAGAGATATTACACGCTCCCAATGTATGCCTGTATGTTACAGCCTGTTGCTGCCATCTCAGACTGACTGAATGTCATTATTGTATGAAGGGGTTTCTATATAGTAAATGGTACGTGTAGCTTGTTTAGCTGCATTGGTAAAGATGGTTATTTAAGTGGATTATTTCGGTGGAATGCAAATTCCTTATTACGGATTTTATAAGCGGGTGAGGGGGTTTGATTAATTGTGGTATTTTTTCCATGTTATTTTTTTCATAATTAACTGCACTATATTAATGTGTTTAATTTAGATCCCAAATTAGAAAAATGCTAAATAAGAGCATTTTCAATAGTACTCTCAGACTAGACCCCACTCTATTTTCAAAAGAAGCAGGTCCCAGTAAACGCCTCTCATTTATACCTTAAACTGACAATTTCCTAAACTTGCTCTTTCACACACCTTCTTAAACACGCTTCCCTCTCTTTCTAACTCACTTTTGAGTTAAAAGTTCCCTTTTGGCTTTGATTCTCTTTTGATGACATGCTGGACGTTTTAGTTTCTTCTCTTTGATTAATCACAGTTCTTTCTTTTTTTTTTCTCTCTCTCTGTCTGCCTGTCTGGCGTAAATGTACAATTTGATTCGTCATTTTAATGCATATGTGCTAAGGATCTGAATGGCTCTGTGACTCACTGCACTGGTTAAGGAAACTTTCAACAAACATGATGACTTTTTTTTCTTTCTTTTTTACTCCCAGCCCTCCTCTGGCCTGTCTGGGAAATATGAAAATATTTTTTGCAACTATCCCTTTAGCACAGACCTGCTCTGAGTCAAAGAGAAAGTGATTAATCCTTTGTGAAGCAATGTTTGCACATGTTATAGCCTATTCTCGAAGGACACCATCAGGCAGAAAACATGGAGAGACATATGTACGCCCGAGTCTTTACCAGCCGTGAGCGGATGTCCTTAAGTCCTTTTCTGAGTAAAGCATTCATGCATTTATTTATTCATGCATTTATTCATTTATTTACACACTTTCTTATTCTTTTACTCACACTTACTTGGACCATTACGAATAAGAATAGTTTATAGAAAAGTGGAAATAAATATTATATTCTATGATTGATTTTTTTATAGCAGTGTTACTTCACTCCATGTTCAAGTTACTTTGAGATTCCGACTTGTTCATAAACACTATGAACTCATACACTTGTAAAGCTCCAACTTGTACCACCTGTTCGCTGCAACGGCATGTGGAAACGCGCAAAATGGTAATCTTGTAATATTTCTGTTTAACAGTTCCTGGAATTCCTGGAAATGTTAATATCGTAATAATCCAAGATGAATCTGAAAATAACCAAAACAAACCAATGTAGCATGGATATTACATGTCTAACTGGATATTACATGTCTAATTTCCTGCTAAATATAATAAATAAAGCATTTATATTGTGGTTCTGTCTGTTGGGTATTCAATTACACAGATTCATTTTGGCTTTAATAGTGTGGCCATAGAAATGCATCATTTTGAGTTTGTCATCTAATAATTTACATTAATTATGTGATGGCATGAACACACCTTTAGTTCCAGTCCGTGAATTTGATTGGCTGAGAGTGATCACTCTGGTTGACTGGCGTTTCAGACCAGAAACTTGCCCATTTAAAAAAAAAAATTAATATTGCAGTATCTATTGTAAATTATTTATCTGTGCTCATCATTATTTTATCAAAAAACCTCCCCTCCCTCTTACAACGACTTCTCTTCTCTGATGATATGTTTTTCGGCACGAGGGCGGGACAACCTGTCAGTCACATGAAAACACAGCAATAACCGACCACAACGATCCAATCAGTTCCCAATGGACAAAATGAAGTCCTGCCCAACATGTTTTTTTCCTTCACTCGTCACAATAGGGATGAAAAGACTATCGCAGCTTCCATTTAATGCCGACTTTAAGCTTTTTTTTTTTGTGTGTGTGTGTGAGTGAGTTTTTTGAAATATGAGGCAGGATATAAAACCTGAAGTGGAGCTAGAACAATGTGATTACAGAATGTATTGAACAGTTAAAGGAAACTGTTGGTGACAGAAAACAAAACAAAAACACGATACTTCTTTTGGGACTGTTTTGACAAATTAAGAATATAGAAACTAACTGGCTAAATATAGTGAACTAATGTAAGTTGTCTGATCTTAACTTGTTGTGAGTGTGAAATTGCTTTCTATAAGAGTGCATTATAATACCCACAATATGAATTGGAAAAAGGTGTGTAGGTGATAAAAACAATAACGATTAGGTAAGATGGAATGGACCAAGACAATACACTGCTCACCTTATTATATCTTTCTGTTTTCAGTAGTCTCAGTTAGACTCATTTGTTATCTACGTATGTGTCCTTCCACCAGTGATCTTTGTGAGGAGGACAGTATTGAACCTTATTGATCCTGATGGATCCGCTTTGATGGATGGAGCGTATTCGTAGTAGCCATGCTAGTCTCTAACCACAGCTGGTGAAAGGCTTCAATACATAAGGTTGTGATTGCTATTGTAATCTATACAAATGTGGACATTGGAATACTTGGAAGTGTGATCAATCTTGAGAATACAATAATTGTTTATCTTGAATACTCTTCAAAACTTTTCACACCGGTTGATGTTCAATAACTGTATCCGAACTAACTTTTTACATTATTACCCCTGCATACTCAAGTATGCAAACACATTTAAAGTATACAGTGAGTATAGTTACAATATACATTCCTAGTATATTTAATTCAATGTTGATCATATTAACTTATCAAAGAGGTATCAATATTTTGATTAGCTTTTCATAGATTTACATGGAGAGCTTAGATTTGTTGTAGATTAGAGATTTGTTTTATATAAATGAGAAGTTTTGATGAAACAATATATAATTTTATTCACCGCACTGTTCAATTAAGTCACTGGCATTAAATAAGTGCTCAGAGATCTGGAGAATTAAACAATGAGCCGTGTTTCAGCAGTATAGTTTCCAGCTGGTGTTGATCCAGGTTTACCTGTAATCTCTATAAAAAGAGCTATGTTTGGAAACCTTCACCATGATTTAATGCCTTATTTTATAGTAAATAGGGCTCACATGCTCATCTAGGCTCTGCACTGCAGTTTTCCCCCAATTTTTCAGATCTAAAGTAACTTAAGGCGATACATTTACTTACGCAGATGAAAGATTTTTATCTATCGATCACAGCTTTTCATCTTTGTTTGTAAAGCAAAGTCAATAATCCACTCTCCTTGGATCATTATTACATCATTATCGCTCTAGAGTTGCTGTCTACCTCCAAACCCCCCACCCCCCAAATATCTTCCAGGCTTTGGTTGCGTTTAATTGTATGTCAAGTCTTTTGAACTCCAAGGTGCCTTTGGGGGTCTCTCACACATAAATCATATCGCACTGAAAGTCGACTTAAGGTGGGTCTATGAATCACAGTTTCGAGAGGATAGCTTCTGGCCCTTAGGGAAACCAAACTTTTAAAAGTGCATTTAACTTTAGAGGACTTTCCAGAGGCTTGATTCCAAGTTTGCCATCTGTTAATGCATCAGAACAGGACAGTATTGTTTATTGATTGAGTCGTCTAATTGTTAGCCGTATCTAAATGAGGTGCAAGCGGGCATGTCTCTCCCTCGCTGCCTCTCCTGGGTTTAGTCTGTCTGAGTTGACACGTCTACATATGACAACGCAAGACTCAAGAGACTTCGCTGTTCAATTATTGATGAATATTTTGTCCTTTTTCTTCCACTTGTTTTTTCTGTTGTTTTTCTTGTCTCCTTAGCTACCAGGGAAAAAAATAAAAGGACTCTGAACTATTTTGTCCTTTTTAAGAAAGAAAGCCATTATTTTCTCTCTTTTTTTCTCTCTTGTCTTTGTGTCCTCATACATTTGGTTTCTTTAATTTTCTACTCTTCTTTGGAGAAACTTGTCAACTACAGCAACCATCTTTAGTTCACCTCACATTTTAGCTGACGTTGTACTTCTTTCCTGTTACACTTGTCTTTTGCTAACACACACATTGTTTTTTTTCTTTTCTCTTGATTATTGCGAAGTGGAACAGATGGGGTTTTTAGAATGTCTAGGTTACTATTGTAACCCCTGTTCCCTGAAAGAGGGAACGGAGAAGTTACGTCGGAGTGACATTTATGTTTTGCTGAGGAGCCAAGACAGGGATCCCGCCCATTCAGAGTTGGTCCAGGGCTGTGGCAGGGGGGGCGTAACGTCTCCGTTCCTTCTTTCAGTGAACGGGGGTTACATTAGTAACCTAGACATTCCCATTCAGTCACTCACGTTCAACGTTATTTTTCTAAATACTGGGCAGAAATTGTGAAATCAATCAATTTGATTCTATTGATGGCCATAGTTTTAGATTTATCCTCAGGTTTATTCATTTAAAAAAAATTGTCAACAGAAGACAAATATTTCCTAGATAATATTTTAGACATATATAAAAATCATCATATTTGGGTATCCAAGTTTGAAAACCCTTTGTCTATGGGATTTTTTCATTTGCTTTATCTGCCATTCTCTCTTCATTTCTCTCTCAAATTCAATTGAACACTGTTCTCAATATCCCATAATACTGAATCTGGTTTTTCATTTTCATCCTTTCTCACTCCCTCTTATTCTCTCTCTGCAATGAAGATCATTATTTTGCTCTATAGAGGAAGTGTCATTGTTTCCCCAACATGGTTTATCAATTATTCACACGTGATTAATAGAGCCTGCAAAGTGTTGCACAAATATATCAATATGACTCGCTTCAGGGATTACCAACAAACAATGCAAATCATTTTGAGGATTAGGAAAAAGAAAAATAATTGCTGCGTGACTTCGAAATAAGTTGTTAATCTTGTATCACCACCTTCATAGAGATGCTAGCACATTTTGAAAGTGTGCTGTAAAAAAGATTTAAATAAACACTCCCCTCGCTGGGCTTTGAAGACACCACATGAAAGGAGCCACAACCATGAAGGCTTATTCCAAGAGCAAAGACCACTGTGCTCACAAAACAACTTGCGCCGCATAAAATACTAAAAAATCGCAACTTGTCATTTTCTCTCTCTGGAGGCCCGGGCGATTGTGGCTGGGTGCCTGCTCTGAATACAAGCAAAGAGGAAATTAAAGATTGTCTTAAGATAAGAGGGGCGACTGATAGTCTTAATGTTATTAGTATTGCTGGAAGCACTCACGGCAAAGCCTGCTGGGTATCGTGCCGTAGCAGCGATGTCACTGTGGGTTTCTAAGAAGTTGTAGGTGTGATGGTTTGAACAACTATAATTTATATTCACGATATTTTCTCATACCATGCCTTCTTTAAGGCCTGGAAACAGGTTTATCAGTTTGTTTATGTTGTTGCTGTACTAAAGGCCTGATCTTCAAGCAGAAGGAACTGGATGAAATATTCTGAATGATATCAATGAAACAATTCTAACTTGTGACGCAGCCTGGAAATAAACGATACCATGTTCGTTCATCTGGCCTGAGGAGAACTGGCTGAGACATTTTTTTTCTTCTCCATTGTGTCATCATTTGAGTTTGGGTTTCTTGTCACTGCCGCCTTTGGCTTGCTTAGTTGGAGACACTTATAGTTTGCATCAATTTTATTGACGTGAATGCACTGACACTATTGGACGAGAACTGAGCTGGGTGATGACATCACTATTTTCTCAAGAGCTGGTTTTGATGAACTTTACACAGATATTGAACCAGTCTGAATCAACACTGAACTGATTTCAGCTGATTTCAGTTTTTTTAGAGCTGCTTTACAAAAGAATTGAATTATATTTGCATAATTAAATTACTGTTCATTAATGTAAAGCTGCTTCAAAACAATCTGCATTGTATAAAGTGCTATAAAAGTGATTTGACTTGACTGTAAAGGAAATATTTACTCAATGTTTATTTTTACACAAATATCATTGCAGAAAAAAACATCATTGTAGCATCATTGTTTGCTTTTTTTTGCATGTTTTTTCTGGCAAAAATTCTAGATTGTGGAAAGAAAATGTCATCATAACACAGTTGCAAACCTTAGTACCATTGCTTTAGTGGTCAAGTGGGTCAATGTCATCCTAAAATGTCAACAACAAAAAATATATACAGTAAGTGTAGACAGTGTGATTCAAGTGATGATTTCAGAAGTTATATTATAGCTTTGTGTGTATTCAAACTTGGTGTGTCTCAATCGATCACATGTGAGACCCGCTGACATTTAACATTGATGTAAAACTATGGCCAATGGGTCTTTACACATTTTCATCAGTGCAAATGTTAAAACTTAGATTAAAAAAAAAAGATCATTGCAGTTCATTCACACTTATGAGGTTAATATATTTTCATGCTTTTACGTGTTTTTGTGGCAATAACTCAAATTTGGAACAAGTCTGCCATCATAAAAAGAGTTGCACTCCATCATACCGTTTCTTTAGTAGTCAGATCGGCCAGTTCAGCCCCAGAAACATCAGTTTCCTCTCTGTGCAGGAAGTTCCATTCACTGCAGTAAAAGCCACCAAGTCTATGGAGGAGTGCTGGTCTTTACGTCCCTCTCTTCCTGTCCCTGTGTAAATCAGAAGAGCTCCTCCGTCTGCTTAAAAGCAGCCGCGCTCTAGTTCAATTCATTAGTGCTGCTCTGTTGCCTTTTACACCTTCAGACTGCGCTGACACAGCCATAGATCAGGGCAAGGGGAGAGAGAGAGAGGACGACTCCGAAAAGCAGACGCCTGGGAATTGATCATACCTGTCTTCCAACTTCTGCAGGAGTGAGTGGCAAAAATGTAAGGTGGGAGAGAGGAGAGAGGACGAAAGGAAATAGTTTTGAAAAGTGAAAGGGAAGGGGCCAGTCAGGGAAAATTAGTGATGCTATGTGTGATTTATCCTTTCTCTCTGACAAAAGCGCAGTGAAGGTCGTAAACTGTTCTCTGGCACGTGGTCTTCAGCCCGCTGTGTGGCACAGTAGCTGCCTACAGTTTTCATCAGTGCATAAATTGCGTTTGTTTACCAGGCTAATTCATTTCCAAGTTTACCTGAACCAATTAATTTAACAGCAGAATAACAACATTAGCTTAACATTACAACAGCATTTAAGTGTTTGTGTTATTCCCTAGGACAAGTCTTACTGAAAGGAGAAATACTGGGAAACACAATCAGACAATCCAGGGCTGTTTCATAATGGCAACGGCACTGTAGCGACTTTTATCCATGCAACATTGTGGCGACCTTCTCAGTTTAGAGAATTCTGACCAATTATCATGTTTGTGTCAACATCACTCTTTGTAATATTTATTTCATAAATGTACAAGAGCAATTATAATTTTATAATATTTTATATCATATTTTTGACCATAGAAGTTGTCTGTTCCATGTCCATACATCACATATGTAGGATAATTCATGTTTCAAAACATTTTAAAATAAATGCTATTCTTTGAACTTTCTTTTCCTCAAAGAATCCTGATTTTTTTTTTTTATCATGGTTTCCACAAAAACATTTAGCAGAACAATCGTTTTTAACATTTATAATAACAATAAATATTTCTTGAGGACCATTTTAGCATATTAAAATGATTTCTGAAGGATCATGTGACACTGAAGACTGGAGTAATGGCTGCTGATTTATTATATGTAAAAAAAATATTTTATTTTATTTTTTTACTTATGTAATGTAATGATGCGTCCTGTTTTTTTTAAATACTGTAGACTAATATTATTTTTTTGTAATGATAGTGTCAGAAAAATGTAACAGATTTGTTACAAAGCTGGTTGCTGTCTCTACTTTTCAGTCCTTTTTTTCTACATTTCCCATTTTCACGCAATACAAAATAATAGCGGTATTATTCATTTATTTATTTTATTATTCTGGTCACCGAATTCTACTACCCTGTCCACTGCTGTGGTTTCGACCTGCGATCTGAAAGCGTGATTCACTTTTCACTGTGTCAGTTTCTTCTCTTTTGTTGTTATTTCTGGTTTCATCTCTCTCCCAGGGGCTCATGTCACAAGAGAGAGGGACTGGAGGAAGAGGAAGAGAGAGAGAGAGAGATTTACAAGGATGTAAGAGATAGAGTATTTGAGTTTTTGTTTGCTATTTTGGGAGAAGCCACCAAACAGGGTTTTTACTATGGCAACTGACAAGGGACAAACTCGGCTTTTTAAAAAGGCTCATGCTTTATTCAGACTGGTGTTTTTGTTGTTCCACTGTCAGTCAGTCATAGGCACAAAGCATGTGTGTTTTTGGATATAATCATCTGCATATCTTGACACAAGCGATGCCACCTGGGGCAAAATGAAATAAAAACACAGCCCATGTCTGTGCATTTGCAGTAGCAAAACCGTGGCTTCAGTGAAAGGTGTGTGGAAAATATGAGGTAAAGGTTTCAATGGATGTTCCAAGATTTCACAATCATGTTTGATTTTAAATGTGTGCTATAAATAGATTTGATTTCTGTATGCTCCTATATATATATATATATATATATATATATATATATATATATATATATATATATATATATATATATATATATATATATATATATATATATATATAAAGCTCTGGAAAATATATATATATAAAATCACCACACAGAACAAGTTATTTGAAGAATTTAGAAGTGTGTCGATACACAAGCAGCTTGTAAGCATGACACTTGCTTAATACTCACCTATTTTTCCTTTTCTATTTTTGTATTCAGACACCTGTATTATAGAAAGCAGGTGTATTTTACCTGCTCTAAATACATACTGTTATTCTTAGTGTTGTGCTCAAAGTACAAAACAAATTCCTTAAAGAATCACAGTTACTGTGTCGGTCACCTTTGTTCTATTTAGTTCAGTTCATTAACTTCTACTGTAGTTTGTTTTCATCCATCACGTGTTTCTTTGTCTTTGACTGACCAGTCATGGACACTGACAGTAATCATCACAGCTGTGTGTCTTTTAGTAAATCATCATTGTGTATTTAAGTTCCTCCCTTTGTGCTGTTCTTTGTCGTGTAATGTGTAAAGTATAATGTGAACTAATGATTTTTAGTAAAGACTAATGTAAACTTGATTTGTCTACTGCACCCACTTAATATTTTATGTTAAAACCAACTTAACCTGTTTAGTTTCACCCTGTGTAAAAACTAAAATGGTTTAGTGGAACAGGTTTCCAATCAATTTTCTAGTAAATTCAACTAATTTGGGTTAAGAGCGTAGCACACTCACATGTTGGCTTGTTATCCTGAGTTCGTAATAAATCTTATGCTATTTTATAATCATCTTCTTCTTCTGTGGATCTGAGCGTTACAGTGTCCTTAAGTTTAGCAGGAGAGTGATGATTTGTAGTCAAAAAATGCATAAATATATTTCAATATAATAAAGAACGAGTCCAGATTGAAAATCTAATTCAAACATGGGAATAAAATAATAAAAAAAAAACTTTAAGGATTTTTTTTTTACATATTTATGTAATGACATACATGTAATAAATATTTTATATATTATATACTATATATATATATTTTGTATGATTAGTTGACTTGATTCCCACTGTATTCTATTTTTTTGTTAATGTTATTCAATATTCAGAGCAAAATATTTCTTGTAATATTTGTGTTACTGTTATAGAAGGAAAAAGTTTTCCTCTCTGTAGAAAAAATTCTGATATAATCAAATGCTTGTTTTCGGTTTAGTGGCTCTGGAGTCAAGCATATCAAATCACAATCATTTCAGCACAGTATGTTATGTGTCCCCTTTTTGAATTTCATCCTTGAGATTAGATCTTGGATTTAACATTTTGCCATGCTGAATTGCTGGATGAAATTTAATTCTGAATTTCATCAAGGCTCCGCTCTTCTGTTCTGCTAAACATCCCACCCAGCCTTTATGGAATTTACTGTCAGCACTGATTAAAAAACGCTGAACTCATTCTGAGTCTTTAGTGAAACATGCTTTTCATCTCCTGTTTGTATGTGTTCTAATATCCGCACTGGTGTTAGTGGTCCTAATTTCTTCACACTTGTCAGGACACAAGTGGTTTCAAGTTCATTTTCAAAGGAACATGCTTTTTGAATCGTGAGTTCCTATGTAGATCTACAGAGAGAAAGGCAATGGGAGAGACTGGAAATAATTCTCTAGTGACATTTTTCCATTAGGATTAAACTTGATGTGTGTGATTTTTCAGTTTTAGAATTAAGGCTACCAATTGAACAATGTTAATGTGATTAATTCTTTAAAACAATGATTATTTAACCTTGACCCATATGCAAATCCAGGCAACTTATCATACCATTCAAAAGTTTGGGGTTGGTAAAAAATTTTGTAAAAAAAATAAAAAAAATAATTAAATGCTCACCAAGGCTGCTCTTTGTTCAAAAATGCAGTCAAAACATTATATTTGTGAAATAATATTACAACTACAATAGTTTTCAGCATCGTTACTCCAGTCTTCAATGCCACATGATCCTTCAAAAATCATTATAATATGCTGATTTGGTGCTCAAGAAACACTTCTTTTTACTTGGTGTACGGCTCATAATTAAAGCAAATATAATCAACCCCAACACACTCACACACAGTGACAAGTCATCCTCTCTTTCGCACCTCATTAACGTTTTTTTGTCTTTTAGATTGTGTATAGGTGAGTGACAGTCAGTCATTTAACATTTTTACAGCTTTACCTCGTGAACACATTTTAAGGCTTTGTTTATAGAAATATAAAATTCCCACCAGAATAAAGGTTTCCTGTGAAGTTGCCAAACTGCATATTACATGTGCACTTTTCAAGCCTTTAATATATATTTAACATTTTGACAGTATGTGATGTTTACCACATCTTTTTTCAGCGTGCTAAAATCAGTTCTCTTTGTTTCTTCAGTCTTTTACTCCTTGGCTTTCCAGCCAAGCTCAAACTAATCATTGCTTCTTCATTAGATAAACTCTCTCTTTTCCTCTCTCTCACTTTACTTTAAGTTTGTCAGTAGTTAGTGCAGTATTGGGAGTAGCCTTATGCAATAAAATGCAATTATGTTTATATTTAGCCGCGTCTTGTCTCTGCTGGCTTTTCACAGTTTATTGGCTTGATGACTATTTTATAAGCATGAACCCTGTAGGCAGGTTATGCTCCTGGTTGTCATGAACACCAACAACGATCTGGTGATAGGGAAGAAGGAATAGTAATAACTCCAGAAGGCGCTGAGGTTAAAGACAAGAACGCCCACCCGTTTTTCTATGACAGTGTAAAGAGCAAGTCACAACAAACTTTCGTTTTTAAACTTTCTAACTCTGTTTTGCCCTCCGGCAGCATATGGGAGAAATATTCTGCTTGTTATGTATGAGACACAAGGCCATGTGTTTTAATGGTTTAAGGCAATTTATTTGCTTTCCTGTGTGAGTGGTTTGTTTTATACTGAATAAAAACAGTGTTTCTTTGTGAAATGTTGCAGCCCACTTCACATTATTACTGTGAAACGCACAATACGACAAGAACTGCAATTAAGACAGTGCGACGTATTCATGAAACAAGCCGAACAGATTTCTGTAAATTGTACGTACGTATCCTAACGGAAATGGTTGCATTCAGTTCAGTGAGATAATTTACATAAGAATAATTTTGATTTCTAAATGTTCTGCACACATTCATTCTGCTCCTGTTTCATGAATAAATCCCAATGAGTTTGTTGGTAGGATGCTTATTGAAAGGAACAGCTATAATTATGGTAGCGAAGCATTGTTGTAATCTATTGTGCGATTTTGACGGATTAATTTGACTTGACTCTCATTTAATTCATCAGCCCTAAATGGATAAAAAGATTGTGAACTAGGTTCATTATTTTGTGAATGGCATAAGTTATCAGCAATGATAGAAACTATTGAGAATGTGTCATTTAACATTGCATGCTCATTTTTATAGTTACAAAAAACCCAAATTAAATAATTTTTTCACAAAAAGTTGGTGGATTACATTTTTGGTGCAAAGCGGGGTTATGAATTTTTCTTAGGTGATAACCATAGAAACATTAGACCTCAGTGGAACATTAATAAAACTGTTATTATACAGTATATGACTTTTTTACAACTGTAAATACACTGCAGTTCAAAAGTGCTTTTATTCAGCAAGGACACATTCAATTGATCCAAAGTGTCAGTAAAGATGTATAGTAATATATTGTGAAGTAATAATATATATATATACAGTACATTGTTGCCGAAAGCAACTTTCTATAATTGGCGACATCGTAGAGCCGGAGTCAGTTAAACAGGGCATTAGAGTCAAACAGTGCAAAATGTTTTGTGCATCTTTTTTTTTTTTTTTTCGTTTAACACTATGACAAACAATATGGCACTTGAGTCCCCATTGAAAAATCCCAGTTCGTCTTATCAGTTAATGTTCTTAAACAGTTGAAATTGCTCAAATAGTGTATGGAAACTGAAGTCTCAAGGCTCAAAATCCATTATCTTGTGTTCTGATTACAGAATACTCAAGTAAATTAAATTAGACTCATCAAGGAGATCAACCTCTGATTCTGAATAAATACAACACAATCAGATTTTAAAGTACTTCAGAGTTAAATGCACTTATTTTTAGATAATTGCGACAATAAGCACAATATGTAATTGTTGCTTATTATTGTCACCTTTATGTTCAATTTGTTTAGTAATCATGACATTTCTGTTTGTTTTCACTAGGCACATGACATGTGTTGTTCTAGTTTCTCGCTACTCATCAGTTATCCTGGACACTAACACCATTCATCACAGCTTTTCATCTTTTAGTTAATTATGTATTTAGTTCCTCATATTTCGTTCTTAATAAATCGTAAGTTATTTGATCATCATCTTCATCTTCTGTGAATCTGAG
Source organism: Phoxinus phoxinus (assembly GCF_949152265.1). NCBI lineage: Eukaryota > Metazoa > Chordata > Actinopteri > Cypriniformes > Leuciscidae > Phoxinus > Phoxinus phoxinus. Next base: position 23,040,954 of record NC_136892.1, read on the forward strand.
AGTTACTGAACAACTGACCAAAATAGACTACATGTGAAGTTTGCGTCCATGGCTCACTCAGAATTTTGTTTGAGGAGTTTTTCCATCTCGCAGTCACCTGACGAGTTCGCTGTTCTGGATTGGGGAAAATTAACATCACCCCATTGACCTCCCAGACACCACCGGATTAAACTGGAAAGAAACCATCATCAGGTGTCTGGAGAGCGTCCATCCCCGATCCAGGACACAGCCAGACTCCGAGTCCGAATCATCACCTTCAACCGCGGAGAACTTGTGTTTTGCCCCCCGCAGATGGAGAGCTACCACCCACCGGTGATGTGTTAACCAGAGCCTGAGGGGAAGAGGACAAAGCTAACCCTCGTCCCGGAAGTGGAGCCCCAGCAGGATTCTGACCAGGGGTGTGAGACCGCGACATCAGCGGACAAGGGAGTCGTGTCCACGGAGAATGAGGACTGGCTAATAAACTTTGATTAGGAAGTATCAACCCTATTCCACCTGGTACCTTTATCATCGCTGTTTCTAGACAGCACCATTGACTCTTCGCTCCATCTCGACCCGTCAACCTGTCGGCTCCGTCTTGGCTCCTCCCACCTTCAGCTCCACTGGAGACCCTCAGACTTGCGGCTCCACCGGGTTCCCTCGTCCTGCTGGCTCCCCCTTGGTCAGTCGTCACTCTACTTCCGCCACGGACTTGCGGGCCGTTCGCTGCACTCCATCCTTCCACCTCCACGGTTGCAGCGAGTTCCTCCTTCACACTGGCTCCACCTCAGCCCCTTGGGTACTCTGGCTACTCCTCCGACACTGGTCGCAGCGGCATCGCCTTGGTCTCCAGTGCCAATGGTGTCGCTTGACTCCATCGGCTCTTCGTCTGCGCCTGTGGATCCATTTCCCTCGTCTCCATCTGTCGTCCTCCAGTTGTCGTCAGCCTCCATACCATCTTGGCTACTCTACTCTGCCGTGGGCTGTTGGCACTGGCAAGCTCTGGGTCTGTGCTAGCAGACTATCTCCACCATTGCCACCATGGGATCGTCTTCATCCTTCCGTCACCATCCCTGCGCCTCGTCCTGCCATCATCATCCCTTCGCCACATCCTCGTCCTCCTCCAAAACCCCCTCCACCCCTCCCTCTGCTCGTTCTTCATTTGTGGCGCGACGCCTTGCCAGAGGGGGGAGTACAGTCACCATTATGTTCAGCTTGTTTAGTTATAATGGACTTTCTGTTTGTTTTCAGTAGTCACATGTGTTCCTTGTTCTAGTTTTCCGCCACTCATCAGTTACCATTGACACTAACTCCATTCATCACAGCTGTTCGTCTTTTAGTTAATTATCACTGTGTATTTCGTTTCTCCCCTTGTTCTGTCTCGCATGTTGGCTTGTTAATCTCGTTCTTCATAAATCTTATGTTATTTGATCAAGATTTCATCTTCGTCTTCTGTGAATCTGTGAGTTACAATTATACGTATCATAATTGTTTTTGTATTTTTTTCTAGCAGCTCATGTTCTCCTAACATTTCAGCTACCAGCTCAGGTAAAACTTTGAGTATATTTTTGTGCTGTCAGGTTTTCTTTATATTTCGATACGAGCCAAATTGTAAACATTTTATCAAAACATGAACTGACTTCCTATTTCTTTAAAATGATCTTTTATTCTTGGCAATAGGCCTGTGTTTTCAAATAACTAGATGTAGAGAGGCACATCCTCAGTGTGCTGAGCTAGATATATGCTACCTGCACTTTATTAGCATTGAAAGTGTTTTCCTACTAGAATGTGTCCAAACTCTCATTCCCTGTGCTCCTAGTACCCAATTTCTTCAGGAGTGCGGTATACGTGTACATGAGGGCTGGGGATGGTTGTACGATGGAGGTGTGAGAGAGGGAAGAGAAGAAAATGTCTCTCTTCCCTAATAGGGGAATTTATTAGTGTGAATCTCCAGGTCTCCTTTAAAGGCCCTCTGAAATTGAAGTGTCAGCTCTGAAGTCGAGCACATCAAATGCCCCTCGCAGCAAAACGTCTGTGTGTAACGTGTGTGTGTGTGTGTGTGTGTGTGTGTGTGTGTGTGTGTTTGTGAAATTGTCAGCTCTGAAGTCAAGTTCATCAAACGTTCCAACTTGCTGAGTGACTTCACGTCTGTTTGAGCAGAGCAGACACAGAGCTCTAAAGGGTAATTACATTTCACCTTTACTCCGTGTCTGTGTCTGTGTCTGTGTGTTTGTGTATTTTGGGCCCCTGCTTCCACGTATTCTGAAGTGAAAGTGTAGATTGAAACCCGCCTCCAACAAATTCAAAAATCTGTCTGTATGTCTGACGATACGATATTATTGCGATACTCCAAGACATGCTAAAAGGTTAACAAAAAATGTACTGTTGATTAAAATCCAACATTTGGTTTTACATTGGGGTGGAAATTAATAGGCTTGGACTTACTAAAGGTAACCCAGTGCACAGGAAAATGGTGACACTAGAATACAAAATATTGATAATTCTGAAGGTGAAAATAAAGAATTATTTAAAATGAACATCATGCTTGCACTCCGCTAGACTCCACTCCCTGGCTAGATATATTTAAAATATTGTAGGCCACTTTTTATTGGTAACATAAGACATTTGGGTATTATCAGGACCCACAAATATTCCTCCATTACATTACAGTATATTCAACATAGCAGTTTAATGTAGTACTGACACTAAAACTTGAGGGCCAATATCAAAGCTAAACCTCAAAATACATCTGCATAAACTTGCACTCGCACTGTCGCCATGTAATGCACTTGCTAATGCCGGATCATTTAAAAATAAATACCGTAACGCAAAAATCCTAAATCTGTCATTTTCCGTAACAGGATCCAGCTCCAATTAAGCACTGGTGTGAACATGATGTTGGCGATGACACACATAATCTTGACAAAATTATTAGACTCCTCCAAACAACTGCATATCAATTATTTATAAATGCTTTATTTTATTCAAGCAATTTCAGCTTTGAAAAACATTAAGTTAAAAGCCAATCAGTGAAGACATCCTCATCTGTGTGAGTCAAATTATCACATCAGCCAAAGATCCGACATAAGGGATCGGCTACAGTTCAGTTACACGCCACTAAGATGCCGACATGGTGACTGATATATCTGTTTACCCAGTTTACACTGGAGGATCCCTTTGTTTTCCTGTCAAGGTCAAGGCTAATTCTCTTAAGGATCGCTCTGTGCCGTGGCCTTTGCATGTAATGGAGAACTAGATCATAATTTGTGTCCAGTAGGAAAAAGAGCGAGAGGGATCGAGGACGAAGGAGTGACCTTCAGTCCAGGCCCCTGTGGTCTGTCTGAAAGTGTGCCAGCAATAATCAGAGACTATTTTTGACTCTCTATCATGTAGATAAAATGGGTCACTGCGAGCTGGCCAAGCCCAGGAAGAACACACACACACACACACACACACACACACACACACACACACACACACACACACACACACACACACACACCATGGCTAATCTCTTAAATCAAACTCACCCTATGTGGATTCTTCACTGATGTACGATTCACCAGGGATGGTGCAACCATATGCTCTTAATATTTTGCTGACATCAAGTTACAGAAGAGGGATGGATGGATACATTGATAGGTAGATGAATAAGTCAAGGCTATTTCTTCAAGAAGCTCAGATAATCTTGACAGACCTCGATCTCATCCCCATGAGAGCCTTACTATGTTCTCTGCTCTTCTTTAGTGCCTGTCCTCGCCTCAGTCCTGTCCCTCCATAGTGCCTGTAGATCGCACGTTCCTGTGGTTTGAGGAGATTGTGCTTTAATAATGAATGAAATAAAAGCTGTTTCTTAATGTTTTATGAATGATGTCCTCCCTAGGCACTCCTTAATGAGATGGATTCCAAAACAAGAGCGCGCTCACTCCAAAAGCCATACATTTTTTCACTTTGTGACAAAAAAAAAAAAAACTTTGTTTTAGCTTTGGCTTGACGGATTCACTGCACCACTAATTTGCGTTCACCCGTTTAGGGAAATCAAGTATGATAAATTACTCTCTTCTCTTCCTCTTCTCTTCTCGCGAGATATAGAAAAGAGGTGCGGTGGGGAAGGCGAAGAATCCTTAGTAATCCTTAATTTCCTTAGTTATAAAACATATCATAATTTGGTCATTTGGTTTCGTCGGTTTATATTAATTGGCGGGTGTGAGAATGGCGTCGCTCCCAGGTGAGGACTCGCCATCTCCTTCACTTCGCCATGGAATTAGGGAGTCACGGTGGAAAGTGTACTGTTAGCGGTGGGAGAACAAATCGGTTGTGAAAAGATATCTTCGGCATCAAGGAAGAACAAGGCGGTAGTGGTCTTTCTAAAAGAGAAGCAACTGGTTGCAAAACTTATCGAAAGTGGTGACGTGATTAATGGAGGGTTTTGTCCAATATTTCCACTGGCTACTGTTACGACCACTGGGCTCATACAGTGATCGCAACATGAAAGGGGAGACCACACCGATCACTACATTTAACAAAGAATGTTTATTTAACAAGAACATAGAAGTGTATCAGTAAATGTAATGGTTAACCAAAAGTGTAGTGTACATCAGTAGAATGAAACGGGTGGGGAGAGGAGGTGAGTGCGACGAGCGAGGCAACCACCAGCCGTACAGACCGACGGTCCGAAGAGGAAAGAGAGAGAGAGCCTCCAGCTCCCGGAAAGCCTCTTTTAACCAGTCATCCATTAACCTTCACGGCCAGCCTACAGCTCCACCTGTAGGACTAAGACAGACAGACAGACAGCAACCATAAACACAGACAAACAACAAGCTGCCCAGCAACACGGCAAAGCCGGTCATGACACTACGTTAACATCTTAGGTAATTATCTTGAATGTGCCGCCGTTTATCCCTGACAAAGTTATTGAGAGAGAACTCATTAGGTTCGGAAGAATCACCAGCCTGATAAAAGCCATATCACTGGGTTGTAAAAGTTCTTATTTAAAACATGTTATGTCGTTTCGACCACAAGTTTTCTTGTTTTTAAAAGAGCCAACGCTGGATATATTGTTTTGCGTAGTGAATGAAGGTAAGTTGTTTATGGTTTATGCTTCAACTGTTGGATTGAAATGTTTTGAATGTGGTGACGTTGGTCACAAACAGTTTGCTTGTCCTTATAAAGTCCAAGTGAATACTAATGAGGAGAACAATGTTGATAAGGTAACGTTAGAACGTGGAGAGAATGAGTTGGTTGGAGAGAAGACTCAAATTGAACGAACTGAAAGCGTGACTGAGCAGTGTAGACCTTATATGCCTTATGCTTCGGACTCTGGGTCCGGATGAATTAGCTCAAATGATTCATAGGGAATTTTAATAACTAATCATGAATATGATTAATATTTTGCATATAACAGTTACTTTAAGTTGTCGAAAGTGAAAGTGGATTATATGAATATATGAATAATCAATCACAACGAATTGTAATTCCTCATTCATATATCAATAATCTTACTTAACTTCGATTATGAGATAATCTTTAAGGGAAATTAATGTAATTATCAAATCGTTGTTCGTCCAGCGACCAACTGTCAGATTAAGTGATTAATTTCTCAACAAAGCTATCCTTTCTTATAAACTCCAAGAAATATTAACCTTCTGGCCTTGAATATTAATTTTCCTGTGTTTATAAAATTAAACTACTTAATGTAGTTAATATTGAGCGCGCTGGCAGCTCTTGGATCTTATCTCATTGACTCGTTTTACAAGCATTTCCGGGAAACAGTTGAATATATTGTTTTAATAAATGCAAAACTAGAGAATATACAGACTACACCATACTGATTATACGTTTATACATATCTTACATGTGACGAACAAGACAACGAATAACAGATGATAGAGAGAAGGAGATTTATAGAGAGTTGGGGAGGGGCGCGCGCCGTAGCACGCGCTGAGATTGTAGGGAGATAGAGAAAGAGAGAATGGTCACGTGTGACCATAGAACAGCAAACATCATAGAATAACGAAATCACAGACCTTTGAGAGCCAACCAAAATGCATCGAACCTTAAAACATTAACACCTCGTTAGAGTGATACTTGCAAAAGGTCGTGTGTGCGCATGTCTGGATCTGAGGGGAGCGCGCGTTCTCGTGTCTGAGGCGCGTTCTCTCGGGTCGTTTGGAGCCGGGCGCGTGCTCGTTGCCAGAGCACGTTTCCGCGGGAGCTTTGAAAGCTGGTTGAAAGTGAAGTTGCTGAAGGAATTCAGGCTCCGTTCGTTCGACTCGTAGGTGGAAACGAACAAAGTGGAATTTGGAAATTAAACAAAAGAAACTTTATAAAGAAAATAAAAGCAGGGAACTCCGTGAGGGAGTTTAGATCGGAGACGTCACATGATGAGCAGTGATGAAGGCAGGAAGCGCAGAGCAAGAGAGCGATTTTTGGGGGAGCTGTGGCCTTTAAAGAATGTATAGCTCCACCTAGTTTGGCACGATTGTCCAATCACCTTCAGTGATCTGAGAGCGGGAAACTCTTCTTTGTCTTGTCTCGTGTAGTTTATGACAGAGCTCCAGGGCTAGTCATTTCTATGACTGGCAAGAATTCATATCGAAATAATCATACCATTGCAGTCTATTATCGAGATTCAACTCCGTTAGATTTAGAGAATTACAACGACATCAAACACTTCATATTAACATTAATAGGAATACAACATTTGATTATTATGCATTAGTATAGACATTTAAAAGTTTAATTAATACATGCTATAATTGTAAACTAAACCCAAATCTGTCATGACATATAAATGGCAACACAGAATGCATTTGGTAATGTTTTAAATATGACTTGTTTGAAGAAAAGTCTCTTGTGTGTGTGTGCTCCAGTCTCAACGGAATGTGTGGGTGTCACGTTACGTCTCTTTGTGTGAGCCATGTTGGTGTGTGTGTGTGAGAATCACGGATTCGCCAATCTGACCAGATGTCAATGCTGCTACATATCCCCCTTTTTGTTCGATTAAGTCAGGGGATGGATTTCATCGAACAACAACTTAGCACAATGGATGACAGGTGGTTTGCTGGGCGGATGGTTCGGCACAAATGATGATGATGTGGTCGGTGGCTTGGCACCCCCTTTCCGGGGATTCCGTGTGAAACCTCCCGACACAGAGTTCGTGAGCTTGACTGTGGATGTTTACATCTCGTTGAGTCTGGCACAGGGTGAAGGCCAAGACGAGTGTCGGTGCGTGGTCGGTGACCTTGGAAAGATACAACAGTATCAGCTGCGGTCCAGGTTTGGACACAGGTGAGTGGTATTCAGGCTTGGAGGGTTGTGTTGACAGGAGCAATGTTCGTGAGCTGGGACCCCCTTTTCTCAAACCAGAGATCTCCTTCTGGATCTAAGGTGACGTTGTAGTTCTTAAAGGATGGGAGTTCCAGTGCTGTCTGGTACTCTTTGCTCGGAAGATGGTACCATGACAGGTTACTGAGGTGTGAGATGGCACCTGTCGGTACTTGAGTCGGCATACTCGGGTTGAGCAGGTTGACACGGCTGGTGGTATCATGCTGTTCGTGAGTGACAGTGGCTGTGTGCGCAGGTGTGTTAGCCAGCCATCGTTCACCTACAATCTTTGCTTGTGTTTCTGTGACTTGTGTGCGAGGCTTAGCTTCAGCAGGGCAGCGTGTGTGGCTGACCAGGGGTTGCAACTTGTAGATTCCTTCAGTGTTGTCTCTGAGGACGGGCTTGCTAGGGCAGAGATAATGAAAGTCTTTGGTCAAGGTGCCTCCGTGCAGGTTTGAGGCCGGGTACAGCAGGGTGTCGCTGTCGTGGTAGGCCACCACATCTGGAGTGCATATCTTGAACTGGGTCCTGCTTTTCCAGGACCCGCTGTTGACAATGTCTTTGAGCCTGGAGGTTTGGTTTGACTCGATGATGGGTAGGTTTAGGAGAAAACCCACTTCTCTCTGCTCGGGGTTGACGTGAAGTGGGGTGGCGCAACCCAGCGAGTAAGCAAGGTGTGTTTGAAAAGGGTCAGCTGGCGTGGTGATGCTGGAAGCCAGCACAGTTCGCACAAGGCTTAAAGGTTTCAGGTACGGTGGGATTGCACCTGTGGCTAGGCTGTCATTGGAGGAGCTCACCTCCCACAGCATGTCTGTCGTTAGCGCTGTAATCAGCGGAGTCTGGGCAAAGTCATTCTGGAAGATAACAAACAGTGGTTTCATGGAGTTCACAGTCTGGTTTGCTGTGTTGATACTGGACGTACCAATGTTAAACAGAGTTCTGTCGGCAGCTACGGCTCCGAGCAACGCTCCCAGGAACCGTTTGGATCGGTGGTTGGTGCTTAGGAGTCCTGATTGCGTGACAGTCACTTTCTCAAGTTGGTTGAGCAGGTGTTCGACCTTGGCTTTGGCGTGAGAGAGGGAGTCCTCTGTCCGTTGGGCACTTGCCCAGATGTATGGGGCTGCGGTGCTGGGGTAGTGTGCTCTGTAGACCGGGCGGGACTGGATGAGTCGACCATACACTGGCTGAGTGTAGGTTCCGCAGTCGGTGATCAGAAGTCTCAGTTGTTCTCTCGGTGGCAGCTGTCCTCTGGATGGCTGACAGCACAGCCTGACGACCCACAGCAGCAACCTGGTACAGATGACAGGGAGAGAGAGAGAGAAAGGGAAGGAAGAGGCAAACGAGGGTTGTCTTTGGTTGGACAGGGCAGTTCTTTTGCTTTGTGGGTGGCAGCTAGGTTTAGCTCGCCTTGGCCCATGTTTTGCCACATCTTTCTGCCAGCCTGTCGCTTGCTTCAATGTCTCGTCAGTGACTCTGGTGCTGTGTTGTGCCGCACATGATGCGTCATAGATAAACATTGGCATGACCCCCCTTTTGCAACTGTTCACCACAAGCTTTTGCGCTGTGATGTCAACAGGTGCAGAACCCGTAATGTTGTCTGCATGCAGCGTGTGCATGTCATGTAGCGGTTTGAGGCACTGGCTGTCAGTGAGTTTAGACGGCGTGCAAGGGTGGCAGGAGGGGTATAAGTGGTGGCAACGCAAAGTCTTTGTTGTGGTGTCAGAAGCCCGCATGTCCGCTATGTTGGGTGTTGCAGACAGCGGAGCCCGCGTAAGCGGGACAGTGTTAGGCCGTGTAGCCTGTAAAAGTCTTATGCAGTGTGTAGTCGCTGCAACTGTGAGGGCGGGTGGGTGGGTCGGGTGTGACCACCGCTTTCCGTTTAGTGCGCCAGGCTTGGCGCGGGCATGAGTTTGGTCATGTGGCTGCAGGTCAGTCTTGACCTTGGCGCAGCATTTGTTAAAGTCTTTTGTGGGCTGGAAGGTGCAGGGTAGCGAACTTGAAACTTGACCTGTTGCTAAGTCTGTGTCGTTGTGACTGGCTGTGGGAGTTCCCATGAACTGTGTGACCTGACAGTCTGGCTCTGTGGAAAGTCTCGTGACCTCTGTGATCTGACAGTCTGGCTCGGGTGGCCTGTGTGACTGGATGGGGAGAGGTTCTGGCACTTGGGCCCAAAGAGTTCGCTTTTTGAAGTCCAGTAAGGGCTCGAAACGATCCAGCAGGTCTTTGCCAATGATGAGTGGATGAGTGTTCATTGGTGAAACGTACACAGGGTGAGTCAGCGACATAAAACCTATTGACAGGTGGATTAGAGTTAGCTGTTCGAGCCGGATGCGATTTTGGCTGTATGAATGCACATTTAGCTCACAAGTGTGGGATTCAAGAGTTCGATTCTGTCTCTTAGCTTTGACTTTGAGTCTTTTGAAAAGTTGAGATGAGATCACAGTGAGGTCTGCTCCTGTGTCTATCAAGGCTTCAAGTTTCACTTCCTTCTCCAAAGTGCAGGCTAGGTAGGGTTTCCTGGTCACCCCCCTTTCAAGGAGGTTTCCCAGAAACTGTGGCACCGGGGCTGTTGTTGTCAGCCGGAGTGAATGGTAGGTGTTGTCAGTTTGTGATGCAACAATGAGTGAGTGAGTGGAGCTGCTATTTGGTGATGTAACAGCAAAGTTCATGGGTTGCGATTTGATAACAATGTCTGGTGGGTTGTCCCCGGGAGGGGCGTGTGGCTTGCTGCGGGGGCAGCTAGCCGGAACAGCACTTCCTGGGACTTTGTGATGTTGGTCCCAGGTGTGATGTGTTGTGCTGTTTCGTGTAGTGTGTGCAGCTGTCAGCTGTGGTGCTGGAGCGGAGCTGTCACTTTGTGGTGTGACAGCTAGCTCTGTAGTCTGTGGGGGACGAGCAGTGTTCGTGGTGCTTGGCTCAGGCAGATGGCAGTCAGACAGGGTGTTGGTTTCAGTTCTTATGCTTAGACATAAGATGTCTGGTTCGTCCTTGTCTCTCTTGCGATGTTTCTTGTGAAGAAACTCTTTCAGCATCCTCACGATCTCTGCTGTCTCCGACGTGGCTGCACTGTGTTTTTCTGGTGTGCGATGAGGCTTGGGCTTACCAGTAGCATGTCGAGAGGGGTTCCAGGGCCGGCTTTCTGGGCTTGGAGTTCTGGACGGCGGGTGATGCTGGTCCCAGAACCTCTTAGAGCGCTCGCTCCGATGCTTTGGATGAGCACCGTCACGGTTGTGCTGCCCTTTGCTGGCTTGGAACGGTCTTGACTCTCTGTGGTAAAGTCTGTGACTGTGGTGCTGTTGGGCACCCTCTGTGTCTAGCTCTGAGCAGTGCTCAGAGACAGAGTCGATTGTGGGGTCTTTTACAGTCTTTTTTGAAATAGTCTTTTGCTTGGTGTAAGCTTTGTGGACCAAGTCACGTAGCTGTTGAGTGGACATGCTACGTGGACAGGCCAGAACGCCTAAGTGATGACTCACTGTGGGATGCAGATTTCGGAGGAACAGCGTCCTGAAGTTGACATCTTCTTCCATACCGGGCATGTTTCGTGCTCCGAAGTAGGCGTGTCGGAGTCGGCCGTAGTAGGTCTGTGGGTGTTCAGGTCGGGCCTGTTTGATGTCCATGGCGGCGATGAACCCCTGATCTGACTCTGGATCGGAGAATTCACGGATCAAAGCTTGTCGCAGCTGCTGGTAGTCCCTTTTGACAGTCTCTGGTTGACGGTCTAGGAAGCTGCGCACGTCACGGCTAGACGTAATTCTGAGCAGGTAAAACTTGTCCCAAGCTGTCACGTTGGCGACAGTTTGCAGGTGAAAGTCAATGTCTTGAAGGTAAGCATGTACATCATGGCCTCCTGCAAGGTTTGGAGTGAACGTGGGGATGTTTCTGGCCAACTTGTCAAAGTCTGTGGGGGAAGGGCTGTGGCTGGGGGCCCAATCCGTCTGGAGGGGATTCTGACCCGTTTCAGCTCCGCCCCCGTCAGCTTTGGGAGCCGTGCCGCGATTAGCGGTGAGTGTTCTCTGTGAGGGCCCCCCCCTTTCTGCTGACAGGGGTTTTTGTTGGCTGGCTGGTGATGTCTGGAACAATGGGCTTTCGCCCCCCTTTTCAGCCCTGGGTTGTTGGCTGAAAGGTGCGTACCAGCTGGTCAGGGGAAACTTTGTGGTGTGTGTTTCCCCTACCCGGTCACTATTAAGTCTGTAAGAATGTCTCAGTTCTCTGTGAACAATGTCAAGTTCGTCTCTGAGATCATGTCTCTGCAGAGTAAGCTCATGGATTTCAGCTCTGGCCACCTGTAAGTGTTTTTCACAGGCTGTGGCTTTAGCGTTTTTGTCTCTTAGTTCAGTCTTTGCTCTCTCGAGGAGAGCGTCACTTTGTTGGAGTCTTTCGTCGAGTTCTTTACAGGTTTCTTTCTCCGACTGTTCTCTTTGGTCTGTGTCGAGGCGAAGATCTTGCAGGGCCTTTCGAAGTCTTTCTACTTCTTTCTGTAGCTCTGGATCTGTGGCGTCCTCTTTCTCGGTCTGGAGAAGAAGCTGGTCAAGATGACTTTGGGTGTGGGCCTGGTTCCTCCGGGCCTCCTCTGCTTGAAGCTTTAGCGCTGCTGCTTCCTGCTCCAGGTTGATGTGGCTCCTTTCGCTGAGCCGTGCCTGGGCGACGAGTTTGTGTGCGAGGCTTCCGACGATTTTGGCCCAGTCCTTGTAGCTGTAGCTCTGTGTCGGATCGTGGGTCATCAGTTCGACCAGGTCGGTGTCCAGCTGTTCCCGGCTCCGGGGCTCTGTGTCGGCGGCGTCTCCGGGCAGGAAGTCGGTCGTCATGGCTCTCAACCACAACTCGAGTTCGTCCCACTGGGCAGCCATACTGGACGGCCGTGACCTTGGCACACTGTAGGCGAGAGAGAACACAGAACACACACACAAAAAGAGACCAATGCAAGTTCGTTTTAAGGTTGACGAGCTATGATCATACGGCTATGCCGTTTATGAGAATTTTGGGGCTAACTGATGCCAACAGTTAGACAGTTCACGGAGCCAATTAACTTGGGTCGTCTGAGGACCTGCACTAGGGGTTGTGACGAGCAGTAGCCTGGCGGGTCACGTGGTGGCCCCGGCTGCTAGTGGTCACTCCACTACTTAGTTTCCTTGATGGCTCTCTCAGGTTACTGTTTCTAGGTGAAATGAAAGAAACAAATCACAACAGAACAAAGGATAGAACAGATCAAAGTGAAATAAAATCAAACAATAGTAACACGGTATGTGTCAGAGAGAATAAGGAGGCCTAAGCCTATTACCACTGCCAGAGTTTACGATAGGGCCTACAGGTGAGTGGGGGCTATCGGGGTAGAAAACCTAGGAAGATGGTGAGGCTTGGAGAAAAGGATAGGGGCCAAACACTTAAATGACCGGGGAATATCTAATATTCTGTGGCTTATACTAAGTGTATGGGTTTTACCTTATTTAGTCTGCCTGGGGTGAAATGAGGTCACTCAGGAGGGAGCCGGCGGCGCGGTCAACCTTCTTGACGGTCCCAAACACTCGACCACAGTGGACCCGGGCCCTCTGTTACTCTGTGTACCACGGTGCGACCTTCTCAAACAACTTGCGACCTTAAACACAACCTGGCAACACCAAGGTGTCAACTGCCAGACAGCACGACAAAATTGGGTTTTCCCTGGAACCCTGCCCCTGCAGCAGGCCCTGGTTCAGGTACTTGTCCCGAAATTGCCTTGTGTGTCAGCTGGCGTGGTTGACTTTACCCTTGGAGTGCTAAATTGCTGATGTAGCAGTTGCGTGCCACCCCAATGGTAAGAGACAGAAGAGTCCGAGACTCACGCACGGCCGGTGTCGGTCGTGACGGCCAGGTGACCCCGCTCGCTGGAAACCAACCAGAGATGACTGTCAAACCACCCCCGCGCCCTAGGGAGAACTACATATGGATACACAAAGAGGGGTAAACAGGTGAAAGTTAAAGTCAATTAAGGCTTTCTTGTTTAAACCAAATTTAGTAATCAGGTATGTAGAAATAGAGGCAAAGGCTTTGAAAATAATGATAAAACCAAAAAGGGAATTATGATAATGTTGGTGATTATCAGAATAACCTAACCTAAAAGAGAGATAAGAAAAATTAGGAATAATAAAAAAAGTAATAATTTTTTTTTGAAAAAAAAAAAATTTAATTAAAAAAAAAAAATTAATAAAATAAAATAATGAAAAGACAGGATGAACCCAGAAGAAGAGACAGGCCGCAGTAGTGGGTTTGTCCCACAAAGGGGCGTATCTCCTTTCCGTGGTCGACCTGGTTGAACAGACAAACTTATTCAAATTGAATTCAAACTGGTTTAAATCAAATTTAAATAAGCCTGTGCGGAAAATGAAATTAATCAGAATGATATTTCATAATAATCCAGATAACATCAAAGTATCAGTAATCATTATGAAATAATCAGAAGGGAGAGATGAAATAAGTACACACTTCAAAAGAGTGAAAGGGGAAAAAGAGTGGAACCGTGGCTCAGTATCCACAAGGCCACACGGTGGCGCTGTTTCCTTCTAGTGGATCTCAGTGGCTGACAGCCAAACACAATTTAAATCCAAAATTTAAATCTGGTCTAAACTCGAATTTAAATACGTGTGTAAGGGAATTGAGAAATCAGAATGATATTGTACAATAATTAAGATGCATTAAAGTATCAGTAATTATTATAAAATAATCAGACGAGAAAACAGAAATAAAGCCATTCACACAGAATTGGAAACAGAAAAGCGAGTTGAATGAACCGCTTTAGCGGGTGGCGGCCACTAGGTGGCGGACTTCCCTCTAACTGGGCTCTCAATGGCTGGGCTGGGATTTAATTTGAGTTTCAATTCCAGTCTTGTTTGAACCAAACTCAAAGTAAACGTACCAGTCAAAAGCAGAACAATTGTCTAACACAAAATAATATTCGCACGAGCAAAGCTGGAAATGCCAATAATTATTGAGAATTTAGACCTAAGCTAATTCACTATTCATCATAGAACACTTGAATTTAGCAGTACAAGAGCATTATCTGAAACGGCCACGAGATGGCGTAGTTGCGCACATGCAGGCTGACGTCAATGGGAGGTGGTGCTCACGCAGGGTGACGTCGTTGGGGCGCGTATTTTGAGACTCAAACACCTAAAAGGACCTCTGGTGTTTAGTCCGCGGAATTACAACCAACTTTAAATGTGACGGAGCTCAGAGCGTTCAGCTCGGTCAGCGCGGCGCTGACTAATGAAAAGGACAAGATCTTTGCAGATCTTTGGGTGCTATTGCACAAGAGCGTGAAGCAGGATTTCGTCGCTGCAAAACACAATTGTGGGCAACTCCCATAGACATTAATCCAAATAGCACGGATTTAAATGTATTAGGTTTTCGATTGATTAGCTAAGTCAACGTTAACCAGGAGTTTATCGTTTTGCTGAATTTTACTGGGTTAACCACGAATTCAATAACGATATTTGCATGCAAGGCCTATATATGTTTGAAAGGAATCTCGCTTAGAAACATATTTATTAATACCGGTAATACGCACGTGAGACTTATTCGTTCACAGCGATTTCAACAAATATTAGAAATGTATCGCCTGCAGAGATATTTCTTCATCTCTTAACAGGACATTTGTAATATTAGGCTAAATACTGCGCAGTGTACATAGCATTTAACAGTGCTAAAATTGTCTAGGCATTTTTTTGCAACTTGTTAAAGTGTAAGGTAGCCTACTGACTCCGGCTTTTTGCCTCGGTCAGTTAGGAGTGAGTTCGCGTTTGCGACTTATCTCATAATTTCATAACACATGTGCACAAAAATTATTAATAACCATATAAACAGACTGAATACTGAAAATTGCTTATAAAACGAAGTTTGAGATTGCACGTAATTTTCTCCACCATAAAATGTAGACCTTATATGCCTTATGCTTCGGACTCTGGGTCCGGATGAATTAGCTCAAATGATTCATAGGGAATTTTAATAACTAATCATGAATATGATTAATATTTTGCATATAACAGTTACTTTAAGTTGTCGAAAGTGAAAGTGGATTATATGAATATATGAATAATCAATCACAACGAATTGTAATTCCTCATTCATATATCAATAATCTTACTTAACTTCGATTATGAGATAATCTTTAAGGGAAATTAATGTAATTATCAAATCGTTGTTCGTCCAGCGACCAACTGTCAGATTAAGTGATTAATTTCTCAACAAAGCTATCCTTTCTTATAAACTCCAAGAAATATTAACCTTCTGGCCTTGAATATTAATTTTCCTGTGTTTATAAAATTAAACTACTTAATGTAGTTAATATTGAGCGCGCTGGCAGCTCTTGGATCTTATCTCATTGACTCGTTTTACAAGCATTTCCGGGAAACAGTTGAATATATTGTTTTAATAAATGCAAAACAAGAGAATATACAGACTACACCATACTGATTATACGTTTATACATATCTTACATGTGACGAACAAGACAACGAATAACAGATGATAGAGAGAAGGAGATTTATAGAGAGTTGGGGAGGGGCGCGCGCCGTAGCACGCGCTGAGATTGTAGGGAGATAGAGAAAGAGAGAATGGTCACGTGTGACCATAGAACAGCAAACATCATAGAATAACGAAATCACAGACCTTTGAGAGCCAACCAAAATGCATCGAACCTTAAAACATTAACACCTCGTTAGAGTGATACTTGCAAAAGGTCGTGTGTGCGCATGTCTGGATCTGAGGGGAGCGCGCGTTCTCGTGTCTGAGGCGCGTTCTCTCGGGTCGTTTGGAGCCGGGCGCGTGCTCGTTGCCAGAGCACGTTTCCGCGGGAGCTTTGAAAGCTGGTTGAAAGTGAAGTTGCTGAAGGAATTCAGGCTCCGTTCGTTCGACTCGTAGGTGGAAACGAACAAAGTGGAATTTGGAAATTAAACAAAAGAAACTTTATAAAGAAAATAAAAGCAGGGAACTCCGTGAGGGAGTTTAGATCGGAGACGTCACATGATGAGCAGTGATGAAGGCAGGAAGCGCAGAGCAAGAGAGCGATTTTTGGGGGAGCTGTGGCCTTTAAAGAATGTATAGCTCCACCTAGTTTGGCACGATTGTCCAATCACCTTCAGTGATCTGAGAGCGGGAAACTCTTCTTTGTCTTGTCTCGTGTAGTTTATGACAGAGCTCCAGGGCTAGTCATTTCTATGACTGGCAAGAATTCATATCGAAATAATCATACCATTGCAGTCTATTATCGAGATTCAACTCCGTTAGATTTAGAGAATTACAACGACATCAAACACTTCATATTAACATTAATAGGAATACAACATTTGATTATTATGCATTAGTATAGACATTTAAAAGTTTAATTAATACATGCTATAATTGTAAACTAAACCCAAATCTGTCATGACATATAAATGGCAACACAGAATGCATTTGGTAATGTTTTAAATATGACTTGTTTGAAGAAAAGTCTCTTGTGTGTGTGTGCTCCAGTCTCAACGGAATGTGTGGGTGTCACGTTACGTCTCTTTGTGTGAGCCATGTTGGTGTGTGTGTGTGAGAATCACGGATTCGCCAATCTGACCAGATGTCAATGCTGCTACAGCAGGCCATAGCTGAAGTATTTCAGGATTGAGGTTCAGGAAATTGTTGTACAAGAGGAAAATCAGTCTGTAGAAGTACAAGATATCATTGAAGAGAATGTTTTGAATTCGGAGATTGCGAGTACAAGTGGATTTGGGATGCTTACGAATGAGAAAATTCAAAATACTGTGGTATGCCTACTAGAGGATGAAAGTAAAGTAGAAATGAGGGATGATGATGCATTCTCTCGAATGTCAGGTGTTTTTTGAAACAGGGTCTCAGATGGAAGATAGCAATCTTTATTCTCTCCGGGAGATTAATGATTTTCTGGATGAGACAGAATTGGAAGAATGGTAGAAATTAGAGATTTTTTTCCCGGACACTGACAAATTTGTTATATCGGTGGTCAAATTGCAGTGAACTGTTGGAATGGATGAATTGAATGAAAAAAAGAGGTTTCGATTGAGGAAAATACTTCCTTCAATCTTCAAACAAATAGAAAAATTAGTCCGGTGCACTGGGTGTTTTTTTCTCCACGTCTCGCCATGCGGTTTTTGGAAGAAATTTGCTACTTTTTGCCAGGTTCTTACAGAGAAGTTATATAAAGGAAATATCTGAATGAACAGACTGATTCTATCCCTCAAAAACTGTTAATTTGTTCTACTTATAACAACATCATGTTGGAAGACCATCATATAGAGGATTCTGACACTTCTGAGACATGGACAATCGATGGAATGTCTAAAAAGGTTTTCTATAACCTATGTGCCAACCAAGAACCAAGCTGCCATTGAGGTGGACAAGGAAGTTTGGGCCAGCTTTCCCCTTGAGAGATCAGTGAAGTTTCCACTAGAGAAACGAACTGCAGATTTGCAGTGGAGACTTATTCACAGGGCAATAGCTACTAACAGATTATGTGGCTCACCTCAATCCAGCAGTAAGTGGGGAGTGTGGGTTCTGTAGCCAAGAAGAGACTGTGGAGCATTTATTTTTGGATTGAATGGTTTAGAGGATTTGGTGAAACTTTCTGAATGCACTTTTATAGGAGGTGTAAAGTATATAATGTCAAAAAAATACAATATTTTGTCTTCTGACATGTTATGGGCATAGCAAAATTAGCAATTTGGAAGACCAGAAAAAACTAATTCTGGGTCTAACTGGAGTGGATCCGTTGAAGAGGTTAATTTCAAATAGATTAAACATTGAGTTTGCTTATTATGACTTGGTAGGAGACTTAATGACTTTTACAGAAAAGTGGTGTGTAAGATCATTTTTAGGTTGTATTTATGAGGAACAACTAATTTTTAATTTTTAAAATATGTCTTTTAAAAAATATGTGTACTAAAAGGTTATGAGATAAGGTGATATGAATAAGGAATTTAATGAATCAACAATGACGTATTGAAGATGAATTGTATTTAATAAAGATGTGTTAAACTTTTCTTTTCTCTTCTCTTCTCTTCTCTTCTCTTCTCTTCTCTTCTCTTCTCTTCTCTTCTCTTCTCTTCTCTTCCCTCTTCCTCTATTTATGAGTTCATTTTGCATGCCATATTCATGAGCAGAGTGGCACAAAAGCGTGAATGGCTGGTGCCACGTCTGGTTTTTGCAGATAAACACTGCGTCGCTGGGCGCACACTATAGTCCCATATTTATTCAGCATTTTCCTGCTCCCTTTTCGATTCACAAAATTGGGGTGTGAAATACGTAGGTCCGGGCCAGGATGTGTTGCCTGCTCCATGGACCTTTGAAAACCTCCCGTGTGGACCACTCCAGTTGAGAGAATGATATTATTCTGCCGGCCAAAGCATCCACAGAATATTGCTTTTCTTATAAAATGGCCACGGTGGCTTTGCACGAGGTTGATCTTGAGCACAACACAGGGAATATTGCTTAGAGCAAGTGGCCTAAATATTTAACACTTATGAAAGATGTGTGTATGGTAAAGATAATAATAATAAGAAGAAGAACTGTTTCTTGAGCACTTAATTAGAATATCAGAATTATTTCTGGAGGATCTTGTGAAAACACATGTGACACTGGAGTAATGAATGATGAAAATTCAGCTTTGCCATGGCAGAAATAAATTACATTTTAAAATATCTTAAAATAGAAAACCGGTATTTTAAATTGTAATAATATTTCACAATATTTACTTTATTTTGATCAAATAAATGCAGCCTTGGTGAGGATACGCACATCCACTTCCTGTGAATCTTTTATTTATTAAATTGCTTGTGTTTAGAATGAACCATACTGCAGCTTCTGTCTGGCTTCAGACCGACATCATCATGGTCTTATTAAAAAGAGCCTTATTCGAGATCCCCCTTTCTCTTTTCCACCTGATGTGTGGCAACCTGTCTATTTGCTCCTCTTTATTGCCTCCTCTCTCTTTCCTCTCCTCCACACTACTTCGTGGGGAAACGAGAACATTTATGAGGTCCCGCTATTGAGTGTGTACTCATAAAACCCAGGGTTATGTTTTAGCCGGCCTGCCCTCTAGGCCTTGATTTTGCAAAGCAGAAGCTGTTCTGATGTGAACTCACTCCGGAGAAGTGGCTATTGTTCTTTATATGCTGCTCGGCACTGAGGAGCCTTTTTATTTCTCTGTTGAAAGTTGCCCTTTAATAGCTTAAGAGACTAAATTGCATTTTTTTCATTTAAGTATCTGTCTGTATTATCTCAGATGTACCTTAGCAGAAATAAAAATGGACACAAATGTAGAGATGTATAGAGCTATAATGGTAATGTGGGTGCCATAACTTGGGTAATTTGGCTTTCGAAGACCGTAAGCACTTACACCTCATCTACACGCGAGCGACAAATCTCTGACAGTAAACTGATACCTCTTTCTATATAGGACAAATGCTTTACAACGGGTCCTTTGTTGCATCCAGTGTAGACAGCATTTAGCTGTTGCGGCGCGACAATGGTTGCGTCCGGTGTACACACAGTGTTATGCAGAAAAATTTTATCTTAAGAATCGATCATTGAAAAACATGAATCAACTACTAATTTGAATGTGGCGCCTGCCAACTTGATTTACTTAATTTCCCCCCTCATTTCTGTCTAGGAGAAACAATTGAGATGTATCTCCTTTTCTATTGGTATACAAACATAGTTTGTTTTTGCATATGGTCACTGCTATCTTACAGATATGAATAATTATTCATATTATAAGACACAGTTGGTTGACTATTTGACTGTTTTCTTTTACATCTGTCTGTAACTGAACCTTTGGTCAAGACTATTTTCCCCTAAAGATGCGGCTGTGGGTTTTGGGAACTCTCTACCTGTCAGTAACAGACATTTTGTGACTGACCTTAGGTCTGAGGGATCTGACTGGCTCTCTTGTGGTTGTGACAGGGATAAACACGCCATTTATCACACCATTTCAATTAGAGTTGCAAAGTTTGTGAATACTGAACAAGCACATGAACATGGACTGTTTGGTATTCATAAGCTGATGTTTTTTTTTTTGTCTGGTCCTTGGCAGTGTGTCTCTCCCTCTTCCTTTGTCTCTCATTCTGCCATTTCTTTTGAAATGTTCCATTATCCGTTCCCCACCTTCCTGACTTCTGCACTTTCTGTCTTAAAGGCAAAATCCCAAGACAATAACAGACACATAAATAAATTAGACTTATCTCCAACAGTGCTCCAGCACCATCTCCATCACACAGCTTTGAAATGTGTGTGTGTTCATCAGACTAAGACCCATATTGCAGTGGTTTGAGCAGAAGGAGGGACAAAATAGGATTCTCTTTTTCCTTCTCATTCTTTGTCACTTTCTTTCTACAGCTCGCTCAGTCCTGCTCTTTGGGATCTTTTCCTGACGCTTTGTGCGAATTATGGTAGTGGCTTCCATTTAACCAAAAACAAAGGCTCACTCGATCTATGAACCCAATAACGGTTAAATAAAGAAACTGGGTACAATGAAGTGACATACTCACCCTTCAACTATCGAATATTAAATGTGAACTTAAAAGTGTAAAAGCATTAACGGTAACACAAGATTCACGGTGTATTCCAGTGGATCATTCATGGGATACATCGTAAAGTAAATCGGGCAGCAGACCGCAAATGCGCAGTATATGTTGTCCTATTTCATTCTGTTACAGCGGAATGAATACTAAAAAATAATCGGGAGAAAAAGAACGCAGCAGACTGAAAAGAGCTCTGCCACAGATATTCTTGTCATACCATATCACATTAAAATATCAAGCGTTACATTATTCTTCTGACGTCTGAAAATAAAACATGAAGGAAAATTGACAGCTCATTCAGTCAAACTGACAGATAAGGATTAGGCCTATTTGCAGCGCAACCTTATGATTTGAAATGATTTGTTTTAGTCTTCGAGTGGAAGTTCCTCAAACCGGAAGAGCCTCCAATAATTCAAAACGCGGTAAATTTGTCAGGAAAAAGATGGGTAGAGTTCCAAATCTGCTCCTTCACACCTGACTTTAATTTCTAACCGCACTCAAAGAGCTTGATTAGCCGGTTCAGGTGTATTTGATTAGAGTTGGAGCTAATCTCTGCAGGAAACAGGACTGAGCTCCCCTGCTGTAAAGCTGCCTTCAAGGGACGTCAGAATGATCGTATTTACGAGATGAGCACACATGAATGTCACAGCACTGTTGTAATTACCGATAGGAAACTCTGGATTTACTTTGAACTTTCAGACTTGGAGGCAGAAATGACAGTTAAAGAAATACACTGATAGCAAATTGCTATTGGCCAATATAATAATTTTTTTGTTTTTGTTTCTAAAGCTGGCCAAGAAATATTATCCACTGATCTGGTTTATGGTGCAGCATAAATAGGCTAAATGTGTGGCAAAACATGAATGATAAATGCTAAAATGTGGCTTTTCAATAAAAAAAAAAAAATCATAAATGGCCCTGTGGACATTACATCTTTTTCAATTTTGTTAGTTAATTTGTCCAGAATTTTTTTTATCATCTTTTTTCTGAAAGTCATGCACATTTTCTTCACATGTCAAATGATAGGTTTAGAAATGGCATTCTGTGGTGGAAGCAACATTTAAATAATAATAATTTAAATAATTTTTTTGACACTTTAGTCCTACTAAAGTTAATTTCACATTTTGCATTTCATATATCCTACATTTTGTTTTTACCACTCTTTTTCCTTTTTTGTGTAATTTAAAATTACAATTTGTTTTGTTCACAAATCTATTTTTTCATCTGGGTTAACAAGTGTACATTTATTGGTAGTAAAAATCTTTGTATTAGGGGCAAAATTGTTGAGTGTGATGTGAATGAAGTTGTATTTGTTTGTGAAAAAAATGGGATGGTGTATTTTTTGAGGAAAAATATTGAAAAACCCAATTATGAGTTGCATTCACTTGAATGAGTTTGTGATTTTGTAAGAGACAGCATATGAAACATGGTTCAAGGGTTTTAACTTGTACTCAACTACGTTAATGATTACTTACTCTTTGCTTTATGCAAATGAATGATGTGTTAGAGATGCATAGGTGTAAAACTGATGCAAGAGTATTCACTTATGCTCACCCACTGGTGCAATGGAAAAAGACATCCTTTGTTTACCTGAAGACAGCAACAGCTAACATGTGAATTACACACCTTATGTGCATCTGTCATTTCAATTCGTTGTACATGAGCTAAAAAAGGCTTCCTATCTTTATCACATCATTATAATGACTTGTAATCTAAACCTGCATGTAGGAACCTCACAGGAGGACTTGAAGGCAGTAGAAGGCTGAATCACAAATTGCATGCAATCCATCCTAAATTGTTTGCAAGATTAGGATTAGTGCGTCCCAAAACATAGTCCATTGCAAATAGTATGTCAAAGGTCCTCAGATGGTATATTACTTCCTGTGGATTTTCAAAATAGGCATCCGTGCATGTGTTTTGGTTTGATATTACCAACAATTTTTTGCAGCCCTTATGTAAGAAGATTGGTTTGCAATGCAATATCAAGACAGTTGTCATCATATGTTTCAGTACTGTTGTACTAGTTTGCATTTATATAGAATATACTTTAGGAGATAACTGTGTGAATTGCATGTTTACCCTCATAACACTCATATGTGAAGCTAAAGCACTTTTTGTAAGCTACGATGCATAAGTGTCTGCAAAATGCCTCAAATGTTGATGTACTTCGTTTTTTTATAGTAAATACTTTATCTTTCATGCTCACGCTTGCTGATTTTACACAAAGAAAAATTCACATCAAAACATTATGTATAGTCAGTATACATTATGTAATTTGATGCGCTTAAGTAGTGCTGTATGAAAGATACATTTTTCTTCAGAGCTGCATTATGAAAGACTCAAGATATTTGCTGTCACACACATATCGATGTGGTTTGTGTGTAAACATAAAACATTCAGAAGTTTAAAACACAGTAAGGATGTCAGGTTTGCTGACTTATTGCTGTTTGGTGAATGTAAAAAGAGTTCCTGTATATGTGTGAATGATTAAATGAGAGAGATCCTTGACTTTAGATGAGAGACGTCTTGACTTTAGTCTCCATCACCTATAGTACACAATTATGAAGACAATGTCTAGTACACCGATCTATGAAGTGTACTGTATTTTAGGATTCATTTGTTTTGTTGATGTGAGCACAGCTATTGAATGTGAAGGTGATCATTGTATTTGATTGAGCAAATATAAAATAAAAAAAATCCAAAATAGGTCACTCAATTTTGGTTTTCCATCATAAGATATAGGCCAAACCCTCTTTCCTGCCTCTCTGGGACGAATTCACAAAACTGTTACACCACTTTTGCGTGTGGTATTTCAGAACTGTCTTTTTCACTAACCACCCACAATCCAATTTAACCAAACTCTAAATAGCCTACTGAAATATAGTTAATAAAATATTTTTTGCCGGTGAAATCATGGTCAGATAATGTGCTCACACTTGTGTACTCTAGAAAACCGTGTGCTCTGTTGTGTACTGCACATTTTGGCAAATGCAGAAGGTCATCTGAGTTACTTTGCACAGAAATAGTAAGAGTCATATGCTAATCCAAACATAGCCATTCTGGTAGATCTGGCTGATTCAGATGACCTTGACCTTGACCTTGACCTTGAGCTAAGAGGTCAATATCACTCACTCACCAGTTAGTCAAGTTATAAAAAAAAAAAAAAAAGTCAGACATTGGTATAGCTCTATATGCTATCGAAATTGTGTAATGTTTTTACAATTATAAACACAATTGTTTATGTTTCAGTTTTATTTGCAAAATTACTCATGATTTAAAGAAGTTAAATTACACACAGCTATTTAAAAAAAATAGTTGTGCTAAATCTAGTAGCAAAAAACAAAGTAATTATATTAAAGTTACCATGGGTAATCAATTTAAAAGGATGTGATGATATTAATACAAAAACAAAACCCCCAAATTAGAAAACAGTATATATATTAAATATATATATTTACTACCGTTCAAAAGTTTTGGGTCAATAATATTTTTTTTAATGTTGTTGCGTCTTTGAGTTTTTTTATGCTCACAAAAACTTAATCTATTTGATTGTAAAAACAGTAATATAAAATATTACAATATTCTTTCAGAATATTGATCTTTCAGAAATCTTTCTGATTTGGTGCTCAATAAATATTTCCTATTATTATCAATGTTTAAAACAGTGCTGCTTAATATTTTTGTAGAAACCATAATATTTTTTAGAAAGTTAGAAAGTAGAAAGCAAACGAAATAGGAATCTTTAATGTCATTTTTGACTATTTTAATGGGTCCTTAATGAATAAAAGTATTTATTTATTTCTAAAAAATCTTACTGACCTCAAACTTTTAACACATAGTTGTTTCACTAACCATAAAAGAAACATTTTATAAATAAGACAAGTGTTTTTTTAATTTTCTAAATAAGATAAGTGTTTTTGAATATTCCCTTATTCGAGGTTGTGCATCTTTTTCGGTAGCTTGATACTAGAAAAGATAGACTATTGAAAAAAGTATTAGTAACACCGCTGGTGTGTGTGTGTGGTCTAGAATTTGTCCCTGTGTGTCGCAGGCGGGTCTTTGCGGCACCAGGAGATGTAAATTTGGCCTGTAGCCGGGCGCAGGGCTGGCAGGAGCAGATGAAAATGAAAGGGTGGATGGAAAGATGCAAGAGAGAGGCAGTTCTGTGCCTGTGGGCATGATGAAACATGGATGGTTTGAGGCAGAGGGGAGGGATTTAAGGGTCATCAGGCATGGCTGTCTGGGCCAGAAAAGATAGTCCGGGTCCAGTTGAAGAGCAGCGCTCTGAAGGGAGATTGATGGAAAGGCCTTCTGTCGTCCATTTCATCCCTTGTTTTTTTTTCTCATCTTCTCATCAAACAGCCCCAAAGGGCATCAGCATTGAGCTTCAGCTGTGTGAAGGTCAGGCATATACCAAGGGTCCGGCACATCTGTGCTGGAGATTCATGCTTGCTCATACGTGAGCCCACACACACACAGAGCTGTATGGAGGTGCGTTCGCTCGGCCCGCAGCCTAAAGCAGGGCAGCTCAAATCCGCCTGTCAAAACAAAGCTGTCCAGCATCATCCTCTCTAAGGTCATTCTTCTATGCATGTGCGTTTCCTCTGAGATTTCGCTCGGGGAGGGGAGGCGCATCACCGCTCTAAAGCCAGATACCCTGACGCCAAGGTTCATATCATTGACGCATCATTAATAATTGATCCATCTAACTGCAAGGCTTGTCGCTCACACTTCCTGTCGGCATCACCCGCTGTGTAGCAACATGTACCAAAATATTTGTGACGGCATTTAATATATCAAAAGTGAAATGATTTTTTGCGTTCCTTCGCATCCATCTTTCTCGCTCCCTCCCTCTCTCTCTCTAGCTTACACCCAGTGGATTAATTTAACGAGCTGTCGAATGCTGGTTCTTTGAGGTCCTCGTTAAGGCTGTCATGTAGAATCTCTTCTTGACTGTTGGCTGCCATGACTAATTGACTTATTCCGCAGGCCTAAGTGATGCTGAAAGCGCTCATATTTCATCTTGTCCGTTCTTTATTCGTGTTTTTTTTGGGGGGGGGGTGAAGTGTCAGTTGGCAATATGAGCTGATAAGAGCGAGCGATCGCCCTCGGGGCCCCTGAGGCCGTAGGTAAGGGCATCGAGATGTCTGTGACATCACGTCCTGTGAGCACGGATGCCGTTGCTCTGGATATCTGCATCCCGTCTCACATTGCAGGATTCTATCTCTGTTATCTTCCTCTCTGTACCCCACACGTTCACTCATAGCATCCTCCTACAGATTGAGAGCTCTCGTTTTTCTCTTTATCTTTGGGCTGAGTTCATTATCTTTTATCAAGATTAAAGGCCTCCGCTCTTTATCTTTCAATCGCTCCCCCCACACACTCCCGTTTGCATCGAAAAGAGGACTCTGTTCACTCTTGTAATGACTGCATCAATCTGAGTTTGCAGAGTACTGTATGTCGATAACGCACAGACGTTAGCTCTATCCACATTTGAGGTTTGTCTGAAATTTCTATATGGGTATGTACACACACCGCAGCAAAATGTGGTCTAAATATGGTTGCTGTCACACTTGGATTTTCAGGAGGGAATTTTGAGAGTGAGCTGGTTTGGTTGTTAGAATTCTAGGAATATATTTTACCCAAGTATGTGAGCACTTGATTAACTAAAGACATTGCTTTCTGCGCTCACATTAAATGTTTTAAAAAGCTTTTGTAATACTTTACAATATGGTTCCATTTGTTAGCATATTCATAAGATTTTATTGATCTAGGTTAATTTATAAATAAAATGGACAGTTAATACAGTAAAGCAAAACAATAAGCCACTCAAGATCGTTACAATATTTTTACCATATATGTGATATTTGGTAATATGGTGGCAAAAGCAATATGAATGGTATATACATTTGTATTTATATAAATTGGTGGTAGTTGATGAGATTCCTCCATCCATATGTAAAGCACTTTGAATACACAGAAAAGCGCTATATACATGTAATGAATCATATATATATTAGTAAATATTTTAACAAAATAAGAGGGATCATACAAAATGCATGGTTTTAATTTGGTACTGTCCTATTTTTCATAAAAGATGTTTACATGTAGTCCAACACACACACACACACACACACACACACACACACACACACACACACACACACACACACACACACACACACACACACACACAAACACTCGCACACACACACAAGCTGAATTTATACAAATTACCCTGTTCAAAAGTTTACATACTCTTGATTCTTAATACTTTTTGTTGTTACCTGGATGGTCCACAGCAGTTTTGTGTTTGTTTTATTTGTGATGGTTGTTCTCGAGTCCCTTGTTTGTTCTGAGCAGTTAAACTGCCCAACATTCTTCAGAAAAATCAAGCGAATTCTCCCCCTTGGCGCCGGTCCTGGCGAGAAGTGAATCAAACTGAAGCTCTCCATGTTCCGTGTGATTGGCTGTTTGTCGCACGTGTCACACTTTCAGGTGCATGCACTTCAGAGTTAATCGCAAACTCTGGATTACACCTGAGTTGACAGAGAGCGTTTATACCGAGTGCTGTGAGCCTGTTGAACCTGATCTAAACCAGGTTGGATATGCAGATGAAACTCGAAAAATTTGAATATCGTGCAAAAGTTCATTTATTTCAGGAATTCAACTTACAAGGGGAAACTAATATATAATATAGACTCATTGCATGCAAAGTGAGATATTTCAAGCCTTTATTTGTAATTATAATTTTGATGATTATGGCTTACAGCTTATGAAACCCCCAAATTCAAAATTAGATTGTGAAAAGGTTCTCATAGCTGTAAGCCATAATAAAGGCTTGACATATCTCACTTTGCATGTAATAGGTCTATATAATATATTAGTTTCACCTTATAAGTTGAATTACTGAAATAAATGAACTTTTGCATGATATTCAAATTTTTTGAGTTTCATCTGTATATGGATTTGTCAAGTCTAAACCTACTCCTAAACTCAGAGTTTGTGTGAAAGGTGCTTTAGATTAATAAATGCTGTGTAACTCATTTCATGTTAACTATTGCGTTATCTGATATTGGCAAGATTTTACAATAAAGTTGAATTTCTGTGCTGATGTTGTTTTTTAAGATTTGATGGTTGAATTTTGATTGGACTTGTTTATTAAATAATGTTGAGTCGATTGTGAAAGATATTGTTTCTGCTGTCACCATATTGATTCCCAAGGACAACACGCTGACTCTTATGATATCTTTCATCGTATTTTAGAGTCACACATGGCCTGTATGAATCTGTTTTCTTATTTTCTTTTGTCTTTTTCGACTCTCGTTTCAACTCTATCTGCTTCTCACACCCTGTCATTGGTTATGCTTTAATCAGCGTTATTGACTGCTGCGTTTTTTGATTTAGTTCAGTGCTCTGGGCTGGAGCTGCTGAGTTCTCCTCTCGTCCTTCTTGCCTCGTAGCAAGGGAACAAAAAGATCCTCTCAGCAAGCCCCAATCAGCATCAAACTCAATTTTCCTGGGCAAGCTGAGACAGGGCTAACCCTGCCAAGACCAAAGAGAGAGACTGAAAGAGAGCGAGAGAGAGTCCATTCTTTCTCAGCCACCCCCAAGGGCTGCTTTCTACCTGCTGAAAAAGCAAAGAATGGGAAGTGTAATGTGCCACACGTATACACACGCACATACATCACCTTTCTTGTGCACGACAGACCAGTAGTCCTTAGTCGCTGTGCTATTAGACGACTGTTGGGTTCTCGAAGATAAAATCTGACAATAAAAGAGAAATATGACAGTCGGGATTGTGGGAAAATCAATAAGCAAGACTTCTGTGAGCTCTGTTTTCTGAGCTCGGGGCAGAGATCATTTTCTCTCATATCCTCACTAATATATGTATAAAGAGATCATTTCGGTGAGTTAGAAAACCAACAATCTCTTTGTTTTTTAGATCGCGGTAGCGCTATAGAAGAAAGACATCCATCTTTGCGCTATTGCTCCTTTGGCACCTTGGACAAAAATAGCAGTTTAGTACCTTCTCAGAGAAATCACAGTTTATGGCCTTTTAACAGGTGAAATATGCAGTGATTATTCCAACACTTTGATGCCTTGTTTGATCGGCTCAGATCTCCCGCTTTTCCCCCCTCTTGGCTTTTACTGACTGCCTATAATTATTTTAGGGCGTTGTCAGATCTATAGATAGTTGGCTTTGTTTCCGAAACAGGGTCTTAATTTGTTACAATGTTGCATTTTGTGCGTTTTAGCCAATTTCTATGTATTTAGTTCAATAAACACATGCAAGGGTTGATAGTGTTGATGATTTACCTTGGATACGAGCAAGAGTGAGCCTGTACTGTATTCGCGCAAGTGCAATCAGGACGGCAAATGAATGGCAATCCACTGTCTCAAAATAGTCTGTTTGCAAGCAGCAGAAAGTCGCCAAATTACTCAAACACAATATTTTGTTTATGCATCCATTGTAAATAGTTCTATGAATATTGACTCGTCAAGTATAAATGGTTCGATAATGTTGATATATTATAAGCATTTACATAGGGACGCAAAACGATACCCTCATCTTGTTTCTCTTCATTTTGCATGTTGACACTTCCACCTAAGCATCTATAGGAAAAGCTTAATAGTGCTTGCACCCAAAATTGTATACAAGTCATCATAGAAAGGACAGGAATCCTTCATTTCAGCAGACTCCCCACACTCGACAAATTTTGTCACGGGTTCTTTCATGTTCTTCTGTTGACCAAGGGCAACCTAACATGATAAAAAAATGTTTGTATTGTTTTCAGCAGTGATGGAACATGGCTGCAGGTATATGACAAGCCTTCAGGTACACATGTCGAAACTCAATGCGGACCGGGACCTCCTTGCTTTCACATATCACTGAGATAATTTGGTTTGTTCACATGTACACGCTAAACTGCTCTGAGAGCGTTTGGAGGGCTCAAACGAACAAGGTTCTTAAACTAGAACTAAAATTGCTAGACTGCCTTCTACTGTATGTGAACGCAAACACGTCCCGGGATTGATGCAGGGATGGGGACCTTGTAACATTGCCGGGATCACATCCTGAAGTCACGTGTCTTTCTTTATGGGATGTGTGTGAACACACTCACAGATTCCGGAAAATCACTGGCAATGTGAATGAACCAAAATCAAACAATCCCTGGACACATTATCCATGTATTTTCCAGAATTTCTGTGTGAAAGGGGCTAAAGGGACAATGTCTGACCACATTGGCTATTGCTTGATAAAAACTCATATAAAGAGGATATTGTACTAAACGCCTACTGTAAGTGCCTGATCAAAGATGAGATTGTATCTTTATAGTAGCTCAGATTGTCTTGGAAAGATGAGGAAAATAATTAAATCCTTTCTTTTTCCTTTTTTTTTCTTCCCTATGAACTTAAATTAGAGATTTCTAAGATGAGTACAGAGAGAGAAGGTCAGAGAAAGTCAGGTAGAGAGGATTCTGATTGGAGAGTTGTAGGAAAAATGTACTTTCTTCCTCTACCCAGCTCATTTATCCATTGTATCCGCCCTCTAGACTCCATCCATCCATCTATCGGTTTCATCCTTTAGGCTAAGCCGTCTCTCCCTAGATTACCAGAGTACTGGGGTGTTGTGCAGTGTGAAGGGAGAAACGTAACATCCTTTCTGACTCTACCAATCATACAGTATGTGAACTACCGGTACTTAATTTGAGGGGGAAATTATCTAGTTCAATCTAATATTGATGCTGTCATCGCAATATTGGTTTTATAGGTTAAACCAAGTATCAATCCTGCTAAAAAAAAAAAAAAAAAAAAAGTCAGAGGAATTTAAAGTGGTTGAAATTTTTGAGCTTTGTAGCTAGTTTGTTGTTGATAATCAGTTTGAACCAAGATTGTCTACCAGGTCTAAAACCAGGTCCAGCTGATCAAACAATATAGACCATTTAAGCTATGGTTACTAGGGTGTTCTGGACAACTTTTATGGGGTTGCTCTGTGGCTACTAGGTTCTGAGTGGTAACTAGGGCGTTGCTATGTGGATGTCAGGTTGTCTGGGTGGTTACTAGAACATTGCTATGCGGTTGCCAGAGTGTATGGGTGGTAATAGGGTGTAGCTATGAGGTTGCTAGAGTGTTCTGAATGGTAACAAGGTATTTCTATGCAGTTGTTAAGTTGTCTGGGTGGTTACAAGGACATTGCGGCTGCTAGGGTGTCTGGGTAGTAACTAAGGCGTTGTTACTAATGCAGATAATAGGGTGATCTAAGTGGTTACTAGGACATTGCAGTTGCTAGAATGTCTGGGTGATTACTAGGGAGTTAGTGTCCTCTGTGTTTACTAGGGTGTTTTAGGTTGCTTACTGAGGCAAGTCAAAATACCCCACGTCCAAGTCTCAGTGATACCATCCAAGTCTTTTTTTTTTTTTTTTGCACAATTTATCGCCCACCAGGAAAAATTTGGGAGTTTGATTGCTTCAGAAAGTAATAGCACACCTCTCCTCAACAAGCCACACAATTTGAGGCATCATTTATGCCCGCAGCACATAAGGGATTTAGAGCAAACCCCCTAATCCAAGTATGAGAAAAAAATAACATTGATGCTTCAAGCTTCCCATCCTAAGCAGGTTTTGGCTGGATTTTCCAACTGGGAATATTTATATAATGCATGGATTTCATTTTTAGACTTCAGCACATTTTGGCATTTAAAACAAACTAGGTTCATATATATCATTTGCTCATTTGATAGTAGAAGTGTGAAATCAGGATACCTGATAAATGTTAAAGTTAGCATATCATAGCTGCACAGATTTCAGACACGCTGCCTGCATTCAAATCAAGCACATGTATTCAATGTTTTGTGCGGTTGCATTGGCTGGCTGCGGCACTGGGATCTCTTTTGAGCGAGAGAGACACACAGACACAAAGATGGAGAGAAATTTGTGCATCCCTTTAGCCGAATGTAAAAAGCTATCTCTGGATAAATGTAGCGTGTGTTGAATGATGTAGGGAGGGTTGGCATCATTGTTACTTAGACCACAAGGAGAGCCTGTGTGCTAGATGTGCGAGTTTGTGTGTGGGCTGACGGACTGATGCAGTATTCTCGCGCCTTGTAAAGGATTGCTCTCTCTCGCATGTTGACAGTAAACCTGGCAGTTCATTAATCCTGCCAAATCCCCCTCAAACTTACTGAAGTGTGGATTCTATTTCCACATTTCCCATTAGCCTCTCTTTGTGGATTAAACAGAGCCCTTTCAGAGAGAGCAGCCTAGACCCGGCCCAAAACTGGCTCATATAATTGGGTTGTAATGGATTTCCTAGCACTGTCGCATCCTCAATTTGGTCAGATCCATGGAACAAAAATATCCCCTCGTAAACCTCTGTTTAGTTTTACACTGTTTGCTTCTTACCAAAAAACAGAATTATTCAGTCAGAAGGGTGTACCCTTAAAGGGAAAGTTCACCCAAAAAACCTGGTTTGGAGTTCTTTCTCTTTTTCTTTCTCTAAAGAACATGTGTCTCTTATATAAGTTTTGTGTTCATTTATTTATTTTATTTTATTTGCTTGCTTGCGTGAGGAACAAATTGAAATTTATATAATTATTAACTGAAAATATTCTTTGAGGTTCCGCCCATGAAAAGTAGCCACGTTTGAATCTTTTCATTTTAATTGTATGGAAAAAATTAGGTTTTTATTAAAAAGTTCTAGTCACACAGGTTTGAAATGACAGTTTTAATCTTCTAGTCTCTATCAACCACAAAATCCTGCTGTTCTCTCCTTCTCACCCGGTGTGATTTTTATTCTCCAGCTGTAAGTTGGTACAAGATGAAGGTGACAGGGCGCTAGATGAAACATGTCAGGTGTCTCGCAGCCTTTAGGCATGGCTGTGTGTCGTGGGCGTGACTATGGGCTTCATTGGGATTCCGGGCCTGTCTGCAGGCTTAACTCTCTTTCGGAGCATATGCCGTAACACGTGTATTCACAGGAAATGTTCGCACCTCTGCAACATGCTGCTAACAGTGGTGCAGAAACGCCACTTCTGTCAGGGGTTAGTTTTCGTGTTTCTCCCACCAAATCTTTATTTTTCTCCATCTGATAGATGTACAGTAGCTGCTGTTGTTGTCTGCGGTTATATTATGAACTTTCAAGCCCGTATCAAACCCACCAACCATTTTATGTCTCTATAGGTGTAATGTTAGCATAACCCCATGACAAGAGGTGCTATCAAGGTTACTGTCTCCTTTTAGAGTTATGAGAGGTTCTCCAGGGTGTTCACTAGCTGTGCTGAGTCTGGTTAACCATTGAACTTCAGCTCTTGAGGGAAGCTTGGCTTTTCACACATACAGATTGTTCAACAACTTTTCACAGGTTGCCGGTACATGTGTTCTGAAATGAGGAGGCAATTATTTTTCTTTTTTTTATAAATCAAATGTAAATTCATGTCCCAACTACTTGGTCACGTTTTCCTGGTTAAACATATTACATAACATCAAATTGAAAAAAAGAAAGTTGAAAAGACAACTCTATTTTGTATATTTACATTAACAATGTTATTAATTGTTCTATTTATCAAAACCAAGCATAAATAGTGTTTTCATCCAGTTTTACATTATTGTAATAATGTACATTATTAATTATTTTAATAATTTAAACAACATATTTTATTTGTGAACTGATGTTCAACTGTTCTTTTTAATAGCCAACTTATGTGTGTATCATCGGTCATCAAGCTCGGTAAACACTGATCAAAGACACAAAGATGTACCTTTTAATTTCACCAAGCTGATTGCTCGCTAATAAAAACATAGTTATCATAATTTCAAGCCCTTTCAAGTTTGATTTTAACGTGATGTAAAGCAGTGATCTAAGTGGCTGGGTTGTTTACTTTTTATTTAGTCTTCCCATTAACGCCATCATTTTGTTAATTCAGACTGATTTGAGAATACGCACGGAAATGAGGCGGGACTCATCGCACGAACCAATAGTATCCAATCATAGTGAATAATAGCAAATCATAGCGCAAGGGGGCAATGATTGCAATGATGTATCATATTCTAATTCCATCATGTAAGCAAGTCAACAGTGATTACAAGGTGTTTGGTTTCATTTCTTTGACGTGTTCTATGCGTCGCCATGCGTCTATTCTTGGGATATGGTTAACTTAGACGTCCGTTACATTTACACTGACAGCCCAAATTTTGCCTCGTTTTAGCCTAGACGCCACAGCTGTGTTTGGACGGCTATTAAACGTCTTTTAAACTCAAAATTGCTTGCTGTTCCCTGTGGTGCCACTAACATTGTGTGTCACTCTTGTGAGCAATATCCAGAACATCATCTCCTGATATCTCCCTGGGCTCTGATAGGTTCCTGGCCTAACGAGTCTGCCAAATACCACCTCGTTAACACTCCTGAGGGTGATGGGCCATGCCTAATAAGCTCGTAAAGTAACGAGCTGCTAAATTGTGTATGCTTGTTTGTGTTCATTTTGGAGTCGGCATTAAAAAGACCCACTTGTGTATACTGAGCGACAGAGGTGAAATTGCATTAATGGAGACCACGGGCTTGTGTGTGTGATGGGGCGTAAGAAGTCAGTGTGGAGGTGTTTGCAAGAAAAAAGAAAAAAAGTTGTCCTGATAACCAGCGTCATTGCCAAATGTCGTTTGCTTATTGAGCGTCTGAAGGGATGCATTTCAATGCCTGCCTTCACAGAACATTTACGGATGCTTGGTTATTTATGTGTGTGTGTTAACGTCTGGACTTGCCGCATGACAGACTGTAAGTTGATCTCTTATTTGCGGTCATTACCTGCCTGAACGCTGCTCAGTCACGCTTGACTGCACGTATTGTGTCTCTGTTTGTGCATAAGTGTGTTCCTGTTGGTGTATGTGGTTGGCTCTGTTCCTCAGAGGTCAGTGTGTTTATTAGTGTGGCTCTTTTCCTTTAGCTCAATGATCCGCCTCAGACCCCATTCGGATGGGATTTAAATGTGTCCACATTTTCTGAATCTGTCCAAATTTCCCCTTTTTATGACCTCACATAGAGATAGCCAAAGTTCTATTCCGCTCTACTGCGCTAAGAGACCATGCAACTCCTTCTGGTCAAGAATATCTATACTGGTACCTCTAATAATTGTCTATAAAAAAATGTGTGATTGCTGCGGGGAAAAAATGATCAAGATATGTTCCAAATTTAGTAGTTTAGTCGTGATGCCTCCATAATCTAGAATCTTTTATTTCAAGATCAGTCCACTCATCCCTACGTTCATCTTGTTTCCTTCTAACGCATATTCAGTTAGTGGAAAATGGCCCTGATATTCTCCCTCAGAAAGACTCTTTATATGATACGCTGAGAATGGGTCTCTCTCCATGCAAAGTCATTAATTTTGCCTTTCTGTTTAGGATTAGATCAATTTAGATCCAATTTGGCTGTCCCTTGGTCCCAGAGTGCAGGAGGGCCCAGAGCTGGAGCTAATTCACTCTTGCTGTACTCAGAGGCCTGTGCAAATGAAGTGAGAACATTATGATGAATGATCCCTCTGATGGCAGCTACATTAAAGCAGCATTAACTAGCATTTCGCCCCAAACCCCCTGCACGCAGCAGAAGCTAACTGCCTGCCTTCGTCACTTATTTGGTCTGCGCCATCTTTTGAAACCCTGTTTTTATTCAATGAAAATGTTAGGATTCGTCGAAGGTTTCTTTCTCCCTCTCTGTATTCGTTCTCTCCCGCCCCTTGCCCTTTTCTTTGCCCCTCACCCTTCTATCCCTGTGAGATTTAAGAAGAGAGAGAGCTTTGAAGGATAGAAATGAGCTGCTCTTCTCTGTTGGGCTCCCTGATTGCGAGCTGGTCATTACCATATGATTATTAGTGATGGACTATTGGCCTCCCAGATATTCCATTATGAATCAGCTCTCTGGGAGCTCATTAGAGCCCTGCGTTTGGGCACTGTCAGTGAGGCCTGTTCCTTCTAGGAGCTGTCTCAATCAGACCCGAGCATGCGGCTTTTAATAAGAGTCCTGAACCACACGTAGGGACCCGAAGTCACAGGGTGGATAGATAAAACGAAAAAGAAAGGTTATAGAAGTATCATATCTCATGAGGTGGGATTTCTCACCAACGGGAGAATGTTGATTTGTTCAGTTTTCATGATTGTGGCAAAGAAAATAAGAAAATGTTTGACCTTGTTGACAGAAAATTATGGAATATAAAGTGCTTACAAATAACAAATAATGTTAATAGCGAATATATAAATATATAGACTACCGGTCAAAAGTTTGTGGTCAGTTACCTTCTTTTTTTTTTTGTTTTTTTGTTTTAAAGAAAGAAAGTAATAAATTTGTTCAACAAGGACACATACCATGAATCAAAAGTGACAGGAAAGAGAATTATAATGTTACAAAGTATTTCTATTTCAAATAAATGTGGTTCTTTTGAACTTTCTATTCAAAGAATGCTGAGTCACGGTTACCACAAAAATATTAAAATAGTTTTCAACATTAATAACAAGAAATAAATATTTGATGTGCACCACATCAGCATATTAGAAGGATTTCTGAAGGATGTATTTTACTGTATGTTTATTATACTTCTTACCAAGGCTGCAAAAACACAGTATAGTGATGTACAGTAAAGTTGTTTAATAACAGTATAGTACAGTAAAGTTATTTGTACATATTCATATTTAGCAGTAGTAATTACAAAGATACATTTATTATGCTTTTATGTTTGCAACCATTACACATCTTGTCCCATATCTCAAGAATCTGTGTTATTAGCATTACCATCACTCCATTTTCTTTTCAGTTGTTGCACTTTTGTTGTTTTGCCGCTCTCTCCCTGGCCTGCTGTTGTTGATGGTGTTTGTTATTCAAAGGCAGGTGCATCCATCATCAAAATGCAATTTAATTTTTCTTGTGCACTGATACTCCCTGCATCTCTCCTGTTCTCTGCGGTGTTGATAAAGTTGCTGACTTCTGCCTATCCTCTAGATGAGATCGATACCTGTTTGTTTACGGTTATAATAACACTGCTGGCCTCTACCCACAATGCCTGTTTTAGTCAAGGATTTCCGTGCGTACCATTTTAGTGGTTAAGATAGCATTGCGAGGGCTTGCGAGCATTTTTGAGGGAGGAACTTTGTTCTATGTCACTTTAGAGCTACTGGTGCAACTGTAAATGTAACTGTTATTGGTTGTATTGCATTGTTTCGTGCCATCACAAGTCTTGCATTTGTTCAGCTTGAGTGGAATCAACTCCGACGGGTGACCTTGTAATCGCATGACCTCAGATAAACAGAATTTGTCAATGCTGTCGGCCAGTCGTGACAAAGCCTGGCAACTTCACACAAGCCCCATAGTGGCTGCCATGCGTGATGTCTGATTCAATAGGCTGCATGATCAGTTGGAAATGTCTTTTAAGGTGTCAGATGCATGCAACTGTCACAAAAGGTCGTTCTGGAGGCAGGCCCTGTTCCAAAATCAAATAATAACTGAGGGTGCTCTAGTACTGTGCAGATGTCTAACTTTTCTAGATGTTTACAGTGAGACAGTTAAGATTATTTACAAGTCATCACTTTTACCAATAATTGGAATTGAAATTCTCAAATATTTTGCTACGAATATTTTTCTGTTAATCTATTAATCTGCCTTTACATTGCTTTAATGTGTCACTATTTTAACACGTCATATTTCTGTCCCGTGCAGAGTGAATCCAGCATTTATATGTAGATGTCACTTCAGGAACGTTGCAGCATGCTTTGAGCTACCAACAATGCACAATTAGTCTCTTACTTGCATTGTGTCTATACTTTGTTTGTTAGTGAGAGGTTTCGCGAGCCTGCATAACTCAGCACTGAATGAGCTCTGACATTTTGAGCGGTGAGTGGATGCTGACTAACATAAACACCTCTGATTGGCCATTGTGTGCAAGAGATTAACAACTAGGTATGTGATTGGCTACATTGCAAAAAGCTACAAAAACTAATCTATTGTAAATAGATACATTTGAAGTTCTCTAGGACGCAAACACTAATATGCACTGGAGAGTTTGTCAAATCTGTTTTGCCAATGTATTATTACAGTAGGGTTAGGGTTAGGGTTTGAGGGTCCTGTAGAACCGGGCCGGTCTGGAGGAATGTGTTAATACTAAAAAAGGTGAGGTAGAGGACTGAAAAATAAATAAAGGTGAGGGAGGGAGAAATAAATAAACCACGACGTTGACGTCTGGCACAGATTTCCCAA
Source organism: Phoxinus phoxinus (assembly GCF_949152265.1). Lineage (NCBI taxonomy): Eukaryota > Metazoa > Chordata > Actinopteri > Cypriniformes > Leuciscidae > Phoxinus > Phoxinus phoxinus. The sequence goes on from NC_136892.1 coordinate 23,079,048, forward strand.
CCTTTAAAACCAGTCATCCATGTTTAAGAGGTGTGGGTGCGTGTGTCACAGAACTGCCCTTCATTCGATCCTTCCTGGTTATATAGTTTGTTCTCGGGTGTTGGGCCCCTGCATCGATTTCCCCCTCAGCTGACGTGTTTATTGTTTCAGGGCAGGAATACTGTCAATAAACCATAAAAGATAGGGAAAAAATAGGGCGCAATGGAAAACATAAGGGACATTGTAAAATAAAAACATCAAGATTGAGTGGCAAAATGGCCTGTACCGACCACGACCCTCGCCATCGTTTGTTTTTCACAAGGCAAAGCAGAGGATATTAGCACTTGAGGAATGGGGCCAGACTTCATCACCTCTTCCCAGGAAGGCGGGCACTACATCAAGCTCCTATTGCATGCTCGTCCAGTCCGGCCGGCCCGGTAAAATCATGTTTACCCAGCAGAAAATAACACTAGCGTCGGTAAACAGCCAGTTTGTCACCAGCATGTCGCTGTAGCAGGCGAGAGGGCGGCGTTTGCCATACATTCTTCGTAATTGTCCTCAAAATGATGGCTGTTGGCCATTCCACTGTTGCGGTGACAGGGAACAATTGAGAAAAGAGGAAGGGCGAGGGGAAAATTTCGTTCTGCTTTCTTTTTTCTTGCCTGTCTTTTGATTATAGCCATCCCTTATTAAAGTGCCAGGCTGCGAGTTGAAGAAATATATCAACCCTATTGAAATTAGCTGCAGGTCTAAGATGATTTTTTTCCTTCCTGCCACCCTCCAACCCGGCTGATGGTGGAGCAGATGAATCAGCAGCATGGGCTCTTAAGAGACGCCAGGCTCAGACTAGAGCAGGGGAGATGGGTGACAGAGGAATCTGCTACACCATTAATTACTGTAATGGTGATGCAGCAGGCGGGAAAAACGGCTCCGTGTATAATGAGGTCCGTGAATAAAACTCACTCTCTGTGTCGTGTGCCCAATAAACAATGAGTCCAAGGGAAATCTGGGGATCAAATTCCTGCAGCAAGGCGGTTGTAAACTGGACGTAGGTGAGTCAATGACTGCGTGTGCACCAAAAATGTGATTTACTTCCAATAATCAGAGTAAGGACTGATTCTCTTTGTTCATTCTTTAAGAATTGTGGTTATTTTTACTGGCGTGTGTTTTCAACCATTAAACTGCATTATATTCATGTCACTCATGCATGTCATGCACCCCAAAAATGCACATGCGCACTTTGGTCTTAGATGAACAGATGCGGTTAAAGTGTTTACTGAACGGGCTTGTTTATTGAGAAAATCGCCACATGCCATGTTTTACTATGAATATGGTTGCTACGATTATGAGCTTAATCGCACCAATTTGTTCAAACTTGTGTTTACATGAGGTAAAATTTAATCGCAATATTGCCTAAATCTTATTAGAATCACATTGTTCAAATGGCAATAAATGTTGTCATGGACACAAGGCTTATTTTTTGATGAGCTGGTTTTTAATTTCTGAATTAAATATGTATTTTTTTCCCATATTAACATACACTAATCATACATTAGTCTCGTAATATCAATAATTGACTTATACAAGGTATGGTTAGCTCATACACTCTAAAAAATGCTGGGTTGTTTCAGCCCATGTTTTGGTCAAATATGGACAAACCCAACCGTTGGGTTAAAAATTTTACAAAAAAATTTAAACCAACAGTTGGGTTTGTCCATATTTTACCATTTATTTTAGTGTATTGTAAAAAGTCATATGGTGTGTCTCCTCAATTTCTTTTTTTATATTTTATAATATGAAAAAAATATATACTTTACTGAAACATAACTTATTTTAGAGTAATTACCGGTAAACAGGTATTCTTGAAAATAGCATTAACTTTGTTTCTAAAGCATATAAAACCAACATGGACACAAAAAAGCATGTGTGTTTTAAACTTGTTTTGTTTTTTTCATCTAGATTTTGTTTTTTGTTTTTTTACAAACTTATGTCGTTGACCCAACATTTAGGTAGACAGATGTGCACGGAAGACCCAGCACAGCGGCCAGCTGTCGCTCCGGTGTAAGAGGCTAGTATGTTTTAGAGTAAAATTGTTAAATAAACACTCAACCCTCTTCTCATTCAGTAGTATCATCCACCCTCGGTAATTGCAGCAGCAGATCTTACAACCAGCTCTGTGAAATATAAATGATTGCTATGAAAGTTTAATTAACTTTATGTAAGCTTTTCCTCCACTGGAGACCTTGGTTAATATTCTAAGATCGCAAATGCGTGACCTTGCAATGTATGTGTTTTACCTAACTAATTTCATCAAGGAGACTGGATACTACTGTCAGTGCTCGGAATAATCAATAGCTCTGATTGGCTTTAAACATCCTTCTAGATAAATTGCTGCCTTTCGTTGGACCAAGATTTTGTTGGATTATGATGTCACAGATCATTGACCCTGAACATTGGCTTAGACCTGATCCTGGCTCAAATAGTAATGTCCCACCATGCATTGCTTCTCAAATCAGTATAGTCAATATGGTAAATGCATCTTGATGGTTTTCTGCTGTTTTGACAGATACTAATGAGGAGTGGAAGAAAAAAAATGATTGATGTACTGTGTTGTAAGTACAGCACAGAGCAAGAGTAAAATTTAATCCTGCTCACTTTAGAGAGTACGTTGGAGCAAATGTGATGAACTTAAGTTCGCATATAAATATAACAAGACATTAATTCTATTTCTTTTTCTTCAGAGCATAAGCTGTAGGATGTTTAACAACTTGACCTACTCTTGATTTGCAGTGTGCATAAAAAGTGAAACATGAAAACGAGCTTAGCACTTTAAATCTTGAAATGAATTTAGCACAGTGTACATAGCTAATTAAGACATTAGATTGGTTGACTTTTGCAATCAGTCTTTAACCTTTGTCATAAATTTAGAAACATGGGGAGGAAAAAAAAGAGAACAAGGAATTAATTTGCTCTAAGATGTGAAACTAGCCTGTGAAGAGTATAACGTCATTATGACATTGCTTGAAAATCATAATTAAAGCCTTCTTATGTTTAGACTTCTTAAGATGCGTCAAGTCAGACTGAGATATAATCTGCATTAAGACCCTCATTGAAGTCAGTCAGCTGTTTTCTACTACGGACTTTTTTTCATTTTAACTTGATATATCATGACCTTTCCATTAAGTTGACCTGAACCTCAGCGGCTCGATCCTACAATGAACGTTCTGGGTTTTATTGAGAGAATCTCTCATGTGTACAGTAATGTACTTACAATGGATGTTTGTGCAACATTCATATTCGTTGCCAGCCTCTTCTCTGATTGTCTTCATCAATGAAATGGCAAAAGGGCCCAAAACGTGTTATTGTTGTGTAAATCATACTATTAGCAGTAGAACTACTGCTCTAGGTGGTGAATTAACATTTTAAATGCATTACTGTATACACAATTTTGTTGTTTTTGTGGTTTAATCTGTTGATTGAGCTTCAAGGTATAATTCACCCCAAAAAAAAAAATTCTCACATTCATAGTTTCAAACATGTATGAATTTTCTTCTTTGGACCCCCCAGTTTTTGTCCACATAATGAAAGCTAATGGGGTCCAAAACCACCCCATTGACTTTCGTTCTTTGGAACTTCTATTTAACTCAGATTTCTTTAACAAGCCTTATATCTGTTTGTTATTTTTTGCCTGCATATAAAAGTTTGGCCCATGAGGTGTTTGAAAACGCAAGCGTTGCACATCAATCATAACTTCTTAACCACAAACCTTCCTGTCAGTCACAGCAGAGGCATTGTGATGGCTTCTTTACCACTGTAAAAATGCAGGGAAAACATTTCTCACTGAAGACGACACACTCCTGTGGCTGACACGATCCAGCGCTGAATGTTCTATAGAACCGATCTATTTTGGATGTGAACCGTGGCCATTGGCAGCATTCACCAGTGTAAATAATGTTGATCTAAATAGCAATGAATCAATTCCCACGCCATTCCCCTCTCTCCACTCACTGGCAAAAGCTTCATTCCACACTGAGCCAAAGTATTGGGTTCTATCTCAACATGAATGGCACCATGGCAACGACTCGTCAGTTAAACATTCAATTGTATTCTCAAAGCTTCAGTGAATAACAATTATCCCAGAGTTTTTGATGACTGTTGCCCCCCTTTTTTTTTTTTTTTTTTTTTTTGGAATTGCTTTTTAACGACCAGAAAATTGAATTTGTGAGTAACCCATATCCCAGAGTGCAGTCCAATTTTTGAAATATGAAATACGGAATATTTTGATACACAGCGTCCCTACTGAGTATTTCATGGTTATCAGCTGCAGTTTCTGTGGAAATTACCAATGACTCCCCAGCGATTAGCGCAGTCAATGTATACTTCAGAAGTTCAAAAGTAATTTCACTACTTACACTGGCACTGTAACTAATAGCCTGCTGCCTTCAATTAATGGCAACCTCTGATTGCGTTTGAAAGTTTGTGACACAGCACTCTTTTCCTCACTCCCACACACTGCTGGATGTCTTCTGCAGCTCACGCTTGTGCTAAACTCACTGCTGCTTCAATTACTCCTACGACCGTTGAGAATCCACAAACACGGACTTGTTTAATTCTGGGTGTGGGTGTGTTTTTGATGTGCATTTCTCAATTTTGTTTTGTAGAAAAATAGTAGTTTTCATCATCATCATCATCATCGTTGTTGGTATTGGTGCTGACTGTCATTATCATCATTGTTCAAAATGACTTTGTGGTGGTGATGATGAAGATGTAGATCAGAACAATCATCATTGGTAAAGTATCTTCATCATCATCATCATTGTTGAAATATCTTTAGAATTATAATTATGAGGATGATCAGAATCAAAAGAAAAGAAGAAAGATCGATTTTTGCACCCTAAAAAATGCTGGGTTGTTTTAACCCAATTTTGGGTCAAATATGGACAAACCCAAACGTTGGATCAAAAATGCAATTTAAAAATGTAACGCAATGGCTGGGTTTGTCCATATTTGACCCAAAATTATTTTTTAGAGTGTATCCTCCTCAATCACCACAATCATCATCATCATCAATCATTTTAATCCTCATCATCATTGAATTGAAAAATCTTCATTCTGATCACGATCAATCCATATCTGGATTCGGCTTGTATCACAAATCCGCCTTGTCCTCGTCATCATAAAATGTCTTCATTATAATCATATTCTCTTAATCATCTTCATTGTTGTTATTGAAAAATATTTCAAGTTTCCTACCTTCATCTTCATCATTGTTAATATTCTGATCACATCACACTTATCTTCCTCCACAACCTCCTCATCATCATCTTCATCATTGTTGTTGATAAATCTTTATTTTTCAACCATCATCATCATCATCATCATTGTTGTTGATACATCTTTATTTTTCAACCATCATCATCATCATCTTCATCATTGTTGTTGATAAATCTTTATTTTTCAACCATCATCATCATCATCATCATCATCATCATCACAATTATCTTCTTTGTCATAGTTTATAGAACTCCACCCTACTCATCATCATCACCACCGTTAACATATCTGCATTCCTATCTTCATCATTATGATTCCTGTCACTCTCTCTCAGATCCGCTGCAGTAGTTTGGTGTCTATTTCTGTTCTCTGTGGACTGGGGCCTTTGGACTCTGACTCTGTGTCTAATAATCCACTGTTGTGCTGTGGCTCGCTCTTCTCAGCCGTGACTGCTTCACTCCCTGGGGCGAACCGACCATGAGGGATCAGGCTGACCAGCACAATCCTGTCTCAAGCACTGACAGCAGCCATCCCATCCTATCCCATTCCATCCCGTCCCATCCGCCTGTTACTTCCAGCAGGTCTGTCTGCAGATCAAAGGTTTTTTTTTTTTTCACAGAACCTGGATTCTGGTGATTATGCCATTCTTGATGGCTGTTGAGAAGTATTGAAATCGTGGCTTGGTGATGTCTGAAGTTGTAAGGTTGCGTGTATTGTTAAAACAGTCTGGCGCTGTGTTCCATACATTTGTGGGATTCAAAGATAACTGCTAGGATTTGAAACATATGAAAGTCAAAGCTCATAGCAATAATATATCAGCAGGGTCTGTTACGTAACTGACAACTAGGTCATAACAGACCCCGCTGATATACTATCATGCTTAACGTGAAAAGACAGAAAGTGCTTCATTACGGCAGTACTGGGAGCATCCATAAATCAGAACTGTTTTGACTGTATCCTCAGCTGTTGTAAGAGAGCATCAGCGTCAGTTTACAGTGTGTGCTCATTAACGTCTCCATTTGGCTCTTTTTCATCTCGCTGTGAGGTAGTGCACTGCCGTTATTGAGGTTTAGGCGCTAGTTTCTGTCATTCTCAAAGGAATATTTCAGGCAAAAAATGAAAAGTCTGTCATTATTTCCTTATCCTCATCCCAATCTTTATTTATATCAGGGAACACTTGTGAATATTTGAAGAATTTGCTAGCATCAATCACTAGGGAAAAATTCTGTCCATAACGAAAATACAAGTGATAACTTGCTTATCATGTTATGGTCGATATATAATAAATGTAAAAAAAAATATATATATAATATATATATATATATATATATATATTTTATTTTAATTTTTTTTAAAGCTGAATTTCTAAATTCAGTCATTTTTAAGTGCTATGTTCATTCCCATTTAGGAATTGTTAAAAAAATAATAATTTGGGCATCACAACATTATAAAACAGTACGAAAAATGGATATTCATTAAAGATTACATTAAACAGTATTATTCAATTTTAAAATTGAACATTTAAGAGAGTGTTGTACAAAAATAGAGGTAATCTAAACATAAAAATGAGCAAGCATACACAAATTTCAAATATTGGTCTAAATATGTCCAATATCTACCAATAATGATAATAAACCTCTTATGTCAGCCAATAACCTAGCTTATATATTATGAATCCTGTCAAATATCAAAAAAATAAATAAAATAAAAATGGCCACAGCTATCGTATATGCTTGGCTTGGAAAGTAGGCTAATGTACAAGTCATATTTCATAATTTTTGAAGCTTAACAGACCCATTCCTTCTACACCTTCATTATATTGAGAAGAGTGTCCAGGAAATAAGGGTGTGTAAATAATGAGCGGATATTCCCTTACACCGGTAGCTCTGTGACCGCAGTGATGTTGTCCCAAACGCTTGATGGAAATATCCAGGTTAAGACTGTGACACTCAACATGGCGTCCAGCAGCGCAGAACAAATGTTTGCTATTTATTTATTTGAGTTCTCATTTATTTACTTTCTGGTGTATTAAATGATCTAATGGAACGCACAGCTGGCTGTGTAAGTGATGATTAGGCTTTACGGCGAGGCTCCCTCAGCGGCTTTTTTTGCGGGGGTTTCAGACAGGTGCCCTGTAATCTTTTTCCAAACGACAGTCATTAGAGAGTTTGCAGTATCGGCATTTCTGACTAGCTGAGATTTATACCCGTCTTTGGCAAACAGAGGAAACTCTTAGTCATCAGTGCTTATTCACTGCAGTGTGGGATGGGGGACAGTTAATTAGTTTGTTTGTTTTTGGGTGTTTGTGATGCCGGTAGTAGAGAGGCACTTGAGACGAACATTAAAAGGAAAAGTTGCGAGAGAAATGGGACAGAAGCACCTCAGACAAGAGGCTAAGACACATTCTGAAGGAAGCAACAAAAGAATGAAGGACTAGAAAAGAAAATGGAGATAGTCAGATAATTGAAAAAAAAATCTGACTGGAAAGGAGAAAGAAACCAGAGACGACCGTGGGGGAGTGAGAGAGTGAATGTTGCAGGCTTTGATGAATAGCAAATCAGACTTTGTAAAAACCTCCCTTCAGTGGTCAATCAGAGCCGCAATTTATCTTTGACACAAAGCTGAGGCCCCGGCAAGGATCCCAGAGGACACGGAGACACAGAGTGAGGTGATTGGTCAGTCTGAGCCAGTCATGCTGAACAGACACCCTTTCTCCACTGGAGCATAGAGGGGAGCTGGTGCACAAATATGAGCATTCGAGGCCACAGGCGTGCTTCTCCCTCCATTTTCCTGAAGCGTTGTGTTCCCTTCTCTTAGGTTATTTCTTCAGAAACAGTTAGTCACCCTCATTTTGATCCAACCCTGTAAGACGTTCTTTGAAGGATGTTCAGGAGCTGTCAAGTTCCAAAAACTACAAAAAAGGACTGAAAAAGTAGTCTGCACAACTCTTGCCGCTATATTCCCAGTCTTCTGAAGCCATTCAATAGCTTTGTGCGAAGAACAAACTGAAATTCATCATCATTTGCTTAAAATGTAATTTGTGCAGCTCTCTTGTTCGGTCCCTGTGTGTTTCATAACTAATTGAGATTTGCAAAGTTTGAATATGCAGAAGAACAAATGAGACGCAGGACAAAGGAAAAGCATCTACATTTTGGTCATTCTTCAAAACAAACGTCCTTTTGTATTACAAGTCATTCAGGTTTGGAACGACATCCCGGCTGTTCACACACAGTGCTTTGTTGCACTCCACTGAGCTACTTTTCCATTGGTTTTCTATGTAAACATGTGGATGACTTAAACCATCCACAAGTCTAGCATGTTTTTGAGGGTTTTGCGCATGACCTTAATGATCTTATGGTAAGTTACTTTTTGAGACCATGCAGTTTTTTTCCATAGTCTACCACTCATGTTTTCAACAAAAAAAAAAACACGAGGCATGAGCAATAGAACTCGGGCAAAAAACAGTCTGGAGACATAAAACATATTGAGTCCAACCTTTAGTTTAAACTGATAATCGTTTAGTGTTAATTGCAACTTACCAAAGATCCAGTGATCCACGGATATTGACATGTCCTGACATAATATGTGTTTTGTGTTGTTAGCTGCATTCACGCTGAACCAATGCTGCCACTCTGTCTTTTTGCCTCTCAGTGGGCGTAACCGCAGTGACCCCGGCCGAAGGTGATGTCACGTGCATACCTTCTATTTTACATGTCTGCTATGAGGTTTCTCATTAAGGTATGACACCTTGTAGAATGACAATGGTCACTTCCTGCTGGGACAGAAAATAAACTATTGCTTCGAGGGAGAGTGGAGAAGTTGATGGTTGTATTGACTGACAGTACTATGTTTCCTACACACACACACACACACACACACACACACACACACACACACACACACACACACACACACACACACACACACACCTCAGCAGTCTCCTTAGAGGAAGTCACAGACGAAAAAAAAAACCTCATTCTGTCAGAAGCTCAACTCTTCTCTCGTCCTCCATCCTATCCTCCACTCCTGGATGTGCTGTCACATACTCAGTATGAGAGAACATAGCTCTGCGATTGTTTAAATTAGATGCTTCTTTGTTGTTGTTGTTGTTGTTGCTGTTGTTTTTCCTCAACGTTTTCCTTTTTACATTTTTCATGTAAGCTAATCTATTTTTTTTTTTACTCCTTACGTAATGATTATGGTAATGTATGTGTGAACATTAATGTCTAAAACATAGTTAGTTCTAAAACATCATTGACATTTTCACTCTAACAAACACTTTTATTAGTGGAATATTATTATTATTTTAATTGGTGGAAAACAAAAACTGCATCATTAAAGTAATTTACGTCACACAGTTAGATGATCTTAGAAGTCGGGAGATTATCACACCGAGCATCTACAAGCCTGTAACCCTGGTAGGAGGAAATTTCCATTCTAACCCTTTAACCCGATTCTGATTCTCTGTTTGTGATCAGACATTTTAAGCTGTTAAACTCTGGGAAAGTTTTCAGTGGTCCAGTATTCAAATTCCAAAACAGCGCTAATGTAAAGAAGGCCAGGCTGATTAGCCTACAATATATGAGAGAATATACTCACATTGCGTTTTTACTGAATTATTCATTCCAGTGTGTGCTTTGCTTTAAAACACGAGCTATGTCATATTCTGTGACTGTTTCTGAAGAGCGCAATTTTGGAGTCGTACAGTAAGCGTGTGAGAGTCTGTTATTTTGATGCACAAACAACAAACCTCTCAATCACTGATCGCATGCTGCATTTATGTACAGATACATTTCAGTACATTTGTGTTGTTTCCACACATTTAAGATAGGCTAATATTTTATTTGTCATGGGTACGTTGCTGTGTTTAGTAACTGTAGGTGGTTTATTTAGGAGTTTTTTGGGTCTGTGGTCCTGTTCGGTATTGCAGCTTGACTCGTCTAAAATTAAAACAAGCTCTTTGTTGTTGCTCTGTACGCCGTCGCCTACTATACACTGTGAATTCTGTCAAAAAAAATAATATAGGCTATATATATTTTTTTTTGTTTTTTTTGTATGGGTGCTTGGTGTGCATACATTTATTATAGAATTGTAAGGACTTATATCATTTGCTATTTTGGTCATGTCCTTCTCCAAGGTTTGTTGAAGCTTGCAGAAAATATTTTTTTGGTGAGAATGGGCCTTCAGTCTGATTGTTTACTTTGCTGCATATAGCAAAGGATGACAAAATGTATGTGTTGATATAATAAAAATGTTAAAAAATTATGATTTTAACTGTTAAGAGTTTTTGGTCACACAGTCCAATTCTCACTATTAACTAACTAATAGCTATGACTTTTGCCTCAATAAACTCTGAATCACTGCTGATTAAGAGTTAGTGAGGTAGTTGTTAAGATTACGTATTGGGTAGGATTAGGGGATGTTGAATATGGTCATGCAGAAACAGCCATTAATATGTGCTTAATAATAAGTACTAATAAACAGCCAATGTCTTATAATATGCATGCTAATAAGCAACTAGCCTACTTAATAGTAAGAATTGGACCCTACACTAAAGTGTTACTGATTTTTGTTCTGTTTTTTTTTTTTTCACATGGGCCAGTAAGTACAGAGCCCCTACGTTAGAAAATATGAGATGGGACTGGGAGGAAAAATTATATGTCAATGCTTTTGGGTTCTCTCACAAATTATTTGTGTTCCCCCAAGAAACGTTGCGTTCCCTTGCAAAACCTCTGCGTTCCCTTGGAAAAGTTTTACAAAGAACAAAAAAGCTTTGTGAGCAAATGTAAATTTTCTCTGTTGAGAAAGTTTTTAAATATATTTATCCCTACCATCTCTCCTTTTTTTTTCACCACTATGTCCCTTTAGGGGCTCTGTTAGTAAGCAACCACCTAAAACATGCGAGAAACTACTGAGTAACGCCCTAGCAACCACATAGCAACATGCTAAAAACATGTATCATAACATGAGTTTTGCAACACACACATATTATGGGCCCTATCTTGCACCCAGCGCAATTGACTTTGAACACCGACGCATGTAGCCTTCCTATTTTGCACCCGCGCACAGCGGACTCTTCCCTCCACAGACGCACGTCGGTAAATTAGGGAATGAACTTGCGCTTGCGGGGGCGGTTCAGCGCAAAGAGGAGGCGTGTTCCGGCGCAAAACTGCCCTGGTGCTATTTTCCAGTTTTAGAAAGCAATTGCGCCACAGACCAGGAAAAAAACAGTCTAAAGACAGTGGCGCGTTGCGCGTTAGTGATATGGTATTTTAAGGGCGCGTGCTTGGCCATAATGTAGTGTGTTAACGCGCATCCACTTTGATTCTCTAATAATTATAAACAGACGCAGCAGTTTTCATTTTTGCAAATCATACATTATTCCAAGGAAAAATATTAACACACGAGGGAGTGTCCGTGAAGATGTGAAAAAGATCTAGCCTATCTAGATAAAAAAAAAATAATCTAGATTAGGCTACACATTTACCCAAATTATACGCCTGTTTAACCGAAGCTAATTTGAGTGAGTTTCTCCCATCATCCCCAGTGTCACTTCTCTGTGTTTTACGGCCCTGACGAGAACGTCGCTCTCCTTGCTGTGAACCGCTCCTGGCGTGCGCCGGCAAATCCGCCGTTATAATAGCAATCCGCCGTGGAACAAGCGCGTCTGCTCTTAAAGGGAATGTGAGAGGACGCTCTGATTGGTCTATTTCACGTTACGCCCAAACCACACCTATGAATACTTCAGACCAACCCCTTTTAGATTTGCGTCGGGCGCAAGAGTCATTTATCCGCCGGGAAAATAGCAACAGCGCCGGGATCCGCCCACAAAGTTACTTGCGCTTTGCGCTTTGACACTTGCGTTTCAGATCGTTAAAATAGGGCCCTATATATTTTTTTCCCCCATAGTTTATTATTTCATAATTTTATTATTCAATATTTTAGCTTAAATTACTTAGCAGTTGTTTTTAATAGTGACATTTATTTTCAGACATGTACATGTCATCAAACTTTCCTGTCTGTTTTCTTCAACACGTTTTGAGGGGGTTTGAGTCTTTTCGTCTGTAATGCCTTTACTAAAGCTGATTGATGACATTGCCACCGAAAGAGCTTTGTGTAGCCTTTTTAAAAGCCCATTTGGACTGTAACCGTTGCGATTTTTCATATCTTTGTTAGTTGCACCATGGACTAATCACACACCAACGAGACAGAGAGAGAGGACATTGCCATATTTAACATAGTGAATTAGGGAACGGGTGGGATGTGTTATTTGTCAACTGGCTGAAAATGCAAAATGGAAAATCACCCATTTAAAGGGAATCGACTGCAAGAAAAACATTTGCACGCATCTAATTGAGCCCACTCTAATAAGGCGCTTGATCATAGCTGCTTGAGCACTTATGATATTAATTTAGCAAAGGCCTAATTTCCACTCCTGAAAACACGGCACTTACATAAAAGAAAGGAAGCAAGAAAGTCTTAATTAGATCTATGAATAGACAATGAAGGAAAGCACAGCAGGCTAAATGGAACTGTTTATTGGCTTTGTTCCCGATTCCACATAACACACAAAATGCACATGAACACACTTTAATGCTTCTTGTGTGTGTGTACTGTATGTGATGACCGTCTCTAAACTCCTTTGGGGTAATTAAAAAGGACAGCTCAGGGGTGGCAACCAGATGGAGACACACGCTAGCATCAATCCGTGACGGACATACACCTGTAAAAAAAAGGATCTGCTGCTAATGCTATTCACTTTCCTCGTATCCTACACCAGTCCCAACCATCTGTAGAGTACACACTGCTGTCGCCATGCTAATGCACGCCCTCGTATAGACCTGCTGAGTGCATACTTCTGTTCCTGCACTTCTGTCATACCCTACTTCATCCAGAGCCACCTGCGTACTTTACAAACACGTCCCTCTAATAGCACCCAGCCCATGTGTCACATTCAGTTCCTCAAAGTGCCCACGCTCTGATTTGGCCCTTCTGTTTTAGTTGAAAATAACTTCTCGAGTGCTCAGCTTCACCTCTGTACTAACGTATGCTTCCCATTCCATCCACGTTCAAGTTGACCTCCGTCAAAGAGCGTGACTTGAGAGGGACCTGAATATCATAGGGTGATTTGATGTGGGCCAGTAAGCCGCCCTGAAAACCTTGGCATCAAGGCGTCGAACACCATGTATCCTCTTGTCTATTTCCCACATAATTACTGTATTTTCCCCCCATAATAAATGTACTATCAGCTCTGCCTTGTCAAATCATTCAGCGCTTTTGCGGTGACTAATGTCAGTAGCGTGTGGGACACGGTTGGACAACGAGGCGTCTGTCAGTTCCTACCAGTGCCCTCGTTTTCCAAATCTAACAATTCTTTAATTGGCCATGCACAAGCGACATATGTTCATATGTGATACTGTAATTAATTCTGAAATTAATTGTTTAAAAGTGTCGGCGAATTTAGAAAGGCCATTTTTACAGACGTTGTTCTGGTGGCATTTGTTAATTAACATTGTTTTAATGCGGCTGTCAGCATATGGTGGAAGTCTCTTCCTGGCATCCTGCGAGGAGTCAGTGGTCAGGAGTGAAGCGGAGGAATAGAAGGGAGGAGAAAGAGAAGGCTAAATACAGAAACGGAAGATGGTGAGAGGGGGAAACGGGGCCCTGCAGCGTCTAATGCAACTTCCTGGAAGCAAAATAGGAGGAATGGGAGATTTTGAAAACAGAGAATATAAAAGGTTGATGTGGAATGGAGATGTACTGTTACTCTCACGGTGAGGGAACTGTGAGTAAAAGAAAGCAGAGGAAAGGAAAAATGAGAGGGGATGAAAATTCTATATACAGCACACACTCAATTATTATCATTGTCCATGAGTGTGAGAGTGTATACATTAACGCTTCACCCCCACTTCTAAGAGTACTGATTCTCCCGATGAAAACACATGCGAAGAAGATGCAAAAACAAACTATAATCAAATGCAAGTGTAAAATAACGCGATCATCAATATTAAATAGCATATAAATCAAAACTGAAATGAAATGTCGACCCAGGATAAGCTATACGACTGTGCAAGCATTAGGTGTGTTGATGGACCCGATCTACAGTATGTTTTGATCATCATTCTGAATCCGATCTGGATGTAGTCTTTGACAAAAACGTGAATTTAAATTTGTTTTGCTCAAAACTTACCCACATTCAAGTGTTGATAAAAAAAGAATGCATGAAGCTAAATATATATATTTTTAAAAGCAGAGGGTCTGTTCTTGCTTTTGATATGTTGCATGTTCAGATATTCATACAACAAATATTCTGGGGGCCAAGACATTTTTGTGAAATTGGTCAAAAACGCTGGTGGTGGCTGGCAACTTAAAAAAATAAAATAAAAAAACAGAGAAAGAGTTAATGGTCAAGTCACCTTTATTCTTATAGCGCTTTTATACAATAAAAATGGGTTCAAAGCAGCTTCAGAATAATAAACAGGAAATTAACAGAATTATGAAGAATTATGATGGAAACTTTATTAAATAAGAGACAAGGTAATAATGTCATTATTCAGCTCAATTCAGTTCAGTGTTGTTTCAATTCAGTTCAAATTGTGTCAAATTCATTCATTATGAAACAAGTTCAATTCTACGGAGCCCCTAAAAGGACATGGTGGTGGGAAAAAATCTGAGAAATATTTCAATGCTTTAACGTTTCCTTGAGAAACTTTGTGTTCATTCGCAGAACCTTTTTCGCGAAACTAAAATATGTGTCAGTTGTTATTGACAACTTATTCCTAATCTTTTTTTTCTGTTTTTTCTTGTTCTGCATTGCAATTCACCCTTGGATATTCCTGTATAGGTAAGCTTACATTTCTTTAAAAATATATTTATTGTGTGTGTGTGTGTGTGTGTGTGTGTGTGTGTGTGTGTGTGTGTGTGTGTGTGTGCGTGTGTGTGGATCTGAGAGTTTATGAGATTGAGCACATGCATGTGGAAGTTGAACTCCTCTGTACTGACTTTTCTAAACTCTTTGATGTTGCATCGGTTGCATGCAGGGAGTGAAGGAAGTGCTATGCGGCTGAATCAATAAACACACACCAAGGTTATGAGTAAACTTTCATCTCAGCCAGTGGTCAATATTTGATTCAGTAGTTTGGTTTTTGTTGATATTTCACTCTGTATTCCTAGGTTCTGGAACTGCTTTCCGAGCTTTTCCTACAGATTTGAAACTCAAAGTTTCAGAATGAGGTGAGACAAGGTTTGCAATGAACCTATCAAGGCTTGTCTGATGCGATTTTACAAAATTGCGTTTTTCATGGACTTTATTGCGTGAGCTTGTGTGCCGGTAGTAAGAGTTATATTGTTTTAGTGCCCCAAACTTTTTAGGAATGCAGGTTTAAAGGAAGTGGAGAAAAACACTGAACTGCTGCTTCCACACACACATTCAGAAACAAATCCACCAAGAGATGGATACCCTCTGCCGAAGTTAATCCAGGCTGCCACGTATCAAATCATTCTGACACTCAGTTCCTGTTCAGTGGTGACTAATGTAGCTCATCCTGAAAACAGAGACGCCACACTCAAGAGAGAGAGAGAGGAAGTGTCTGGCTGTCCTGTACCTATTGTCTTACATGTATTGCAGAACAAACCCCTGAACATCTAAGCCATAACGCAGACCTCCATTTTGAATTTCACATGTGTGCAACAGGCCACTGAAATTGGGACTTTGGGCCCTTTCATACACCCGGCGCAATGCAGCACGTCATTTTCCCGTCCTGCGCCACGTTGTTTAAATAGAAAATGCATTTGCGCCCATTTGTGCGCCAATGGGAGTGCTGGTCTGAAAATGAGGTGTGTTCAGGTGCATTTTTGACGTGTTACTATTTTGAGCCCATTTTTCCCGTCTTTAAACTAGCAAAAGTGGATTCGGATGCGAAATGCACTTGCGCCCTGCGCTTTAGACCATGCGCTTAGATCATTAAAATAGGGCCCTTAGACTGAAGAATCACGTGTTCGTTACAAAAGTTTTTCTTCTTCTCTTCCTTATAGTCTCTGTTTGTTCAGTATGATAAAGTTTGCACTAAGGGTCTGGTGTTATCGCATAAATTCATTTGTATTATTCAAGTCAGATTAATTTTGCACAGTGTGTCCTCACCAATGTTTTTATCCCTTTGATAAAGACTTCATCGTGAATTATTAAGTGAGCTTTGTAACTCTGAGAGGAGGGCCTGAAACATTAAAAAGATAAAGGCTCAAGATGAGAAGAGTATTAAAATTCCAGATGGTTTTGGGCTGCTGAAACTGGAGAAGCTGAAGCAAGTCTGTCTCTTAAGCAAATGCAACAAAAATACAAGGAGAAAGAGTGGAGTCGAAAATATGAAAGAGCCTCTGGTGAAATTGTCATGTTTAAGCCCAGCTCACAAAACTGCCTAAATTCAGCACACGCAGAGCCAGAGTTACCAGCAATAATTAGTCGTGTTTCGCCTTTCAGAATTGAATTGAGTATGCCTTGAATTGCAGTTCATTCAGGAAAACAATTGGAATTTTACAGTCTGAATGCAAGGACACAGAAATACATGAACTGGATAAGTGTAGGCAATAAATTATATACATCCTACCGGTCAAGAGTTTGGGCTCAGTACTTTTTTTTTTTTTTTTCAAAAAATGTATGCTTTTATTCAACAAGGATGCATTAATTTGATCAAAAGTGACAGTAGAGACATTTATAATGGTACTTAAATGCTGTTCTTCTGGACTTTTTATTCATCAAAGAATCCTAAAAAATAATACACCACTATTCACCCAAAAAATATTAAGCAGCAAAGCTATTTATAATAATTTTTCTTGAGAAGCAAATCAGCATATTATAACGATTTCTTAAGGATCATGTGATGCTGTAGACTGGAATAATGGTTGCTGAAAATTCAGCTTTTATATATCTATTTATACTAAAACAATAAAACGATAGTGTATATATAAAATATAGCTGTTTGTGAATGTAATAGTTCTGTAAAGTTTTAAAGATCAAAGTGTACGACAAATAGAGTCTCCCAAAATAAATAATCGATTCGAAACTGCCGAAGAGAGTCGTCAGCAATTCCAGTCTCACTTTACTGTATGTTACATACAAACCTATGTAACAATGTAACCAATTTGCATAATGCCAACTTATGGTCTTCACTGGCTGCCCACAAACTTTGACCCGTCCTCAAACAGTGTAGTTGTAGCTGAGGCCTGGAAGAGTCTGGTTCGTGTTGTCGACATGTCGAGAAGACGTTGTATTCAGTGTTGTTTTCTTGCACTTCAAAAGGAATAGAACTCCTGCTGGAATTGATACGGGGAAAAAAGACGCCATTGTTACTGTTTGTATCACTGAGTATACAAGCGCTGAGGAATCCTCCGGAGCTGAAATTCAGACATGGCAATGTGCTTTTCGTTTCCGACGTGCTGTAAGCGGTAGACCAATCAGAACAGACTTGGCCTGTCTGACCAAACAGAGAGTAGGCTCATGGAAAGGAGGGGTTTAGAGAGACAGAATCTTCGAACAAACCATTTTCAGATTATTTGAGAAATGAGATGATGTGTAATGTATATTATGAGAATATGAAAGAGTTTTTTGATATTCGATGCATGCAAATCCATTGTAGGAGACCACAAAAAATAAATGGGAACCTTTAAAATAGCATAATTGAGGCACTTAAATTATGAGTTTCACTTCAATTTGATGTCCTGTCATTCCAGTTTAACTTCCTTTGAGGTGTGGCCAAATCAGCTCAAAGAGAGCCTATTCTTCAATTCTATCGCTAGCAATGATGAGTCATTTCATAGATCAGCACACTCGGAGTCAACAGAAAAGAATCACGTTTTATTTCAGCACACCAACATCAGAGTCGCGAGCGATGAGTCATGGCCTAACCCATTCGGCTGTTGAGAGAACAAAACCTTTATTTCAGAAGTTAAACACAAACTCCACCTTCCACTAATAGTTTCTGAACTATTTCATCTCTCTCTCTCTCTCTCTCTCTCTCTCTCTCTCTCTCTCTCTCTCTCTCTCTCTCTCTCTCTCTCTCTCTCTCT